>NC_067122.1:27556862-27874362 GCF_021347895.1 Acanthochromis polyacanthus | reverse complement strand
CAAATCCTTGCAGATAATAAAAAATAATATGGCAACAATTGCTTTTGCAAAGAGTGTTTGTTCCCCGAGTGTAAAAGGAGGGGAGACGTTTTCAGGGGCTGGAAGCCTCTCTGACCTCAGGCCTGTGTGCTGTTGTGACTGACTTCCTTTTCTAATTAACTAGAAAACCAAAAAATTATTTTACGCTGGAATTTGCATCATAGCTGGAATACTAATATCCAGACCTGAGATGTTTAATTCAAACACCTCATCGCGCTCAGTGTCTTTTTGAGTTGTTCCGGGAAATTAAATGACTTAAAATTGAAGGAAAATTCACTTATTTTAAATGAAAAAAAGAACAAATCCTGATTGTTTAAACTTTGTTTTTACTGCCAGAATACTGCCATGGTGCTTGATGAAATGGCATGTCAGATTTGTATTCATCTTCCCTCATATTTGTCAACAAAGCACAACTGCACTCTCTATTCTATATTTTCACATAAATAAGCCTTAAGAAATAGAGCAAAATATGGAAATTGGGACTGCCTGATCATTTTTCTAATGGAATACTTATTTAAAGTACGTTTTCCCTCAGGTGTAATTTCATCCCTTTTTTAAAACCTTAAAAGAAAAAAAAAACCCACTACAGCGTGTCTGATCCGTGGATCTGTTATCTGTTTTTTCCTCTTCTCTGCTGAGAAGAGGAAAAAACTTCTTGGAGGGGAAAAACATGACTTTTTTTTTCTAACAAAAAGTCAAATGGCATCACAGCATTATGGTGTCCATGGCCTATAATCTCCTGAATTTGTTATTAAAAAGTATCACATTTTACGTTGAATTTGTAGAGTTAATTTTCATGTAGAAAAAAAAAGAAAATTATGTGTTTCTGTCTAAACTCCTGCGATTTCCAAATATAATTCTGCATCAAATCCGTGCGTAAAAGCGACGCCGAACATGGACAAAAAAAAGCCCCAACAACCTTCAGAGACTCTTTTTCTACAAGCAGATTTTCAAAAGTCTCTACAATTTATTCTAAACTTGTTGAAAAGCCTCTTCCACCCCCTCCTCCTGCAATATTATGATGTACAGATGTCTGAAATCACTTGGAACCACACCTACGCACACGCACCTCGAAGGGTCGCAGCCCAAACAAACGCACCGGGCCTCATGCATTATGAATGTACATTTACACCGGTCTCCTCTCATGGGGTGACGGTGTAGCTGCATATACATTCTCTGAGTGCTGTGTCTAAATGCATTTCTTCCTCCTAAACCCTCTGCCGGACACACACATATACACACAGACACAGAGGTTTGTGATTGACAGCCTTGCAGCTCTTCTATTTAAAAAAAAAATCCAGCGCGTAAAAAGACGCTTCTGGAGTCAAGATGATGATGAAAACAAACTGCTTGTCACCGGAATGATGTGAGATTAGTTTCGGGGTTTGTTTCTGAAGGGCCGTCTTGTCTAAACACGGTGTCACTGTCCTTTATTAGCGACGTCACGGGTTAATGGGAATATCGATTTTACTGTCTGGGAGCTTGTGAAGTGTGTGCCGCGGGAGTCAGGGATGACAGAGCGTCAAAGTGAGAGATGAAAGGGAGATTTTTGGATTCCTTTAAATAAAACGAAAACAAGCACACGCTTTAGTTATCAAAAAATAAATACACCGAAAGGACATTGTTAATTACGAGAAAGAAAAAACAGAAAAACAAAGGCCTGTTTTTATTCTTCTTTTGAGTCAAACAGGCCTGAATTCAGAACACTGCCTGCGTAAACTTATCTAAATAAATAAGCACTGGCCACTGTTGGCGCGCAGGAGCGGAGATTTAGGCTTCCTGCGTGGGGAAAGTTTGCAAAGGTCACGACACCAAGTGACAGGTCCCGCCCTGAGGCCCAAGGCTGTCTCAATAGCAGACTAAGCCTGATTTATCTAAAGGCTGCAGCCTGGCGCACTAAGCGGAGAGAGGAACGTTCAGCCAAAAAATAAATCATAAAAACTGTTTTTAAAAAAACAGTTTTTTTTTTTGCTCTCAGCTGCATGTTTACAATCGATTAAGATTTTATTCTCGATTAAGATTTTATTCTTTTTTCGCTTGCCTTGGGAAAAGGCAAGCGAAAAACAATGAATGAGTGTTTAAATATTACAAGGAGAAAAAATACGATTAAGTTAGAATTAACAAAGATGGACACCAACCCTCACTGGGAAATTATATTTTCTCAGTAAGAACACCATGTAAAAGCCCAAAACATTACTTTACAAATCTGCCACCATATAGAAACAATTTCATTTAATACAACTTTTTTTTTTAATATCTTGGAGCAACACTGAATTACTCTTTTAACTTTTTCTAAATCATACATATACTGACGCTTTAAGGTTAAAGTTAGAGGCCCACAGTAGGATTATATTTAAGGGGAAAGACATTCATATTCTTTTCTAAAAGCAGAACAGATTTTTGCTTCTCCTATTCTTCGTCTCATGAATCTTACCGGAGGTTATCGTGAACAAATCGCTTTTTTTATTTACTGCCTAAACAGTAAACAACCTGAATCCCAACATAATCACTGCAAGATTTACTCACATCCGCCAAACAAACACAAACAAGCCGCTAAACAAATCGCGTTCCGACGACCACAAACTAACACCCCGCAAATGCAAGAAAAACATTTCAGAAATTATGAGTCATTAGTTGTCGTTATTTAGCAGTAATGTGCAGCTCGGTGCAGGGGCAGAGCCTGCAGTGCTGCATGGTGTAAGTGTAGCAGGGCTGGCTCGGGTTATCTGTGAATGGGCTCTTTATTGGAGGCGCGGAGCGGGGATTTGCCTTTTATTCGCCTCGCTATGGAAACGCGCTCGACGGCAGAAAAATGTTGATGTGAATAAAAGGAATCAGCACAAGGAGCGTTTCTAGAGAAGCATCTGTTACACTTAGAAACTTAGACTATCGAGAGCAATACAACCCCCTCTCCAAGTCCCTCTCCTGCGCCTCAAAAACGCAGACTTTATCTTTTGGATTAGAAAAATATATTTCGGCTGCATTTTTTTTTTAATTTGTGGCTTTCGTAGAATTCAAACCCTCGATTTGTGCTCACACCGACTGTTTCAGATACAACAAATTCAGTTTTTACGACACATTTCCCCTTAGAAAGGAGAATTCATCCTTCAGAATTAGTTCGCTCGGGCGTGTCATTTAATATGACACGTATGGAAATGCTGGAGTCTGAATGAAACGCCACTGCTGCCATTGTGCTGCAACTTTACTATCTATATTGCATTTAATTCGGCGCATTGATTCATCCCAGAACGACTCAAACGAAGCAATCCAGTTCATCAAACTAGGCCACTGGAACAACACTGCCATCCACATCAAATATGCAGCCAAGTTTCAAAAAAGAGGCTCCATAAAGAATTTACGCACAAACACCACACTGGAATTAGAAGAATAAACACAACAACAAGCATGTGCAATCTAATGAATTATTTTCCATCCATCTACTCCGCACTATTTGAGGCTTTACACTCGGTCCTGTACTCACCCCCTTCCCCTCCCCGCCGCTGTCTGTCATTCCTCCGGTTACCGAGGCCCCGTCCACCCTCCAGCGGCCCTGTCCACGCTCCCAGCCCCGCGGTCAGCTCACCTGCTCCGGCCTCCTCTCCGTCTCTGTCTCCACAAGCAGCTTGTGGCTCGGCTCAGCGCTCTTTAATGACTTTCTGGTGGCTGCAGCCTTCTTTTATTTCTCCTAAATGTATGAAAATGTATGCAAATTTAAATCAAGCTTAACCTGGGAGCTCGAGCAATATATTTAATGGAATTTCAAACCAATAAGGAGACTGGAACGCAGCCTTCTAATGGCAAATATAATTACGCAGCTAAGTTAGCTCTCAGATTTGCAGATAGATCTTTTTCAACTCTGGGAAGACCCGGGGAGATTCTTAAAGACTGGAAGTGTAAATGTGACTTCTGTGTGAGCACATGTTTGTTGTTGTTGTTGTTTTTTTTGAGAATATGTAACAACGATGAGGCTTTGGGGTTGTAAACACATCCAACCGTAGCAACAAAAAGTGTGAGTATTACCTGTAAGGTATATTTTTAAAATATATTTTATGAAATCACTCAGTTAAATATTAAATTGCATTAACAGGCCAGTGCACATGCGTTATTTTTGTCTGACCAAAATGGATAAGGATTAAGGATGCGTCGTGCGTAAAACGATTTTGCGTAAAACACCGTCCTCAAACGTGTTACTCTGAGAAAATATTCTCCAAGTTAATAATTAGCAGTGAGAACTGCTCTTAGTTTGATTGTATCCTTCCAAATTAAGTGCTGGCACGTCTAAGAAATGCCATTGCGCTTTAATCTCCTTCTTCGCACGCGCTCAAGGGTGACAGGAGCAGCAATAAACTCGTGCGTAAATCAGTTGGAAACTTTAATTAATAAACAGGAACTGCGCTCCACGCTCACATCATTCCACAGCCAGACCCACTGGACCAGCACTCCGACACTCTTCCGGTTCGGCTGCCTGTAACCCTTTCCTCCCCGCAGCTCTGCGTCCAGAGGCGGAGGCTCTGGGATCTGCGCCGTCATTGGTGGAGACGTGTCGTCACCGCGTCTCCGTCGGACTGTGAGTGGCGGTGGAGGCTGTCAGTCAGTGCCAGGCTGCTGTCGAAACTCCAGAGAGAGGGAGATGTCAGAGGCTGAGCTGCTCCCTCCCTTCAGTAGCATTAGTGGGGTTCAGCAGCCAGCATGGCCACAGCTGCCTCCAGCCCCTACACCCTGCTCAGCTCCAGTCCCATGATCCACCCGGACAGCCAGGCCATGCAGCCTGCTAGCCCCTACAGAGGACACCAGAAACTCCTCCAGAGTGACTACCTGCAGAGCGTCCAGAGCAACGGACACCCCCTCGGGCACCAGTGGGCGAGCAGCCTGTCGGAGGGCAGCCCCTGGTCGGCCTCCATGGAGCAGCAGGACGTGAAACCAGGCCGAGAGGACCTGCAGCTCGGCATCATCCATCACCGCTCCCCGCACGTAGCGCATCACTCCCCTCATCACAACAACCATGGCAACCACCCGGGAGCCTGGGGGACTCCGGTGTCCCACAACTCCTCCATCACCAGCGGGCAGCAGATCAACATCTACTCCCAGACGGGCTTCACTGTCAACGGCATGTTGGACCACGGTGGTCTCACACCTCCACCCAACCCGCAGGGCCAAGGCATGCACCCGGGCCTCAGGGACACACTCAGCCCCGAGCACAGTGACCTCGGCGGGCACCACTGCCACGACCACTCCGACGAGGAGACGCCGACTTCGGACGAGCTGGAGCACTTTGCCAAGCAGTTCAAGCAGCGGAGAATCAAGCTGGGCTTTACGCAGGCGGACGTGGGTTTGGCTCTGGGCACGCTGTACGGTAACGTCTTTTCCCAAACTACCATCTGCAGGTTCGAGGCGCTGCAGCTGAGCTTTAAAAACATGTGCAAACTAAAGCCGCTGCTGAACAAGTGGCTGGAGGAGGCAGACTCGTCCACAGGCAGCGCTAGCAGTATAGACAAGATAGCAGCTCAGGGGAGGAAGAGGAAGAAGCGGACGTCCATCGAGGTGAGCGTGAAGGGAGTTCTGGAGACGCACTTTCTCAAGTGTCCCAAACCGTCCGCGCCGGAGATCACGTCGCTGGCGGACACGCTGCAGCTGGAGAAGGAGGTGGTGCGCGTTTGGTTCTGCAACCGGCGACAGAAGGAGAAGCGCATGACGCCGCCCGGCGAGCCTCCGCCACACGAGGGACCGTATTCTCACAGCGGGAGCGCGGGAGACGCCTCGTCGTGCCACGATCTCTGACCGAAGGAGAAATCCCCTCCGATCCTCGGCACGGACTCTCTGAGCGCAGGGACGCAGCAGCAGGAGAAGCGGCGGCGGCGGCACCTTCCAGCCTCCGCGCCCTCGTCCCGGTACAGACTCCTCCAGATGCCTCCAGCACTGAAAACAATAACAGAGATACCTGTTCAGCCTTCGTCATTTTCTAACTGTCATGAGGGCATTATTCTATAGCGGCATATCAACCGTCACATTTCACCTTTGGAGCCCGACACTTTGTTTTTTCTACATCAGCGGATATAAATACAAAAATGTGCCTAATAACCTGCCAGCGCCTTTGGTTTGTGTCACCATTTTCCATCAGCTCTATAATAACGATAAGATGGGACTGATGTTTTTTGTTTTTAGTATTTTTCTGGGCTCTCCTCTCACACGCTGTGCTTCTGTTATATGATCAGTGGCGTGAAACAAATAATATCACTTTTCCTAATTGATTTGTCGCAGCAGCACCAGAGGCCATTTTTTCTTTATTATTATTATTATTTTACAGTCCACCTCACGCTTCCTTCGGGCTTCTTTTAGTTCTCACCATATTTACATTCATTATTTTGTAACGTAGCAGATCTGTAATTATTGTTTTTTTCATATGCAAATATAGGCCCTCATTTCCAGTTGTAGAGGTATTTGCTACCAACATAATAGCACTTGGAGGATTTTTTTTTAATTATTTGGATTAAATTCCTCCCTCATGGCCTGCAGCTTAGGAAGCCACACACAGTTACAGCTATTTATTAATCCATTTATTTTTGATTTTTCCCCCAATCATCTTCGACCATACAAACTGTGTGGACTCTGAAACAGAGCCGAGAAATAGAAAAAAGGAGAAAGGAGGGGGGCGACGCTATACACCTGCCTATAATTTTAATGTACGTTCAGTATCAAAATTTTATAATCTTAAATACTCCTGTTATTTGGTTTATTTCTTAAGTATTTTTTCGAATATTGTACAGTTTTATATATTACCCTTTTGAAGTCATTAATTTAAACAAATGCTCTTAGTTATTCATGCACTTAATTAGCAATGTTAAAAAAATACACAAACAAACAAAAAAATATTTTCAGTAAGATTGAACTGTTTCGGCGGTTTTATTCCAAATTTCGATGACAGCTCAAGTAATTATTTATTTTCAGTATAAAGCTTGTATTATGTTTTGAAATAAACTATGTATGTTGTAATAAACCATTTCTTGCTACAACTGGTCACTGTCTAAAACAGAACTTCTGAGGATTTAATAGTGAAGATTCAGAAGCATAGGAGCAGGTTTAAAGACACAGAAAATATTATTATAGGAAAAGCAATAATTAAAATTCAGTGAAATAACTTTTTTGTGCTTTCAAATTTTTCAACACCATTTTAAAGTTTCTTTAATAGTTCAACCTAAACTTGTGTCAAATCAGCCAGAAGTTGGATCATTTTCTGCCCCCTGTGCAGTAGGAAATCTATTCTAAAGCAGCATAACCTTCACCCAGCTTCAATGTCATGTCAAAAGGCAACTTTTTTTGGCAATTTTTCATGTCACCAACAGCTGTAACGTGTCCAGCGGGTTCAACAGGACCTTGGATCACAGCAAACTGAGACACTTTCTCCAGCAGTTCCACTGAAATGTTATTGTCCGGGCCCTCTGCCCTCCTCAATCAGACATGCGTGATTTATCGCCTGGGCCGCTGGGCCTGACAGCAAAACACAATGACACACACACACACTCAGACACACACAATCAGAAGCAGATGAATCTCATTTCAAAGCTGTGTATAATTGGCCGTGCTGGGGCAAAATAGAGCTGCATTCCCCTTAAAAAAAACATCATAATGCCTAAAAATAATTTAGGGATGGTTTAGAAATAAGTCGGGCTGTAGATGCAGCACTGCTTAAATGATTCAAAAATAGATCTGGAGAGGGAAGGAGAAGGAGGAGAGAGGCGGAAGGGTGCTATAGGCCTTGCCTTGAAATGGAGAGCCTGACTGGAATACTAATGTGTCTGAATTTATGCATCTCCTCAGTCTGCAGCCCAGAGAGAGAGGGGGGTTGGGGAGACCGAGGGAGGGAGGGAGGGAGAGAAAAAGGGTGTGAGGGTGGAGGTGAAAGGGGGTGGTTATGTAGACGAAGAGAAAAGTAAAACCATGGCTGATTGATTCCATCCATCTATTTTAGTTCGAAATAATCCCCTGATTTCAGGACGGGGAGGGTTGAGAAAAGAGGAAGAAAAAAAAGAGAAGGAAAGAAAAAGAGATGACCCTGGAAGGGAGAAGAGCCAGAAGCCGAGCAAACAAGCAAAGCAAGCCAAGGTCCAGAGCAGCACTGCAGTATCCTTGAGCCTCTTTCGCCTCCTACTTCTTCGCCATCCAAACGTGTCTTTAAAGAGTAACTGACACCATACAGAAATAACTCACCAGTGGAAAAATGATTGACTTGGGGAAAATGTGAAAAAGACAGTGAGGGGGGGGGGACACATAACAGGTGCAAGATGAAAGCACACTTCAGAGGCGTTAATTGATGAACTTCAGGTAATTATTTTTTGCCCCCCCAAAAATGCTCCAGGTTAGACGACTTCGACTTTGCACTCCAGCAGATAATTGAGGCTGTGAATCAGATCCTGAGTGACTGATGATCAGACAGGACGGCCACAATGGAGCAGCAGAAGTAGTGACTGGTGTGGTGGCAGTTTGGAGGCTGAGCCGACTTGTTTACTGGCAGGAAGGATAATGGCAGCGGCTGACTCACACCTTGTTCATAATTACATCTCATCTCCAACCTTCTGTTACTCTTTGAATCTATTCTGTATCTTGTTTCAAAGACTTTGGCTGGAAGTTAAGCTGGCAAAAGTGTAAAAAAACAACAACAAAAAACAACAATGGTCACCAAATTCTTCTAAATAAATTGTTTTCCAAAGCTTTTAATAGTGTTCTTTTTCCAAAAGCTTTCCAAAATAATAAAATAAACCCTCTGAAGGTCGATAAAGTGAATGAAATGCATTAGGATTAAAGTGCTGCTGCTTGAAAGCAGGGTGGCACAAAATTTCAGAGGAGGCAGAAGAAAGTCTACAAGGCGGTGATATACTGTTTGCAGTAAAACTAGCAAGGTAGGAGGTCAAAGAAAGGACAGCCGACATCGCATTTCTCTTTAATTAGACAGGAGGAAGCACGAGGCTGCAGTCTATTTACCGAGAACACAGACATGAACCAAACAGCAGCGACACATGAGAGGATGGGAGTAATGGAGATGGGCTGCCAGTCGGCCACGTGGTCACACCACTTTTGGACAACAGTTCTGCCTCTTCCTGTAGTTAAAGTGTGTTAAATTATCAACTCTGCATGAATTGTATTCATTTCCTGCAAACCTCTGCTTTCTACATAAGTCATGAAGTTCATTTTTATGCCTCTTCTCTTGAACCTTGAGTTGTTTTCTTGTCTTAAAGTAAAAGTTTCCAGAACTTTTGTGACCCAAGTTCAACCAAAGAATGTTGAAATGCTCTTTTTGTTGTTGTTCTTGTTTGGTTTAAGTCATATTTATTTATCCCAAACACCCCAAAAATTGCAGCAACTTGCATTTAAAAAAGCGAAAACATCTATATTTTTGTAGCAAGTGCTACATTATACTCAATTGTACACAAAAAGCTTAATTAATTACTAAAATTACCACAAAAACTATTAAATAACTCAAAAATAATAATTTATTTCATATGTAAGCAAATGAAACTAAGAAAAACTATATTCTCTTTAAAAATAGATATATTAAGTTTAGGACTGTAGCTCATAATGCTAAAGAAAAATAATACTAAAGTGTATTATTGGTGAAAGGCGTTCAATTGCAGAAATGTAAATCTGAATTTCTAAGAACTTACTTTGTAAAGATTTTTCTATCATTGCAACCAAACTGTATTTTTTGTGGAAAAAAGGGTCATTTTTCTAACTAAGACTCTTTAAAAACCTCCTGATGTCAGTTTGAAACAGATGCCATGTCATGTACAAATAAAAACCTTTTAGCTGGAGCTGCTACACACAGGGAGATAACTTTCCAGAAATATGTCCTGAAATCAGAGCAAAACTCAACGTCGTTAATCCAAAACCTTTACACACTTGATGCTTTAAACATTGCCTGTGTTCCTCCTTCAGCCTGAGAGAAAAACAGATTCTTTCATTTGCTTTTCCAGTGACATATTTTGGATATTTTCCCTCCGCAAATTGCACATTCTAAATCATATAAACACTTTCTTTTTTGGCAAAGCTTTTCACACTTGTTGCAGAAGTGGAGATTCACAGCACATTTTCACACAGCAGCAGCATCAGTCCTTTCTTACCTCTGCAGGGCGCGACGTCACAGCAAATGTGACCAAACTTGATTACCTGGAGGGCAGCAGCAGCAGCAGCAGGAGGAGGAGGAGGACCCTAGTTTTGGTTATTGATAATATGAGGACAGTTGGCTGTGAATCGATTCTAACTGCAGCTGGAGAGACAGGAGAAGAAAAAGAGAAGCGGGACGCTGGATGAAAGAGGAGAAGGAGGTGTCAAAGAGGAGAGAAGACAGAAGAATCTGCAATAGGATTATTCGTGTAACCTAAAATCAATTTCACATCCTGTGTTCTGGCATCCCCTGACAGGGCTGGGCAGCTTTTTCGGTTATGGGGGTGGGAGGGAGGGAGGGAGACATCCAGGCAACTGATCCCAGCATGAAAGTCTAGAAGAATCACCATGAATAGAGGGGGAAAAATGAAGTGCAGTTCCTCGTTGCTGCTGGCAAAAGAGAGAATTTTGTGTTTTTTGTTCCTTAGAAGCTTCTGAGAAACCCTGCAGAAAACCTCCAGTTTGTCAGTGACAGAGAATTAATTGTTCAAAAAAAAAAAAAAGTAAGTGTGTCAGTAGAACAGCTGCCTCTGTGATCTTGTTGCTGCTCCCTGTCGAAGCCGTGGCACTCATGTGTTTGCAATCACCATGACAATTAAAGCTATATGGCTGTTGTTGGCGTGCGTGATGGCTCCATTAGGGAACACACAGAGTGATATTTACAGTTGCACATTTTCATCTTAGCCGGCTGCACGACCACAATTAAGAGGTCTGATTCCTAACAGCGTGTTTAGAGAGGGAGCTGCTTCCCGCTAAACCCACAAACACACACGAGTGGATGGTACATGTGCGGGAAAAGGGGGGGGAGAAAGGGGGCCTGTTTATGGCACACAGTGAAGTAAATCACTGTGTCTGATATCTTCATTTGAGACAGAGGGGCCGATCACTGCTCGTCCTGCTTGTTCCACATTAACTCATTATCACACACGCTCACTCCATTAATTCTCTTGCTTTTATTAGCAGCAAGAGTGGATGCGCGCACACACACGCGTACACACAGTGGACCGATGACAAGCACTGCCTCTACCTCATCTGACAGCTAATGGCTTCATTAGGAGCAGCGTGTTAATTGGCAGACTTTGGGGAGACGCTCGTTAATGAGGATAAATAGATTCACACCTGAGCGGGGTGCTACCCAGCCACAGCAGCACTGTGGGAACTCTGCAAAATGTGGGCCTGCAACACTTTTTGTTACGGGGCGTAGAAGTCAACGGAACAGGCCCAAACCCGGCGCTGCTCTCCTTGCCAGGCAGACTTATTAGCCGAGTGGTTGATTAGCACCAGGAGGCCAAAACAAAGAGCAGTATGTCAAAGCAATTAGCCCCACTGTTTACCTCTCAGCTCCCAGGCTGACTGCAAAATGCATTTAATCCAAAGGAGAGGAAGAGGAGGGCATGGAGCAGACAGGAGCAGGAGGGGGAGAAAAAAAAAAAAAAGGACAACAGCTGGTCCCTGGGCCAGAGTTTGTTTGTGTGTGCATCGGTGGGAGCAGTCCTCAATCCATCTGCTTTTCCCTGCACAGATCTCCATCCTCTGCTGTCTGGTCGTGACAGCTCACACACACATTTCTCCTTTACACACCACTGGTTAGAGGAGCGTCTATACTCTCAGGGGAGGGAGGAGGGGGTTTGGACAGACAAAATGGAAGCAGGCGAGACTGATCATTTACATAAGGGCAGGACACAGACCCACTGTGGGATGCGGCGCCTTCAACAGCCGAGCTTCTCCCACGCTGGACGGTGACACCACCTAGTGGAGTCTGCAGCCTCCTGCACCACATTCATATTTACTTTGGGGAGGAAACAAAGGGAGGTGAATCTGTTAGGGGGATGTGGCCATTCATTGAAAGGGTTGGTGCACCCAAATTAGAGAAAGGTTTGTTTGTTGGTAGTGTCTACAGATACGGACCCGTACCCGTAGCCTGTGGCCTTGTTTTTCTTTACTCAGTCTAAGGGCATGTGGAAGGTTTAGTTGGGTTTCACTGAAGTGAGGATGCATGAGGCCCTCCATAGTTTTACCTGCAGCAGATGATGCCTACAGTGTGGAGAAGTAGGGACAGAAGGACCAGCATGGAGGTAAAGCATGGTTCTGCTACCTGAAAAATCAACCAGTGTTAGAGAAAAATCAGGATTAGTTCAAATGCATGTAATATTTTGGATTTTTTCACCACTTAACATTGTAAGAAAAGACAGAATTTACTGTATTTTTTCACAATTTTCAGTTATTTTACAGATTTTGCCTGTTTTGTTAAATTATAGATAAAAAAGTATTAATTTACAAGTTAACCATAAAAATCAAGTCAAAACTGTAAAAAATAACACTACAGTATTTTTTTCTTGTAAGTCTTTCTTTTGACATTTAACTTAAAATGATTCTTTTTACAGTATTTAAATCAGCAAAGTTTAATTATTTTTTTGATATGTGAAAGAAATGTATGCATATTAGGGACTGAAAAATAGTAAAAAAAAATATTTGGATGTTATTTTACAGATATCTTTTGCCCCTGTTGTGTTAAAATTATACATAATAAAGAATAAAATCATAGAATAAAGTATCCATTTACCTGGTAACTGCAAAAAAAAAAAAAAAAAAATTGCAAAGAACATCGCAAATTTGTATTCTGACAAATGGAAATTATTTTTTGCTATATTTGAGTCTAAAATTACACAATTTTTTACTGAATTATAAATCAGCAAAAAGTATTAATTTACAGAAATTTGCTCTGCTCTATTTGAGAGAAAAATAATGTATTTTATGGACTGAAAAACAGCAAACTTTTAAAAATTCTGTTTTGTTAACCCTAACTGAAAATATAAAGGGTACAGTATGACCGTAAAATTACCCTATTTTACTGTTATTAAAACAATAAAAATACATAATTTTTCCACAGATATTTGTCATTACTTGAAAGAAAAAAACATATACTAAGGAACAAAAAATAGAAAACAACTTTACAGATTTATTACAAATAATATCTAGTAAAATCACATAGAAAAAGAATAATTTACATGTTGTACCTTTAAGTCTGAGAGATCTTTGCAACAGGAGACTGAAGCTGTTATATTATTCTTTTCAAAGCTACTGAAAGAAGAGATTCACTTACAGAAATCAAAATCAGTTTAAGTGTAGGATATTTACACTCAACAAAAATATAAACGCAACACTTTTGTTTTTGCTCCCATTTTTTATGAGATGAACTCAAAGATCTAAAACTTTTTCCACATACACAATATCACCATTTCTCTCAAATATTGTTCACAAATCTGTCTAAATCTGTGATAGTGAGCACTTCTCCTTTGCTGAGATAATCCATCCCACCTCACAGGTGTGCCATATCAAGATGCTGATTAGACACCATGATTAATGCACAGGTGTGCCTTAGACTGCCCACAATAAAAGGACACTCTGAAAGGTGCAGTTTTGTTTTATTTGGGGGTGGGGGGGTCCACTCCTCTTCAATGGCTGTGTGAAGTTGCTGGATATTGGTGGGAACTGGTACATGCTGTCATATACGCCAATCCAGAGCATCCCAAACATGCTGAATGGGTGACATGTCTGGTGAGTATGCTGGCCATGCAAGAACTGGGACGTTTTCAGCTTCCAAGAATTGTGTACAGATCCTTGCAACATGGGGCCGTGCATTATCCTGCTGCAACATGAGGTGATGTTCTTGGATGTATGGCAAAACAATGGTCCTCAGGATCTCGTCATGGTATCTCTGTGCATTTAAAATGCCATCAATAAAATGCTCCTGTGTTCTTGGTCCATAACAGACGCCTGCCCATACCATAACCCCACCGCCATCATGGGCCACTCCATCCACAACATTGACATCAGAAAACCGCTCACCCACACGACGCCACACACGCTGTCTGCCATCTGCCCTGAACAGTGTAAACCGGGATTCATCCGTGAAGAGAACACCTCTCCAACGTGCCAGACGCCATCGAATGTGAGCATTTGCCCACTCAAGTCGGTTACGACGACGAACTGGAGTCAGGTGGAGACCCCGATGAGGACGACGAGCATGCAGATGAGTTTCCCTGAGACGGTTTCTGACAGTTTGTGCAGAAATTCTTTGGTTATGCAAACCGATTGTTTCAGCAGCTGTCAGAGTGGCTGGTCTCAGACCATCTTGGAGGTGAACGTGCTGGATGTGGAGGTCCTTGGCTGGTGTGGTTACACGTGGTCTGTGGTTGTGAGGCTGGTTGGATGTACTGCCAAATTCTCTGAAACGCCTTTGGAGACGGCTTATGGTAGAGAAATGAACATTCAATACACGAGCAACAGCTCTGGTTGACATTCCTGCTGTCAGCATGCCAATTGCACGCTCCCTCAAATCTCGCCACATCTGTGGCATTGTGCTGTGTGATAAAACTGCACCTTTCAGAGTGTCCTTTTATTGTGGGCAGTCTAAGGCACACCTGTGCACTAATCATGGTGTCTAATCAGCATCTTGATATGGCACACCTGTGAGGTGGGATGGATTATCTCAGCAAAGGAGAAGTGCTCACCATCACGGATTTGTGAACAATATTTGAGAGAAATGGTGATATTGTGTATGTGGAAAAAGTTTTAGATCTTTGAGTTCATCTCATTAAAAAATGGGAGCAAAAACAAAAGTGTTGCGTTTATATTTTTGTTGAGTGTACAATAATTCAACTCTTCATCTTGCTGTCAGAGAACCTATCCAACAGAAAGCTTCATCTTCATTTATTGTCATTACAAAGAACGAGTGCTAAGAAAGCAAAATGTAGTGTTAAATACACTTAACTAACGTGAGCTTGGATCTTAACTAGCGTGGTACATCACCAAATTCACACAGCAGATTAATAAATCCTGTGTTCTGTGAGGTAAAATTATTGCTTTTGTCAGTGGAGTCTAGTGGCTTTGAAAGGAGCAGAGAGAGACTTAAAAAAAAAAAGAAGCTGCAGTTTACGTTTGGAAAGAGCTTTGTGAAAGCAAAGAGTTGAGTTATTGTAAACATTGTGCACTTACATATCCTGTCATACATGTATCCAAATGTGTGTTGTGTTTTCCGTGCTTTCTCACCCCTCCCTCTTCTCCCATCCCTCCCCCTTGCCCTCCTCTGTCCCTCTCAACCCACCCGGCCAGCAGGCAGATGGGTCCCCCCTATGTAGAGCCGGGTTCTGCTCGAGGTTTCTTCCCTGTTAAAAGGGTGTTTTTCCTTGCCACTGTCGCCTTTGGGCTTGCTCTGGGGGTCAGGCATATGGGTTCTGTAAAGCGTCTCGAGACGATTTGACTGTAATTGACGCTATATAAATAAAATTGAATTGAATTGAATTAAACTCATTGATTTTTGTAGGTGAATCTCTTTTAAGGTTGGTAGGATTTATTTTGCTGCTGACCCTGCTTGGGGAGCTTAACTTCTGTATCAGTTCTGTTTCCTTCTCTAAATGAAGGTGTGCTGACCATCATCTACTGCAGGTAAAATACTGATTTTACCTAAGAACCTAAAACAAACCCCAAGAAATTAAACTTGGTCTTTAAAGCTGCACTAATTAATAATTTTACACTTGGAGAACATCATGAGAATTTTGTCCCATTTCAGTTTGTTTTGGCTACTTACTGTCATTTTCACCAGTGACCACTTGTGTTTCACTGTTTTCAGTAAAAGACCTACTGTGTGCCATCATCAACCACCAAGCAGCAATGTGAGCAACATGCTGGTGAATATACAGTAGCAAAGCATTCAGCAGATGAAGAGCCAAATAATTCTCCCAGGAGCTGATGGAGACCAAAACAAAGCTTAAAGTGTGGACTTACATTTCATTACATCAGATGGCCAGAAACACAAACACCAAACACCCTCGTTTGTTCATCCCCGTCTGGTTTGGATCGGCCTCCATCTGATGAAAATGTTGCTCCATACCTGTTGGTAAATACACACTGGCCACTTTGATACGTCTGTGAAATCTAATGCAATCCAACGGCTCTGCCACGAATTCTACTTTAGCGAAACCTCTGCGCCGTCAGTCTTTGTTAATGTCAAAAATAGTGACAAGAGAAGCACTCAGAGATTGCAGTACTCCTCCAAGGCTGTTCATCCCCTCATATAGCACTGTCAGAAATGGAGCATTTGTTTATTAGTTATTGATGATGAGAAATCATGGCACTATAGAATGTGACCATTTAACATCGATGTACCCACAACAAAATGACCTTGCTCTGAGCACAGGCGTGTGTTATGCATGTGTACGTTATGCACGGATATTAAATCATGTGACCTAAATATATAGCGGGTGGCAGCAATTGATGGGACTCAGAAACACCCCCACAATTTAATCAGTTTTTCCTTGAGTCATTTCCAATGGACAAATCTGGATAATTTCACAGCCGTCAATTTGTAGTAGGATCGCATTCATGATTGTTAGCAGGCAGCTGATGCAGTGTTCACTTGTTGCCATAGTTACAGTGATGCCGTCCCATTAGCTCGCAATGATACAGAAATCTTTAACAAATCCGTGGATCCAGACTATAAGCTGCATCACTGCCAAAATCTCATCACTTGGTCCTTGTGTCATTTCTGACCTTCCATGGAAATTTCATCCAAATCCGTGAGCCTGTTTTTGAGTAATGTTGCTAACAGCCAGACAGGCAAACCAATGCTGATCGTCACATAACTCCGCCACGTTCCTTGGCGGACTAACAATTCCACTTCATGTTCCTTAACAAGGTTGTAGTTGCTGTCCAAGTAACCCTGTAGTCCTGATATTTGCTCTGCTAATGGATGTTAATGAGGCTAACATTTTAACAACAGCCACCCAACAACAGCAACAAAAACTGAGACTGCAGAAGCTTCGTAAAAGCAGAATTTTATGGCAGAAGAGTTGTATTTAGATTGCACAGGTGTTCCTAAAAAAAGTGACTATTGAGTAAACAGCATTGCTAATATACCTTGCATATCGTCTTTATCTGGAAATGTCACTGTTGTCCTTTCATCTTGTTCTGATTTCCCAAAGTGAACAAAAAAAAAATAAGGTTAATGTTGCATTCATTTACAGAGGCTTTCAGACATCCATTACTCAGATTTTTGCTGCCTCTCAAACTGTGAATGTGAAAAAAATACTTGTAATGTTCACAAATGACAATATAATGCACAGCTGTTTTTTTTATAGCTGGTTGCAATGAAAATAGTTTAGTTAGCAACATGAAAACTGTGACAAAGGTGTTGCATTTGCACACATTGTTGTGGTTTGTAGTGAAACAGTATTATCTTACTTCCTTACCTTACTTCTGTTGGTACACAGGGGTGTCGGGTTTTGTTGCTACAGCCTCTGTTATGTATGATGTATGTGTTAAAGCAGCTTGTGTTACACATAACAGATACTGTGTCAGTCATTTTTAGCGTTATTTGGCCCATTTGTACAACTTTACACTGTCATTTATAGCATGTCACAGATACAGATTACAGCAGCATTTGAAGCAAAACCAAACAATCTCCAGCAAAATTCAAAAGAAATTCTGTCTTTCTGTAATAGCAACTTGTAAACCCAAACAGGACATTCTTGCTGTTACAGTGATGATCAGGTTCTACTTACTTTGAGTGCAGGACTTGTTTAGTTGCGGCTGTAATCTGTCATTTTGTGGTTGAACAAAGCAGCTCAGGCCCCAGTAGGTGCATGTCAATAATGATCTTTAATGTCAATATATACAGAACTTGAAAGAAAAATAGAATCTTAAAAATCAAATGAAATAAATACAATATCATACAATTTCCACAATGTCTTTTTGAAGAGATATCCATGGAAATATATATTTTTTAAATTCAGCCTCTGGTTCGATGGGGTGCGTCCCGTCCCCCCCAGAGAAATCCCTACAGCTCCCCCACATGCTCTTCATCATCTTCATTTTATATATATATATATTTATCTATATTTATATATATTTTTTGCAAACAAGAGTTTCTGTTAAACATTACCACATTGTTTCACCTTCTAGACATTATCTTTTGTCCATCTGCAGCTTATTAAACCTCTTTTGATACATTGTTAGCATCACAAAGTAACATGAGTCAGACGGTGAACTTTAAGGGAAAAGGGGCTACAGGTTCTGTCCACACATGCGTTTATGTTGCTAAAAGTGCTGGAAAACGATTTTGATCCTGATAGACTTTTTAAAATGTGCAACAATTATATTTTTTCTCTTCATTCTTTTTTGCTTTTTTTTCTGAGAGGAAACAGTCTTACGATATCGGCCAATATCATCTCACCAGCACTCCTGCACATAAATCGTTACTTCACTTTGAAGAAGAGAAGCTTCGAGAGAGCGAAAGCAACCGAGGGAAGGTGGGAGAAACCGAGGAAGAGGATGGCAGAGTGAAGATGAAGAGCAGTGGGGAGAGAAGGGTGGGGTGAGGGGAGGGGGCACAGTTTACCAAAGCAGCTTTGAATCAGCCAATCACAGTGAAGGAGAACATCAGCTGGTGCATTTCTTCCCCACACAAGGAAGAAAGAATGAAAGGCGAGGAGGGCAAGTGCATATGAAACCTGTGGAAATAAATACAAGTCTGTCTCCCCAGCAGTAACAGATATGTGAGATTCCCCTCTTTTCCTCTTCGGCTGACTTCTGCGCAATGCAACCTCGTCCAGCGTGTGTGTGTGTGTGTGTGTGTGTGTGTGTGTGTGTGTGTGTGTGTGTGTGTGTGTAAGTGGGTGTGAATGTGGATGTCGGGTGTGTTAAATAAATAAGATTCAAAAAATAGGGAGACAGTAGCTCTGACTGGCCAAGACTTGGGTTCGTGTGCGCATCTGCGTATGAGAGTCCGACAGAGTGAGGTCCAAACTGGAGGGTGAGCGATGTGAGTCTACATGTCTGTTGAGGTGAGTTTCTTCATGCTGCGTCTCTGGGCTAAACTGGATGCCGCCACGGGCTCCAACACCGGCTGACTGGTTTTCTGGCTCAGTGCTGAGTAGGTGGCAGCCATGGCTCCCTGGAAAACAACAAAATGGACGCTTGGATTTAGCCTGAAGCACAGATGTACCACTCTAATCAAAGTATGTCTATTTAACTGGATTGCTGGTTTGCCTGTTTCAAAGGGGGAATTTAATATTAATCAAAGTGCACAGAAGACTGGGTCAAAATGGTAAGACAAGAAAAGCACTCAGAGAGCGCAATACTCCGTTAAGACTGCTCAGTCGTACATTTCCAACGGATGAAATCTTGAAAAAATTCGTAGCAGAACACAGCACCAAAGAATGTGGCCATTTAATAATGATGTACCCACAAAGGAAATGACCTTACGCTGAGCACAGGCGTGTGTTATGCATGTGTATGTTATGTACGAATACTGAATCGCATGACCAAAATATGTAGTGGCTGGCAGGAATTGATGGGACTCAGAAACACCCCAAGAATTGAATCAATTGTTCCTTATATCATTTTGGACAGATAAGTTCAGATAAGTACGCAGCGGTGGATCACAATGATGCCATCGTCAGCAGGCAGCTGACGTAATGTTCACTTGTTGTCATGGTTACAGTGACACCGTGCTAATATCTCGCAATGATACAGAAATCTTCAACAAATCAGTGGATCCAGACTAAATGCTGCATCATTCCCAATCACTTGGTCCTTGTGCCATTTTTGACCTTCCCTGAAAATGTCATTCAAATCCGTTAAGTCAGTTTTTGAGTAATGTTGCACACAGACGGACAGACAAACCAACGGCGATCGTCACATAACTTTGCCTCCTTGGTGGAGTAAAAAGCATGTTGACTTCAATTCTGCAAAATCAGACCAAATCCAGCAGGACATCTTGGTATCTTTAGCATACTACATTTGATACACTGTGTAATGGGCCATGATTCATTTTTTCCCCACACATATGAGGTACTTCAAAAGACTGTTATTGCAATTTTTTTTTAGTACTGGACAATGATTAAATTTTTTTTATTGCGATTAATCGCATGATGTTCTGCAATTAATCACATTGTACAAAAATTAAATAATGAATTTTAAAGTAGTCTATTCTGCACTTTAAAAAAAAAAAAGTATTGCTATATGAACAAAAATACAGTAACATTTCGTTTGCAAACACTTTAAGCAGAAAAAGTGCTTTTTAACAGCAGTATTCCCTTTACACAGGAGCAGTGAAAACATTCCTTGTAAATCTCAACCTAAACATAAATGTAATCAAATCAAATAAAACCAAAGTTATTTGCTACAACAAGGGCATTAATGTTTTATCTGGTTTGTTACAGAAAAACAAGTCACCCTCAACAAGTCCAGAGCCTCGATCATAACGTAACAGGAACCTTCCCAGCAACAGCCAGTTAACATTTATAAATCTGTTTCCTTATTTTTTCTGAGCAGATACCAGCAGAAACATTTTTCTTTTATCAGGGAGCAGCAGAAACAGTCTATGCTTTGGCGACTATAGTCCTGTAAATGGGTCGCCTGCTACTGCTGCAGGTTGAGGCTCATATGTGATGTCATTCATTGCAATCCTAAGAACGTTCCTCAGACCAACATCTTCCACAATCCTAATCAGAAGCTTGTCTTGTTTTAGTTTATCTCTATTTTCTCCCTCCTCTGTTAGTCTGGGTGTGACGTGATGACGTCCATCCCAAGTACTGATCAGCATCCAGCCTCCTGTTATCCATGGTTTGTGTATTCAGAGCCAGTGAGCAACTAACTTTCACAATAACAATTTGAATAAAAAAACTTGTGTTAATGTGTGATAAAATGATTGCGTGTGTTAATTAGTGCCCAGCCATATTTGTGTCAATATATTTTCAACATAGTCTCCTGTAGCTTCACTGCACTTCGTCCACCAACATTCAAGGTTCATTGTCCCTTCATGAAAGAAGGTCACATCTGGACCATCGGATTTTCCTCAACAGCATGCATGGCCTCATCATCATCACTCTGAAAATGGCGACTACACAAGTGGGTTTTCAGTTTGGGAAACAGAAGTCAGACGGTGCAGGTCAGGTAAGTAAGGTTCATAGCAAAACAGTTTGAAACCACATTTGGCTGTTTCTGCCACCGGATCTTTGTGGATGGGAGTATTGTCCTGAAGCATCAGCAGCCAGCTCAAAACTTTCCTCCTCTTTTTTCTTTGATTGCTTCAAACTGAGTTTTTCTGGACAGTGATAGAAGGCTTTTATTTCTTGTTTAAGACTGACGTCGGTCGGCTTTGTGCTACTAAATGAGTCCAGATTTATGACTCTGTAATACTCATTTCACCACAGAAATCTCCACTTATTTGAAAAAAAAAAAATACGACTTGAATGTCAGTTCAGCACTCATCAGCAATGCAAAAGTATCAAATCCATTAATCTTGACAGGTATGGCTGCAACTAATTATTATTTTATTACCCATTAACGGTCTATAAAATACCATTAAAAAATGTCAATCACAATTTCCCAGACCTGTCAAACAAGTCATATTCAGATGTCTGACAAAAAGTACAAAACCAAAAGGTATTAAATATGCTGTCATTTAAGACAAAAAGGCAAGAACCTTCAAATATTTACCATTTTTGCTTGAAAAGTTATTTTACTTGAACAGGTGCATCACATTCTGCGTGAGTCACAGCCACTTCCAGCTCATTCGACACCGTGTCACACAACATTTGTTCATGCAACCCACTTATCTAGATATGAATCAGAGACACGTCAGGCATTATTGAAAAATAAAAAATAAAAAACTTCCAAACTGGGAGAAACAAAAAAAAAACAAGCACTGTGTGGGGCTTCTCAAAAGTGCAGATATCGGTTATTAAAAGTGACCAAATGATTCAGAGAGCCACACATTTTGGGAGTATAGATAGTATTGGTTATGAAAGGTTGCAGGGGTGGAATTTAACTGAAATCCATCATTTTGTATATTCAAAGAGAAGTCACAGGATATAGTTAGATATCTGCAGAGATGGATTATTATTTTCTAATCGATGACATTAAGGAAAACTCAAACACAAAAGCCACATTCAATGTACACACCTTACACATGACTACACTGCAATAAGGAAGTGTGGGAAGCAGTATTACAAATGTTAAGGACATTAAAGACGTGTCTTCTACACTTCAACAACAAGTGGACACCACTGGAATACATAACAAATGAATGGTAAGAATGAAAAGGATTGCACTAGATTATAAGTTTCAGCTGGTCAGGATAAAAGATGGAGGTCCTTGATAAGAGAAGAATGGTATATTATTAGTCCAGTATATGTGCACCTTAATATATATCACATATTGCATTTAAGTTCATCAGATGCCGAGTATTGAGCCTGTTTGTTTATTGTGCGGACTAAATATGTACTGTATATGTAAGTACATTTTGTTCTGTGTTGTTTGGTTTGTTCCTCTTGTCCTGCTTTGTGGTTTAAATTGTGTTTTGTTAATGTCAAAAAGGTATATTGAAAATATTGAGTTTTTTAAAAATAAAATCTCACTAAAAAATACACATGATAAAAGCACAAATACTGATGGTCAAACTCTTACTTCTCTCCCCTCATTTGCTGTCAACTTTCTGGTGTCACTATCTAATAAAGATGGCTTAAAAAGGATCAACAACAAGATAAGTGATTATATAGAATTCTGTATACTTCTTGCAGAGTTAGCTGCTGCTAACTGTGTCAGGATAGAAGAGGTGGCTAATTGCTCTGGAGGTCACAGAAGGGCAAGTTGTTGTTGTTCAAGCGAAACAGAGGCAACAGATACACAAAGAACACTTCCTGACAGCACAGCAGTGGAAACCAGAGGAGCATTTAGATATAGAGCAAGGATTGAGCTGTGACAGCGGGTATAACTGATGACTAAGAGCAAGATGAGGAGCCTGATAGATGTAAAATAATGCACGGTCACAGCCATGCTAATAGCGAGGTAGATTTTAATATAACACGCGTGAGTCTGCTGAACTATCGCAGCCTATCTGACGTTAATTGTGCAGTCTGGTGACGGGGCGTTAATGATGCTGATAAAACCTGCTGATACCGTCCTTGGATGACGTGCAATGTAACAACACGTGCACTGAAATTGCTCCGCAGACATGACAGTGACCTTGATTACGCTGCTTTCTTTCATAGTCCCCTCAGAAATAACAAAGAACTGTGTCGGTGAGGTCGAACAGGCTGTTGACCTCCTGAAAACTACCTGAAGCACGAGCCAAGATCTTTTTTTCAATACCCTGCAATGTCTTTGTCTTTAAAAGTTAAAGGGAGCAAAATAAAAGCAGCATAGCTTATAACTGGGTTAACATTTTTCAACTCTTACATGAATAAACATCGATAGAGAACACGCACCGATTCCTGATGGCATCTCGGTAGGTGTGAATCTATGAAGAAAAACTTGTTTCATTGGACAGTGAGTGTGTTAAGAGGCACAAAGTGAAGCTCTCTGTTGACGGATGATCCTCCCTCACTTGTACTCATTGACTTCGTGTTGTATTTGAAAAAACAAGACCACTGACAAATGAAGATTCCTGAGCAGGGTGGCAGGTGACTGGGTGAAGAGTTTAGTAATGTGAGAGTGCCTCTGTACAAAGCTGCTGCTGCTCTCAGATTAGGAAAGGCCAGCTAAGGTGGATCACACACTTCTTCGGGATGCTGTCCAGGCAACATGTCAGTGTAGGGGATCGAAGAACAACGGCCTGGGAAGAAACTCCAGGATGTGATGGACACTCTGCTCTGATTTGCTGTTTTTACTGCAACTTTTTCTGCTTTCAAATGGGGTCATGTTCACGCCGTCCTTTACTTTGTAAGTGGAAAGACCGAAAGAGTCCGGCTCGAAATTTGAGATGAAAGTTCTAATATCAGGTTCATGTTGAAGTTTCTTAGAATTTTTACTATTTACTTCTTTCTTCGTCCTAAACATGCAAACAACCACAAAAATGATTCGCTATTTTGAGAATTGTGTGAGACAACAACCTTTTTTTTTCCAGTCACCTAGCAACTGTTCCCTCCTCGCCACTTGAAGATCAAACACACTACAATATACAAAAAGATGAGTTCCATTCGAGGAAGCATCTGATCTGGGTAAGTGGCAAGATGAGACAGGATGGACATGACTGCTGGGCAGGAACTGGTATTAGCGATAGATGGGATTAGAAACGGATGAATCACCAAGGATCCCTTTTATTCGTCAAGAAGCACAGACATAAGGGTATGAAATCAAATAGAAGAGTCCGGCACTTCTTGTGAAGTTGTGAGACTGTGTCAATCTGTGTTGAAAACTGGTGAATTCAGGGCTGTTTGTTCATGTCTTTGTTAGTTAGCTGGATACTGTGTTTCTGCTCACCTTGACGAGGTGCGGTGCATCATGGCGTGTGAGCTGGAAGTGCGGTAGCGTATCTCTACACGTGATCCAGGAATGCTTTAGAACCTGCTCGGCTGTGTATCGCTGGTGAGGGTCCACATGAAGCATATGTGAAAGCAGGTCCTGGAAGGTAAAGCCACATATGAGGAAAAAACATAAACTCCATCAATTCATGCTGTTCTAAAAGTTAGTTTCTTGGATTATTATAAGCAGGTCTGGCCAGTATTTCATTGAGTAAAAAAGATTCTGGTGTAAACCAAACGTTTAAACTCCTTTCGCTAGGCTCACGATTAAAGGAGACTGAAATTTGAGGTCGTAGCTGTGAAAGTCTCCACATTAAATGCCTGTGGATTCCTCTAAAAAGCAGTTCAGTTGTTTAGATTTGCTTTTTTTCAACCTGTAGTACAATTTTGTTTTTTTTATCTGGTTGTTATGGATTTCATGGAGGGCTTTTTCTGGCACAGACTGCAGCTTGAGGGGGTGACTACACACAAAAAGGCAACAAGTTTGTGTTACAGACAGAAATCGTTCATCACTCTCCTGTCATTTCTGTGATAAACAAAATAGTCTTGTGTGCTTGGGTAAATGAAACCACAATTAGCAAAACTGGTTAAGAATTTGAATTGCAATTTCTATACCAAATTCCTGTCATTATGGTGGTTTTCTTTTGGCGCACACCAAAACTGTTTTGGGGCCAACAAAAACTCCTCTTTGTCTTTTAGTCATTTTTTTATTTTCTATTGTGAAGCACTGTGATGTCTGCTTTTGAAAGGTGCCAGACAGATAAAGTGTCCCTAACATAACTAAATATTTTCAGCACTACTCTGAGTATTTAATCACTGCCTTTGCAAATCCAGTATTAAAGACGAAATACCAGCAAAGTAGCTACATTTAAACAATCCAAATCAGGATAATTCATCAACAAAACTTTAAGGATTCTCATTAGTCTTTTTCTCTCCACAGTAACAGTGTAGCTATGAAACAAATTCAAAGCACCGGGGTGTGCACCTTTGAGGTGTCTGATACAGTATCCCAATTGCCACCCGTCAAAGAGAACTTTCCGGATCCTATCCGAAGAAGAATCTCCTCTGGTGTGTCATTTGGCCCATTAGCGAACGGTGTGTACCTGACAGAGGGTTAAAAAGCAGAGGTTAGGAAAACACATCACATCGTATTACATGCAGTGTTAAACTTCAAAGACATTACTCCAGCTTCCAGGCAAAGAGAAAAGTAGTCACAAGAGAGCTGTTGTACTTTTTATGTTTAAATCACAGCCCTTCTTTTGAGCTCCAACTTTCTAAAGGCATTAGACTGGTTTAGGATTTTGGATGCTTCGTCTACTACTAATCATTTCCAACAAATGTGTCCCTGAATGCAGCCTTACCCTGCCAACATGGTGTACAGTAGAACTCCAAGACTCCATATATCACACGCTGCATCATAACCTTGTCGCATTAGTACCTAGAAAAGAACAAAGAAAGACAGGTAGAGACTCCTTAACATCACAGAGTAGGAATGATATATTCTTCTTTCTTTTTCCATGCTTTTAAATCATGTCTTCCAGGTTTGGATCTTACATAACCACTGCATCATCTCTCACCTCTGGTGCCACAAAGTTTGCAGTGTAACAGGGGGTGAGGAGCAAGCCATTGCCTCCCCGAAGCTGCTTGGCGAATCCAAAGTCACAGATCCTGATGGAGTCAGGATTCCCCGAGTCATCCATATATAAGATGTTGCTGGGCTTCAGGTCTCGGTGTACCACCTGGAGAGGAGGAGGAGATGAAAATATTAGAGAAAATCTTTGAATTTCACTTTGGTTTGTGTGTTTGTGGAAGTGTTTGCTCACCCCTTGGCAGTGGAGGTAGTCAACAGTCTTGGTGATGGTGTAGAGCACAGCGCTGGCCTCTCTCTCAGAGAAAAACTTCTGCCTGAGGATTTTATCCAGCAGCTCCCCTCCTTTCATCAGCTCTGTTACCAGGTATACATACCTGCCCTCATCATACACCTAACAGAAACACAACAGGTCAGAGTATACCCTTCAAAATGTACCCATCTTAGAAAACTTAAAGCTAAATGTTACTGACGTCTTTCAGAGTGATGATGTTGGGGTGCTGTCCGTATCGCATCAGGATTTCAATCTCCTCAGAGGGGTCCCTCTTACTTTTGTCTATAATCTGAATAACATGAAAACAGACAACAGTACTTAATGATTTATCAATTTCCTATGTAATCTTCTGTGCAATTCACAGCAGTTGACAATCTCAACCATCCATGATTTTTGAAACACCAAAGCATTCCTGCAATCTCTGAGGCTGTGCTGCCCTCTACTGGTGTTCTGGCATGACTAACCACATCCAATAAGAACACTCCATTTTCAGCAGATACCAAGGTGTAGAAACTCTATGAAATCACAATTTAGAAACACCAAATGTGCATTCACAGTACAAGCACGCTTTTTAGTTGACTTCAGTTCCCTGACAATTAAAAATGTGCTGCTTTTACTCTAGTTTTCTTGGGCCTACTGTGAATAGCAACATGCAGAGATATTTAAAAGACATGAACTGATGACCAGCGATCCTCATTGGTCCACCCAAAGCCTAGAAACCAAAATCGGTGCCAAGCCCCATACCGGTTCAGATCCATGTGTTATCACTTAGTTGTATCCATGCTGGGTGCTGGATCCACTTAAATTATGTGTAATATCCAAGTGGTATGTGATCAGACAGCACTGATCATGAAGCACTGTGTATGTGTGTAAAGTAACAACAGATGACAGCATATTAGCAACCCTAACGTTAGCAGCAGCAGCAATGAACAAGATATGACTCTTAACATTGAATGAGCAAACTGGTGAGATTGCCTTTCTTGTGCTGGATGCAAACTAACTGCAATGCTGATCCTAAATGAGTCACGTCTGTCATACGTCACCGTGACAGCAAGTGCACTTAAAGCCGAAATAACACGAAGAGTAGTCTGTTTCAACCCGTGAGGGAGGAAGAACAGAAAAACTGAATCTGTTTTACCAACTTTCTTATAAAGGAAGGTGGATTATCTGCATCACAGCACCTCTGGGGAGAAGGCTACTAGTGGTACATTAGGTGAGACACCATGTTTTGTTTTAAAAAGTTGTAAGTTAACTAGTATCTGTCAAGATTTCATTAATAGGCGGGTCTGGTTTGATTCTGCGTGCAAATTTCTAGGTCTTTTTGAGTTTGTGAACTAATATGTGGCTGGGGAAGACCTCTGCTGCTGACTTAAGTTTGATACTGAAGCTCAGAAAAAGACGATGTTCAGAAGCCATACCGACATTTTTATTCACAATCAAATCTAACGGGTTACCTTCACAGCATAGTCCATAGCAGAGACTCGGTGTACACAGCGTTTACAAATAGAGTAGGAGCCAACCCCTATGTCTTCCTGCAGCTCGTACAGATCGGAGAACTTGGCCGAGCCCCCGTGCATCTGGAAAGAACAGGAATAATAACTGTTATATTCCAATCCAATCCAGCAATGCATCTGTCACCTTCTGTCCTTGTCTCGGCATGCTTTTGTTTTGCAGGATATGATTATTCACAAGCAGTTCCATTCCTGTTCGGCCATAGAGGTCAGTGCAGTAAATGATATGTCCGAGCATCTTGGTGTTTTGAGACACACAAACGTTTTATTTTTTCTCTTAAATTCACCATAGGAAATTTCAGTGGTAACATTATAAATTACACATTCAGCAGCAAACGGTTTTCTGCCATTTTAGTACTTGGCTGCGTGCTCGTACATTACATAACGACAAAATACTGTCAAACTAACAGTTGCAGGTGTGACAGAAACTTAACACACGTGTTTTGCAAAGGATATTGTGTGTAGGTCGGCACTGGAACACAACAGCCGTTACAGGATAATTCAGGTTATTTTGTACCCAAGTTTCTGCCATCACATCAAACTATTCTGACTGAATATTCCTTCGCCGTGCTAAAATTGGCTTCTATGTTTGCCAGAAGTCTCTAGGAAGGAATTGTTTTACACCACTAGAAAGACACCAAATTAATTATTACAACTACAATGTTGTGATAATTGTTCTGTCACACTTACAGATGTGCTAAGTATGGTGTCAACTCCCTTGCAACAGTATTTGGATGAACTTTTCTGAGGGCTGTCTGCCATCTGACATCAGTATAAAGCCCCACAGTAAGTAGTAGCTGCTTCTACTAAGTCTCCTGCTGCAAAATGTCAAAAAGCTATACAGTCCAGCATTAGAGGTAAATGGAGCTAAAGAGCAAAAACTGTGTCTTTGTGAGACCTCTATGTATGAAAGTCAAAAGTGTGATAGAAAGCTTATGCAAAGCAGAGACGCTGCATGTTCACCTGAACTATGGGGAGTATGCTGAGCAGCGGGGAGCTCTTGTTCTCATCCATCGGGGCTGGAGCAACAAAGCTGAAGCCTTTGAAGAGCTGGTGGGCGTTAGCACTGGGCGGGATACCTGGGGAATCTAAATACACAAAGACAGTTCATAATATAGACAAACTGTGCACACAAATACCCACTAAAGTTTATAACCAGGCCTCAGTTGCGGTCTCCATGGCTGCAGGAGTGGTTGCTGCTTGTATACTCAAAGGTGTGTGAGCAGAACATGTGCTTGTGTAGGTGTAGTCTCACCTTTAGGCGTTTTAGCAGTGAACTCTGGGTCGAAGCAGAACGTGTCATCCGGTTTACCTGCTGCAGGCTTGAATGGGGGCTGTAGCTCTCTCCTGTACAGTTTCTGAGGAAAAAAAATGAAGGCACACAAATTCAGAAAGCACACATCCATGTTAAGATATCGAGCCCTACCGCGGGCTGTTTGGATAGTGTGAACATATGTGCAAGAGCAGCCAAGACCCCTCCCAGATTAACCCCCTCCAATCCCTCCACGGCTCAGTCCGGCCAATAGCATCCTGCTGGCTCTTAAACACTCACGCAGGGCTATTAGTGCACACACAGTGAGAACTGGACCTCTGCCCAGACTCGCGCGCACACAAACATAGTAGCCGTGTGCCAAGACTGATGGCCAGTAGTCACCAAGCCAAACGTTTGTTAGGTGTGAATCCTCAACAGAAGCTGGGGAGTTACATGTGTGTGTGCGTCTATGTGAGAAATGGGAGGGAGAAGTGTGTGTGTGTGTGTGTGCTCACATTCCAGTCGATGGTGGAAAAGAAAGCGTGCCGTTTGATCTCCTCCACTCCATCGGACCCGGCCCCTAAAGACACAGATCACTTTGGTTCACTTAACCTGGCACATTCGATTCTATTGTTTTCACAAGATCAACACATTCACACATCTTTTTTTGCTCGCAGTGGGTCTTCAGCACCTAATTTAAGTGGGTGCCAAAACATTAACAAGCTTCAGCTGAGGGAACAGCGCAATGGAACGATCAAAACACCTTATTTTTCCTTACCTAGTCTGTTAGAAGGGTTACGTTTAAACAGCATTCTCAGCAAACTCTGGGCTTCCAAGCTTAGGAATTGGGGCATTCCCAACTTAGCTCTGGGGGGGAAAGAGGAAGCTACAGGTGAATATGAGCAACAAGAAGAGCTCAGACTGATCGTTACTTACATATCAAAACTTGTCTGACATGCTTCCAGTGTCTTAAAAATGCCACATATAATGACTCACTTGAGAATCATGTTCATGGTCTCGTTGCGGTCTTTCCCTTGGAATGGTAATGTCCCTGTTAGCATCTCAAACTACAAACACACAGTAGGAGAAAAGATCAATAAAGTGTTATTTTATAGGCATGCCATGAATTGAAATATACATTTGTGTGAGTCTGTGTACCATTAATACTCCCAGGGACCACCAATCTGCACTCTGCGTGTGTCCTCTCCTGTTGACCACCTCAGGGGCCATATACTCCACCGTACCACAGAAGGAATAAGCCTTCTTATCAGCATCTACTGACTCTTTACTCAAGCCAAAGTCTGCACAACACAATTGCAAATTAAAGTGTAACTGAGAAGAAGTCTGCAGATGCTATAAATCTATTTTTTTACACATGGATTTAATATGAAACAGCTGAAATGACTAGATGAGAACATACAATAAAAACCAAACAAGTCAGACAGTAGCTCTGTTTTACAATAATTCTGGATTTGGTCATACGACGTACCTGTTAACTTTATATGTCCAGCTTCATCAAGTAAGATGCTGAAAGACAAGAAGAGTTTTCCGCAGGTGAGCATCAAAAAGCTGCTACTGCAACAGCAGCATTCAAGTCTTCTCATGCCTTTGTTGCCTCCATAAATCCCTTGAAACTTATTTGATCTAAGAGTTTTGTGTGGAACTTATCCTGGAGTTCTGAAGGTTTCAAGTACATAGAAAAGAACAGAAACTGACAGATCACTCCCTACTTGACGTAATTTCTGCCTGGGGATAGTTTTTAGTGAAAGCAAAAAGACTAAAAACTCACTAAAGAGCTTTGACTCTAAATTGCAGAAATAAGTGTATGGAAATTAGTCTATGGAGAAAGAATTCAGTTTCGTTAAAGGGCTTATTCTACTAAGTCTGATCAGCTTCAATTTGCTGTGAAAGAGAGTAAATCTCTCTTTAGCATCTTGTGATATTATTTTATGTCAATGTTTTATGCAGATATAAGGGCAATGCAAATTCTCTTCCAGCAGACTTTATATAATACTAATAATTAATCTATTAGGTCCTTGAAATCTTCGCAAACAGAATAAAAATATAATTTGCCTTTTCATTACACTATATTTTCATTATAAAAATGGAGGTGAATCATAAGAAGATCTTGAGTGATGTGTGTGTCCTATTTAGCTCGACTGGTACTAAAACATACAAGAGCACACTTCAGTTTTGAAAATACAGAAGTTAATGTGGCAGTCAGAAAATCCTTCATGGCTTTAGATTTGTGACGACAGATGTTCATAATGAAACCTAATTATAAATTATAGTTGTGTGGGTTCTTTCTGTATTAGATGCAGCATCAGAGTGGAAAAGGTCAGAGGTGAAGGTGACATATACACACGTACTTCTCTGGCTTGAGATCTCTGTAAACTATGCCCAGGTTGTGCAGGTGGTCGAGGGCCAGGGCCAGCTCTGCAAGGTAGAATTTCACATCTTCCTCTGTAAACATAACCTGATAAGAACTGGACAAATTTACTCTCTGAACTCTGAAGAGAAGAAAAATTCAGAAGCAAAGGAAAAAAAACATACACACACAACTTCAATATTAAGCTTCAGTTACCACAAACACAGAAAACAGAGAATCATTATTATGATCGTCACAATATCAACATTTTCAAATGGGGCACACGGTTGAGCAAGCTGTTGATTTGACACTGCTGGCAGCTATCGCTTCTGTTCTGAGACACGCTTTCAACACAAGGTCCATCTAGAGAACAATCATGCATTGTTTGAGTACCCTGAAAGCATTTGAAAGGAGCTGATTTGGGCCTCGAACTGACAAGCAACTGATGATGTAAAAGCGAATAAAGATTCCAAGAAAAGCATTTGTGTTTCCAGGAGGAATTCAAAACAAAAATCGGAATTAAAAGCACTCACAGAAAAACAGGAGAGACAAATGACTTGGCAGTACTTATGCTCTTATAAAATAACGCACTCTTGCATTCTAAATCTGCACCTGTTCCATTTGTAGCTGTCATCTTAACAATGCCTTAGGGTTTACAAATGACCCTTGCAGCATCTGTGGCTCAGATTTTCACAAACATGTTTAAAACATTAAAGGTCTAAATATTTGAATGAAAAGGACATGCTATACTTTGCTTTTCTAAAAGGCAAAATAACAAAAACAGGAAAGAGCTTTGAGCTTAATGAGATGTAATGCAACAAAACGTCAGCTTACCTCTTTGGATAAGCGAGTGAATACATCCCCTCCCCTGAGAAAGTCCAGTATTAAATACAGTTTCCCTTCTGTCTGAAAGGCTGGGGAGGAAAGAAACTAATCATTTATCCACAAGATATTCACACAATGTTAAGTATTGTTCAATAACTGTGCAATAACATTCAACATACTCTGATAAATGATGTCAACAAAGATGTTTCTGATGAGAACATGAAGACGTACATAAGCAGCTTATCCCACATTCAACCTTAACTACGATGTAATCTGTATGATCATATGTAATCGCCCGCATGTGATGGACATACGAGTGTTTCTCTTACCGTAGTGCAATTTCACTATGAAGGGATGATTGACTTCCACTAAAATGTCTCTTTCCATTTTAGTGCGAACTCTGTCCCTGACTAGAAAGACAAGAAAAAAGGCAAAAGGGCAGTAAGACGCTGTGGACAAACCATACTAGGAATTTTGCAAAGCAGTGTTTCGTGTTGAGCTTGACTAAAAACAGCGTTGCGTTACCTTTCAACGATGCCTTTTTTAGAACTTTCATTGCATATAACTGACCAGCATCTGGACCCACAATCTTCCTGACAAGAAACACCTGAGACAGCGAGACGGAGAGTTTAGACAGATACAAACGCCTGCGCTAACCAAAACATTCGATTGTGCTTCTGGTTTTCCTCACCTTGCCAAAAGAGCCCTGGCCGAGGACTTTGAGTAGTTCAAACTGAGATGGATCAGCTTTTTCACAGCCCTCTTTCACATGGTGGGTGATAGGGATCTCCTTATATGTCCCGTCATCCTACACAAACAGTATCAGTATGAGACAGACACCCACAAGGCTGCAGGTATGTCATCCTCCACGCATTCAGACGCACAAGACCACAAGCTCGGCATTACTTACACAGTGTGAGAAAGACTCTCCCTCCTCCATGGGCTCGTCCATGATCTGATGTCCATTGACCTGCAGCCAAACCAATGAATTTTATCAGAGGAGTCGTCACCAGTTAAAGACTTTCACAAAGCTTGTTCATCCTTGTTTTCAGCTGAGCAGGACTATGACTGCAGCTGCTGCACGCCCACATGTATGATGGAAGATTCAACAGATGAAACCGATGAGTCACATGCAATAACACAGCACTTTCACTTTTCCAACTGCAGCCCTATTTGTTGTCAAACAGTATGGAGTCCATACTTAAAGCGCGTCCAGCTGTCCAGCTCTCCAGCTCTCATCCTGTCCCTATAAAGCCCCTCATTATTAGCATTCTAGCTTAATCCCCAGCCTGAGCAAAAACAACATGTCTGACTGGCTCTGAGAGTCTGATTTTTGCTGGGGCTACAGTCAGCATTCAGCCTTCTGAGGACAAAGTAGGGACTGGATCATTTAGCTGACAGCAGTGGTAAGATGCTTTTCTTTTGAATGACCACAAAGAGGCATGCTTTAACCCACTCAGAGTCACATTTAAGAGGCTGCTTTATGCGCACTCACTGTGATGATACTGTCAGAAGAGAAATACCAGATGTGCGAGCATCTGCAAGTAAATCAGACAATAAACTGACCACCAGGACGTTATCCAGGACCGAATATTTAACTTCTGTGCGGAAGCTGAGCCTGTATTATGTATTCAGTCCACTGTGTTTGTGTGTTGAATTCCATCAAGCCTCTGAAGAGGGGGGATGAGTCATAGCGCTACGCAAGCCCACTCAGTGGGTGGAGCCACCAACACACACACACGTACATCCACAGAACAGTGGCCAACAAACCACTTTCCAATATCTTAGTGCTACAGAACAACATTACATACATAAACATTAAAATCAGGCTAGACACACATTTCAAAGCCCGCTATAACACTGAATAAACTTCAAAAATCAAAGCCTCAGTGCATCTGTGAAGTATAATATCCAGGCTAGCCAAAGCCAGGGCAGTGCTTGTGTCATAATTCACACATACACTTTCACTCCCACCTTTGCTGTGGCTCATCACGGCTTGTAACAGAGCGCAGCCTACACTTGCAGCACAACCAGGCGAGCCTTTTTCAGCCTTGCGAAAAATATGTCCGACAGCCATACATAATATCATCTCACATTCACTGATAGTGGCATCAAGTGTTTGATAAAGCAGCATCTTCAAAGTCAAAAACTGATTCAAAGTGGATTAAACAACCAGCATCCCCACTGGCCCGGTTTAGGTGGCTAAGCTGATGTTTACTTCTGTGCTTCTGTAATCTTGGCAACCTTCAAAGGTGCAGTATTCGGTAAACAGCAGATTAAAGTGTTTATTTGTAGCAAGAGATGCAAAACTTTTCGGTAACCTGGACATAATTCAGGTGTGACAGTTTAATAATGACTTATTCCGCAATTCTATTCACATAAACCTTCAGATCCTTTGACAGATTAGCGGAAAGTTGAAGAATTTAACGGCAGGACTGTAACAGGAGGAGGATTTAGTTCAAACAGGGAATGCTCTAGGTCAGAAGTGGATGTTGCAATGACTTTCTGTTGGCTTTAAAACGGCCACAGCAGTCAGACAGACAGTTTGAACTGTAGGTGTGAAAGACTGCAAAGAATCCCAGAGATGGAGAGGTTTAGGATGTCAGATTGGCTTAGCTGGACATGGAAAAACATCATAGGGGGTCCTGCAGAAAAGCAAACTGATTGCTTCTACAGTTGTCACAAGATAGGATTTTGATCATTCTTTGAAAACAAAAGGGCTAAAGATCATAACTCAACCTATAATTAATACAAGCCAAATGTTATGGTCCTGGTGAAGTAACTTTACGGTGATTTTGTAACGTAAATGCAACAGTAATGTTCACAAGCTCACTTTACAAGAGTATTTAATGTACTATTAGCTGCATATATTACGTTTTGTTAAATTATAACTAAAAATGTAGCTAAAAACCCCTAAGTTATAGCTATCAACTGCATCACAAGCCAGCTGAGTTGTGAACACGTCTGACCACATTCAACGCAGCTAGTGTTAAACTTTAAACAAATTTAACGCTTTAAAAAAGTTTGAAATGTTTTACCAACCAATACCAAACATACAAAAGCAGCTTTGAGTTAACCAAAAGCTGGAGGTCGGTTAAAAACTTGCCTCCCAAGTTTCAAGCCTGCGAGCTGTCAGCTAGCAACAAGCTAACTCCAAGCTAATGCTACATGCGCTGAGCTAGCTATGAGGCAAACTCCTCTTGAGAAGTGTAAATAACAACAAAAGCGAGAAAAAAGGTCGTGTGTCACCGGATAAAGAGGCCAACGCGTGTGCGGCACGGTAAACTGTTGGCGAAAGTCCGGACCGGCGGCTGAAAACTAATAAACCCGGGTAGTGCAACAAAAATAAACATCTAACCAGCTGTTAGCATTAGCTAGCATGTTAGCATGCATCACGGTGCGCTGCGGGTCGTGACGCGAATTTAAGCCTCGCAGGGCAAGCTAACTTCACGGGACAGCACCGAGCACGGAAAATGTTCGTCGAATTGACATGCAAAACGCACATTTGTCAACTCACCTCACTACTAACGCTGTTTACCTCCATCTTGTGCCAGGATTCCTCTCTCAGTCTAAGGCATCGTAGTCCACCTAGACCCCCGCTCCACGTTGCATGTTCTTCCCCTTGTGTGGAAGTCCGGCTGTTTCTGCTTTGATGTTCGGATGCACGCTGGGTGGCCGCTACCGGGACCGGATCCGGAGGGGACAGTGCGGGGAACGGTAGATGTTGATGACTGGATCGCACGCTCGCCGAGAACACCGCTACCCTGCCATGGATGCGAATATGGCGGCTACCGTGGTACCTGACCGTCAGTGAATGAGAGTTTATTGACGTATTTATGACGCAATTCAGTTAAGGATTTCCCCCCCATCCAAACCAAAGCAGCAGATCTGGAGATACAGAGGAGGGCAGAGCGGTGGTGGTGGTGCTGGCGTGGGAAGTGGGGGACTCGATGCTGTGTGACACGCTGTCACGCTGTGTGACATACACGCATCCGGCTCATGGACCTTTTGCTTGCGACTAGGAATAGTCACTGGCGCTGTGACAGGGGAGGCAAGCAGTTTAACCTATTGTTGACGCAGGATCAAATGGGGGAGAGCAAAGAACAGGCCATAAATCTGAGGTTCTCATTTTCAGGGTGCAAGTTGAATGTTTTAAAGCCACTGTTTCGTAAGCCTGCCCATCCCTAGTTCAAGTGGAAATAAGAGGCTTAAAGCTCATCCACTTTCTCTGCAGCTCTGTCTCCCACCCACAAGCACTAAGTCTTTGTGTGGTGAGATACTGGATATATACAGAGCTTCTACTTTTGTTTAAGGATATATACATCTAAACAATTATTTATAGATATACATTTATAGGTAGATTTGTCCATGATAAGACTTTTTGTACATCATTAATGGAAACATCTGTGCTCCAGTAGCAGCACTCTTGGTTGGAACATACAAATAGACTCACTATTATGTTACACTTTGACTGTTACACAAAACTTACATTTTTACATTTATGCTGTGGTTTCCTGGTATATCATAAGCATGTCTGAACCTATATTCTGAGAAAACGACATCGACACAGATAAGTTAGAGGTCTTTATTGTTCTCTCTGGAGTGAACCAGAGCAAGGCGAATGATATGCAGTAAAAAAGGCATCAGTCAGCCCAACAGTCGTAGTGAAGCATCAATCCACAGGCACTGGGCGCGGAGTACGAGTTTACCAGAGTGTTTGTGTAAATGTGAAAATCGTACAGTCTCTCTTGTGTGGAAGTGTGAAAACATATCTGTATGAGCTTGTGTGTGTGTGCGAGGTGATGTCAATGAGACAGTCACTCTTGTTCAGTAGCTGCTTCCAGCAGCTGCTCCTCTGATGCAGAGGGCTCTGTAACTTCAGTTATTGTATCGTCTTCGTTTATGGTGACCAGCGGGACTTCTTCGTTTGCTTGGCCGTGCAGAGGATCGATGCCCCTCGCACCGGCTGTCTGGGGGTAATCGTGGATGGGAGATGCATCTGCTGACTCAGCAGCAGCCTCGGCTCCTCTGTCCACTGCGATGTCCCAGTCCTGGTCTGAAGGCTGAGGTAGACTGGCCATGAGTTCCTAAACGCACACAGCACATTTCAGTTTGAATTTTACGCTCTCCTTCCACTTAAAGCTGATAGGCAAATGGATCAACTGTTATTATACCTGCTGTTTCTCCAGGTCGTTATCCCTCACAGCGTAGAGCAGGCTCTTCGTGAAACTGACTAGTTCCTGGTATTTTTGTTTTTGGTTCTCTAGCTCGTTCTCTAAGAACTGCACTTCCTCATGCTGAAACACAAGGGCAAAAAGTTACTTCACAGCTTGGGGTGGAGACAGTGCTGTTAACACACTGATTTTTATCCTCACAATGTAAACGGCAACCCACAGCCCAAACACTATTTGGTCGATCTCACACAGTGTGCGCGTTTTTACCTTGAATTCTAGCAGGTTCTGCATTTGCTCGAGGTCCGAAGCTACTAAATCACCATCTTCATCATCATCAACTTCTTCATCCTCATCAATTACTTCGATTTTCTGTTAAGAACACAGAGATCACATAAATCGTTACGTCATGTAAAGAAACTGTCAGATGTACATACAAGTCTTGTCTGTTCAGGATCTTGCTCTTTTCATTCGATGTACTTTTGGGTCAAACGCTTATTTATTTTCTCAAAGAAATAAACCATACTATTGAGTTTAAAAAGCCCCAAAACCTGTAACTTAAACAACACAGTGATGAACAAAGTGCTTTCAGACAAAGCAAATAAACTCTTGGTGAGAGAAGGCACTATCACGTCTGGAAATATACAATTGGTCACAGATCGGCAATCATAATACTGTTGGACATTTATTTATTTAGAAATATTGGGATGGACTGGATGGATAAAAGCACATTAAATGTATATTGTTTGTATAGCAGACCTTACACAAGATTTAAAATACTAGATATATTACATGAAAGTGAAAGACATCATGAAATATTTGTTTAGCCTAATTGTAACTATAAATTAGGACGCATTGGCTACAACAGTGGTCTGATAATCAAAACATGCTTGACTGGTGGGGAAGTTTATTTGTGAATAGTTGCCACTGGATTTGACACACTGCTGTAGGCATCCTTGGTACTAATTAATTAAAACATTATAAAGCTGAAATAACTATAAAAAAAACAGCAGTACTTCTACTATGATATGTTGAAATTTCTTCCTAAGAGGTCTGTTACAAATGAAAAGTATTAGAATGCAGCATGAAGCTCTGAGCTTTGATTTAATTAAATTCTAGTTTAAAAACTATCCCAAGCGGCATCCATTCCTAAGTGACTAAATTTAATGAGGCAATACTGTAATATGAGAAAAAGAGTAAAAGTACCACATTGTTGGCCAGCGGAGCAGCAGCGGACACATCTGTTCCATCCTCTCCGTCTCTGTGTTGTGAATCGATGGTGCCATCTAGATTTGAGAACAGTGCATGAATGCTCACATGCACATTTTGCACGGAGGTACGTGTTCATGCGTATTCAGTATCAGCAGACTCACCCTCAGAGAGGCACACAGATCCCCCATCGTTTAAGTCATCTCCAAGTTCAGGCGTACTGAGCGGCTCGCCGTCGGGGCTGAGGGCCACCGGAGATTCGTTTCCAGGGGATGAGGTTGAGAATACAGCAGGCCCGCCTTTAGGAGGAGGGATTTCAATACCCATCAGACGGTACTTCCTCCGTCTGTTACTGATCCATGTCTGCCAATCAGAAGACGCGAGAGAAAGTGTCAAAGATGTTAATAAAAACAAACTCATGTAAAATTCTAGAACATTGATTTGTCTTTTGGAAACAAATGTGCTGAATAGCAAGGTGAATGACAGTGAAAGGTTTTGATCACATTAAGTTTTCTTGCCCAGTTTCTGAGGACAATTTTGCACTGTAATTGTGTTCCCTCTCATACAAAAGTATTGCTCTTTTAAAGAAGAACACAATACTACTTTGATCAGTGTCAGAAAATACTCTACACCAAGCATGTGGAGAGAAGCAAAAGTTATAAACAGATGGAGAACTACACACTCACACTGCAGAGGCTGTTTAGCATTGATCTGAAGCTAACTTAGTGTACTATCTCTGTAGGCAGACATTTTTCTTGCTTGCAATAAATATCCTTGTAAGTGAGATGGCAGAGGGTCATGTGTGTGAGCTAGAACTGAGGGACTATATTTAGTCCATCAGCATTCCTACGGTGGCCCTGATACATAACTGCATGACTTTTACACAACTTTGTGTAAGTAAGTTATAAAACTTCAATGACCTAGAAAAGTTGTTTTCCTATTTTCTCATAGCCCTCGAGAGTCCAAAAACAGTGTTGCTTTCACAAAACGACAAAAAACAAAACAAAACAAGTGGCCAGACAATGCAAAGCCCGGAGCTTTCTCTCGTCATTCATTAGTTTCTGCAGCTGTTCAATGCCAGAAGGGAGCCCTGACTTGTCTTGATACTTTTTTTAAACCTGAAACTTTATGTGGCTGGTTACCTTGACTATTTCAGTGTCTACATTGAGTTGGTTTGCTGCAGCAGTGATCTTCTCCCTGCACACTGAGCCCAGGCTGGTCATGCCTCGGTCCCAGTAGCGCTTCAGCTGGATGAGATCTCCATCACTAAACTGGGTCCGATCCTGCAGCTGAAAACAAGAACCTCTGTCTGACTACACAGCATGCACACTGATCACAGGCACACTTACGAGTCATAGGATTTACCACATCTGTAGTGTTATTATGTATTATGTACTTCTGATTGTTTTGCAATGTTCAAAATGTTCACATCATTGCGTTTGTGTTGACAAAAAGTACTTACTGTTCTCTTTCTGGAGTTGCTGATAACCCACGGGGCAGCAGCCACACCAACTGAAGTCTGCACACAAACACACAAATATTTAATCTTTTACATCACTTTAAGGAACGATGGGACAGACAAAAGAACATTTCCTACCTGTGAGCTGGATTCCCCTGTAAGTGAGGTCTGTGCTGTGAGGGAGTAGCTGCCCTGAAGAGCTGTGTTGCTGTGAAGTAATGCAGGTCTGGAGCTAGTCATAGGTGGTGTGTGGCTTCCTCCGATGACGCACACTTCAGCCCCAGTCGGGCTGGGTGAGGTCTGCTCCTTGTGGATATGTGTTTGAGCGGCCATATTTGCCAACTCCTCTTCCCTTTGCCACTCGTCTTCCTCATCACCCGTTTCCATGGCAATAGAGAAGGTATGGAAGGTGTCCAGACGGTGAGGTGCCGGCCGACGGGTCTCCTGGCTTTTCCGAGCAGGTGCTTGTGCAGGTCGAAGTCGGTCCCTTTCACCCCTTTCTGACAAGGTGAAGACCTGCTGAATACGAGGTGTCTGTTCAGAGGAGGTGCCAGAGTTTTGGACTACGGACGACACCCGAGTCTTTTGTGGAGCCGGAGGCTGAGGTTGGGGGTTGGAGTGAGGTCTGGGCTGGAGCTGAGCTTGGGATTGTGAGGAAGAGGACCAAGGGCGAGTTTGCGCTGTACCGTACTGTCTAGTCCAGCTGTGAGGTACCACCCCTGCTCCTACACTTATCCCTCCCTCCCCAAGGGGTAAAGTGCCCTTCCTGACTGCAGTGTAGACTAAAGGCCCTGAGGCAGATGTGAGGGATGGGAGATTCTGAGAGAGTGACACTAACTTGGAGTGGACGGGTGAGGAGGTGGAGCTGTTCCTGCTCTGCAGCACCTGGTTGATCAGGGATGAGGATGTGTGTGCAGAGAGCTCAGAGTCTGACTGGGATGGGGCCGCAGGCCGTGGTCGGGAGCGAGGGACAGAGTTCAGAGAATAGATCCCAGTCAGTATTACATCGTTATTGTTGTTGTTGTTGTTGCTTCCACTGCTGAGGGGAGAGGAAGACGAAGGGGATGAAGATGTTGAGGAGAAAGACGGGAAGGATGAAGATGGAGGAAGAAGGTGCACGCGATTCTGGATGCTCCGTGAAGCTAAATCAGCAGGAAGCAGTGCCCCTGCCGCTAGGCTGTGATTGGACAGAGCACCTCCAGCTAATGTGTGATTGGAGAGGAGCCCCGCAGCTAGTCCGTGGCTAGATAAGGAATGAGACATGCCTCCATTCTGGTCAACTTTGGAGGCGAGTTTACGTCTTTTGTTGCCAACCCATGTCTGCCGGGGAAAAGTAATCAGCTCAGTAACACCACTTAAAAAACATTCTGCAAAACATTACAGGAACTAATTCAGCCAAGTGAGGATAATAATTCATGACTCAGATGAAGAACTCAATTACTTGCTACAGCATTACATGAGTACTTATATCAAAACACACACACACACACACACACAACAGTGCAACACAAATCATAGCTAAGTATTCTGCTTACCAAATTGCTCATTCACACACAAGCACATTTTATGGACCTACCCGGACAACACTGAAGTCCAGTTTGGCCTCCTGAGCACACTGCAGTATTAACTGGAAGCAGGCCTTGCTCTGATTGGTCATCCCATTATCATAGTAACGTTCTAGGATCCTCTGCTGTTCAGCTGTGAACACTGAGCGCAGGTTCATCTGAGAGGCAACCACAAAGATAAAGAACCCTCAAAAAGTTAGATAAGAATTCAGTTCTATTTAGAGTTCATTGACAGATCTTAGTTGATGATTAGGTTTAAGAGAAATACTTCAGCCGTCAACTTATCATTTTGACACTTGTGCAATTTCCTTTTGTCACCTCAGCTTAGACACAGCAAAAAGATGCATTTAGAGACCAATTTAATTAAAAACTGTGTGTTTTCATTATAAACTTTACTTCATCAAATGCTTAAACTATTACATACTTTTAATTCCCAGAAACATCACAGTCCTAAGATCCCAGCTTGTTAGAATTCATGCCATGTAGTTTTCTCTAGCTTGAATTACAACACAATTTTGATATACTCACAGTCTGCAGGCCACGTCTTTGTGGCCACGCATCCATTCTGCTACTGGAGGGGAACGGGGCAGCCATGCAGATCACAGCAAAACCTCCATATTTTCTAGGTTAGCACTATTTTGGTCGTACTCATCTTGTCTCAGTGTACCTGGCACACCGTCGAGTAATGTGGCTGAGGAGAAAGCAAATCAGTCAACATAAATGATGAGTAAAAAGAGCATGACGAAAATAATTACCACCCTTCACTCAAGAATTTGTATCATAATGAGAAGTGCAAAAATGTGTTTCATCATGTTGTAGATAAGTAGTCAGCATTCTGCCATTTAACCCTAATGGATCCCTGAATATACTCTTTATCACATACCTGTGGACTTTGGTGCTGTAATTCGTACTGAAATCCAACCACTGCACCTACAAATGCTGGATCGCTAACCCTAAATCTCTGTATATACTGTGTAGTGCATGCTTGTTAATATTTTCATTCCAGCAAGGTTGCTCTCTGCTCCACTGCACTACCATGCATCTACCATGCATCTACCTCATGTAAATGAAGTGTCAATAATCCTGCATTTATTCTTAAAAACTGCATTTATTACTGTATCATCACAATCTGCACAGTTTGCACAAAAGTTCAGATTCACTTTTAAACATGATTTAACACATATTTATAAATGTACACAGCGGGGAACACTTATTCTCGGACTGAAATCGGTTTAAATGCATGTGTGCATATTTGTAGGAGCACAGAAATAATATCAAATCCCTTGCTATCCCTATTAAGCTGAAAATTTTTACAATATGCTACCACAATATAAACTACTACAAAGCCACAATGTAACGTGAATGACCCTATCAGACAAGCTAACATGTTGTCTTTTGCAAAACATTTAACTCGGTGGTCTTGCATGAACCTGGGAGTTAAAATTTCACGTTAATTACAGTTTATGGCTGATTTTTTGGCCCAAAGCATGATAGTGTTGGCTGCCACACTCCAGCGACTTCAACTGTGCAATGAAACCAACAATTATGCTCCTATTTAATATTATTGGTTCTATTTTTGCAATGTACTTTTATAATATCAACAATTTTGCACTTTCTTGAATAAATAACAGCACTTTTGGCACCTTATTAGCACAATTTGTACGTTAATTGCTTGTTCTTTTCTACACTGTTTTTCTTGAATCAAACGTGCGAGCTACTGGATACCCTGCATTTCCCCAAAGGGATGAATAAAGTGTGTATCGATCTGTTGCAGGACATTATATTCTAACATGCTTTCTAACTGACACCTAAAGCAATAGTTCCACTCCAGTATATACATATCTTTGACGCAGCTAGCTTATATTTTTTTTAATGCGCCACACAAATAGAAACGGTAATGAATGGGGTCCTGCGCTGTAAATAAATGAAAGTTTCGCTGCAAACCTCTTCTGTGTACAAAGGAAGGAGGGAAAAAGGCAGCAGCGGCGGGCAGGACGGGTAAAGTGAAAAGACCTGGAGCTGCAGAGAAGCTGAAAAGCAGCGCTGGGTGAGTTGGAAGTGTAGTTACTGGAGGTTTTGATAAACACAAAGTCACATACGGGAATGCAGTGCGACCAATAAGCAAGCAGCAGGTTTATTTTGGCAGGCTGACTGCGCATGGCTACAGTCAATATGGAAACATTACGGGGAGAATTAGCGAGCAAATTGTGGGCACGTCACATTAGTACGGCACCGAGGCGACAGCCAGCGGACTCACAAACACAATTACTACACGGGAAGCACAAGACACAACTTCACGACTGAGTGCCGGACGGTAAACAGCACCGGGGGGCGACACAACGGCTGTGCAGCGTTAGCCTGCAGGCCCGAGCGGCCATGTCTGAGCCAGCCAGCGTTAGCTAGCATTAGCATAGCTTTCCCAATGGATAGCCGCGGCTAAACTTTTCCTTCAAATCCGTGATTTCCCGACCCCGGCGGGACCATTCGCACTGACCCGGGCTTCGAGCGGACACCGGCAGGTAAAACGCTCCGGGAGAACCCGAAGCCAAAAGTGAAATCACCTCCCTACGTACCATGTTTGATGTCAAAATCACACGAACGTTCAAATTCAGCAGATTTCTTCAGCAGTCCCCTTTTGCTAGACAATGAAATCAGAACGTCCGATCATCAATTCTAATCATGATTGTGACGTGTGCGCAGACAGGAGCCAATGGGAGGCCGAGATCATCGCAGTGACACTAGGAGAGGGCTGAAAACTGAGCGCCGTGGTCCCGCCCACCGGTGACTTTGTTCAGCGGGCTGCTGGAGGAGGAGGAGGTCACAGACATGGAAGCAGTTTAACTTTGGGTGGGAAATGGCCTGTTTCCTCCTCGGCTCAACGTGTCAAAGTCTCGGTTCAGGTGGCGTTACTTCAGATTCCTGCATTACAGCCGGAAATGTTTCACTGCAGGTTACAAAAAAACTATATAATGTCTACAAATGTAGTAACCCTTCAGTAGTTATTACACCTCACATTGCCAAGCCATTTAAACATCCATCCATCCATTCTCTATAAACTGCTTTATCCTCACTAGGGTCGCGGGGGGTGCTGGAGCCTATCCCAGCTGACTCGGGCGAAGGCAGGGGACACCAGGTCGTCAGTCTGTCGCAGGGCTACATATACAGACAAACAATCACACTCACATTCACACCTACGGGCAGTTTAGAGTAACCAATTAACCTCAACATATTTTTGGACTGTGGGAGGAAGCCGGAGTGCCCGGAGAAAACCCACGCATGCACAGGGAGAACATGCAAACTCCATGCAGAAAGATCCCAGGCTCAGGTCGGGATTTGAACCGGGGATCTTCTTGCTGCAAGGCGAAATTGCTAACCACTATTCCACTTTGCAGCCCACCATTTAAACAATGTACTTTAAAAAAAAGTATAAATAAACTTTGACATATTTGATGTACATATTAATATTCCTATATCCCCATTGTGGTATAATTGTAGTGGTACATACACAGAGTAAAGTGTAATACAGCAGTGAGGTATAATTAGCATATACAACAACAGACCAAACAATACTGTAGTGCAAAAAAAACCAAAGCAAAATAAATAGTCTTAATAGTTAATACTTATGTATTTACTGATTTAAATATCAAGTGTCCAACACAGGGCCCCATTCATTAATGCTTCTATTTGTATAAAATATAAGCTAGTTGCTCAAATATATTGACAGCGCTGTTTATTTCAGTTTAAATTAGAAATCCTATATAAATAAAACATGAATATTAAAAATATTTGCACAATCTCTGTATATGCTAATTACACATCTTGTTGCATTACAGTGTACTCTGTATGTACAACCACAATTATACCACATTTTAAAAAAAATACATGTTAAAAAACATCTAAATTTGTTTTGTATGTCTATTTTGTATTCTATCTTTATTTTAGCATATTTTTTTTGTTTTTATTTTGGAAGCCTGAATTTCCCTCTGGAGCTATACAGTGTCTATCTCTGTCATGTACATTAAGGTAGGCATTGTGCTGTATTTTTTATGATCATTAATATACAATAAAGATAATTTGAAGTTTCAGTATTTTTCATTTTTATGCTAAAACGTCTCTAATAATGTTTAAATGTTTCACATTAGGATGGATCTGCTGCACCTTTTGCACAATTCATCTGAATCAACTTTACTGGCCAAGAAAGTACAGTGTTTATTCTTCATTCCTAATGTATTTTCATCAAACATCACACATGCATTTAAACAAAGGCAATGAAGTATGAAAAAGAGAATAACTGTTTAACTGCTGTTTACAGCTATGTGCAAAAGAGCATTACAGTGAGCCTAATGTTTACTGCAAATTATGCAGATTCTGATGATACAGGAATAAATACAGTTATTAGCAATAAATGCAGGATTATTGAGACATTGTTTGCATCAGGTAGATGGATGATCTAATCAAAACATTAGCATACTCGCAATATACAATATATACAGAGTTTTGGGGTTAGAGTTTTAGGATTTGGAGATGCAGTGGCTGGCTGTCAGTACCAGATGGTATTTTTTATGTGTCTTTTGTAAATTCATAACAATTCCATTACTGGTCTTTTTATTTTGATGTTCCTGTGAAACACTTTGCAACTTGGATTTTGAAGAAAATATGATGATGGTGGTGATGATGATGGTGATTGTTTAGTCTATATACAAACAGAAAGAGATAGAAACAAGCAGCATTTATGAATAATTTGTGGCATGCTGAATTAGTTGATTTTATGAATGTCTGTTTTATTCTTCTGTCCTTGTAAAGCACTTTATAACTTGTATTTTTAAAACTGCATATATAATAGTAATAATAGCTTACCTGTATTTTTGCACCAGTACGGTTTAAATTCATTCTATCTTAGTGAGACAGACAGAGACAGAGACAGACAGAGACTGAGTGCATGTATAAAGAATGTAGCAACTGCAATCCAAACAGTTTGGCAAATGGATCCATAAATGATTTCCTCTGATCCAGGATGAAACAAACATTGACCCTCAGTGGGTTATGCTGCCAGAATCATAAACACAATCACTGATTGCTGCAGGTTTTCATTTATATGACCCCTCAAGTCATTATTGCTGTTATCTGCTGGAAGGTTCACACTGGAGCGTCATAGAATTATGCACTTTGGAACAAATGAGCTTTGGACTATTACTTGTTATTGAACACAGTAAGAGCAATAAAGAGTTTCAGTTATGTATGATCACTGCTTGTGTGTGTGTGTGTGTGTGTGTGTGTGTGTGTGTGCAAGGGGGGAGTGTTGCTGCTTTAATCCATGACGTCACCTGTGTCTCAGGTGCGCAGCAGGGGGCGCTGTTCCTCCCAGCTGGGCCTCTGTGCACCCAGCAGCAGCAGCATCCTGACAGCTGATGCTGATTTGCTCATCCATAGATGGTGAACTTTAAAACAGAAAAGAACAGCTCACTCTTTACCTTGTGATGTGGTCTAAGCTTCCCTGCTGCTGACATTTGCATGTAAATGACAAAAGATGACACAAGATAACTACTCCTGCAAAGCTGCTTTTATACACCCTGCTGCAATTTATATATTATTGATTGGCTGTGGTGTTGTTGCTACACAGCTCCTACTGTATACATCCATTAAAGGGTTGTTAAGTTATTTGCATAAACTCTCTCTCTCTCTGTGTGTGAGAGAGACAGGAGGGGGGAGAGAGAGAGAGGGAAAGAGAGAGAGAGAGAGAGAGAGAGAGAGAGAGAGAGATCCTCCCCTATATGGTGTGCGTTGCACCATTCCCTGGTCTGTATTATGAGTGGTGGCCCTGGTGATGCTGCAGCGAGGCGGGCGGGAGGAAAAAACGAGAGAGGAGGGGAGGGGTCGCTCCATCCCCTCGCGCCCACCGAATCCATTTCTCACAGCGCGCGGGGCTGCTGGCGGGAAGGCACGAGCGAGAGAGAGAGGGAGTGAGAGAGGGAGAGAGAGAGAGTGCGTGTCTGTGAGTGCGCGTGGATTGCACCACCGCATCCCCGTTCACCGCTTTTTTTTCTGCAGGCGGCCATGCTCTGATGGAGAGAATAAACCTGACAACCTTCTCTTCTCCCCCAGATTTAGCCGCCTTGTAACCCCCCCACCCCACCCTCGGCCCCCCCACACCAAAGTCGTCGTCGTTCCAGATGTGACTGACAGGTCGTTTTATGTCGCCCGCATCGAGCCCTGCCGTGCCGTTCACCTCGGAGAGACTGTGACACCATGGCTTTGGTTATGGAACCTATAAGTAAATGGACACCAAAGCAAGTGCTGGACTGGATGAAAGGTAACGGATTCCCTGTGGTTGCATCTGTAATCTCATGCTGCTGCTGCTGCTGCTGCTTGTGGTGAGAATGATGATGATGATGATTATGGTGCTGATGCTGAGGAGGGCCACACTCCACTCGTGTGCATGTGTGTTCTCCTCATCCACACTTGCAGGGGCTGATGTGAGGGTGCTAAGGTATAGGGGGCTTTTTTTTTTTTGGAGCCGGTTGCAGGTGGATGGATGCATTCTGTCATCCGGACCGACAGTCTGTAACTGCTGCTGCTGCTCATCAATGAATGTGGAATCATCTCCACTCACTGGCACATGCCCTCCAGACTCCCCACATATCACCCACTTGTGCCAACGTGCGTGTGCGTGCGTGTGATTAATGTAGTTAGCTGCATGCGCCCCTCACTACACCCCCCTAGCCCCTCCACCACCATCCATCCGTCCGTCCGTCCGTCTGTCCGTCCACCCCCCCGTGATGCCAGCTGTACAGTCAGTTTCAGCACCGTGGACAGCGCAATGCCGCCTGCCTTATAAGGCAAACGCAGCGATCACACTCGCTTTTTTTTCTCCTCCTTTTGCTGCTGCTGCTTCTGCTGCTGCTCGCTTTGCTGGCACAAGAAACGTCCCTTTAAGAGAGACAGTATGAATGAGTAATCACTAATCGTGCGTGCGTGTGGAAATATGCATGTGTGGTGTGTGTGGTAGGTGCTCACACACACTCTTGGCCATCTTCCAGAACGGTGAGAGAAACTGTGGTAGGCCTAGTGACAGACAATAGAAATAGGAAGGGAGGGTGTCCGCAATCCCTTTACTTAGGAGGATGACTTAATCACTACTTGTTTGATGACTCAGACTATTACTGAAGTGTAATAGATCGCCTACTTGTCATTGTGTGTCTGCATTGTTTGCACATTAACCTTTACACCTTTCCCTGGATCTCCATCTTCCTGCATGCGTTTCAGGGCCTTTTTATTACAGTGATCTATTTGATTAGAAATCTGGCTTCTTTACAAACCTGCATGCTGCGAAAAGAGGAATTATTTAGGATGCATTACACTGAGTGATTGCGATGACGTTTCAGGTTTGAGGATTGCTTGTGGAGTTGCAGCTTCATCCTCTGATCTGTCAAGTGTTCACCATTTATTAACAGAGGCTGAGCTGAAATCTGATTGGGGGGATTACAACATGGAAAACGGTTCTGTTTCTTTGACACCACACAGAGAAATATATTTGTGCTCAGGATAGTCAGACAGCAGTGATCATGACTTTTACCGCTTTATTTTAGGACACAGTTGAAACCTGTTTCCAAATGTGGAGTTAATTCTGCTTTCCTGGGCTTTGAAATGTGCAGTGAAGTTATGAACCAGTCAGTGCCAAAAACACTATGTGCTATCCAGCATGTGGAAGTTATGTGTACTTCATCCAAGTTAAACAAGTGATCCTCTTGCAGGGAACGAAAGTTGGATCAGTCAGAAAAGCTGTGCATGAAGCCTGGAAAGGAAAGATATTGTAATAAGTGCTTGTTCTGCAGTTTAATATTTGTCTGTTTCAGCTCTCAAATTGTAATAATTTTGAAATCATCAAAATTAATAATAACAGTTCCATTTTAAAGCTAATGGTGGAAAACGGTAAATGGAAACATTTGTGAAGTAACATGTTTTAAACCAGAAGCTGAACATGGGAATAAGAAGGTGTACATTTCGGGAAATCTACAGACAGTTAAACAGCCACTGATGTTTATCACAATAAAAATGTCCACGGTTGCACCACACTCTTAAGGAACAGCGTTTAATCTTGCCACTGCTGCCCTCTATAAAACAGTGTACCCCTGGCCTCTTTCACAATAAGAGCTAGGTGCTCAGAGATTCATTTTCACAGACGTTCGTCAACATCTCGCAGTCTTGTCCCTACTCTTGTGAAGCTCCCTCCTTCTTTTTCCTGCGGGGCTTCAAACATAGACCCTCAGTGGCAGGCTTATGCTCAGATCTTATTTTCTTATGAATACAGTAAAAGGCGAAAGGCTAGCATTAATCTGTCCGCTTACACGGGCTTCTCTTCGGCCTCTTTGCTAGAAGCGCTTCATCTCTCTCTCTCACTGATCCAAGTAGTCTTGTACCATTTTTTTTTTTTTTTTGCAGAAAAGTGACACTAAGACCCTCTTTAGGAGCAAATTCTCTTGCTTACCATAAGAAAGCAGATAAAAGGCACTTGGGTGCTGACAGAAAACATTTGTCCTCACCTACATGTGTTAGTTAAATTATTAACATTCTATATCTGTGAGGGGTTAAATTGGCCACTGTGGTCATTATTTATGATAGAAATGCAGTTTCTTTTTGTTGATGTACAGTGTAGCACATTGTCAACGCCTTTAGCTTTGGTGCCCTGAAAAAAGAGAATTGTTGGACTAAGTTAAATAAATTGCTTAACCTTGTAACATACAACTGAATAAGGTGTGTCCAAATTAAGTTAAAAAGTTATAAAACACCGTCAATTTCAGCTATATGTACTTAAATCATTAGATTTCCCTCAAGTGAGGAGTGTACAGGACTGCAATGTAATTTTAAAGAAAAGTCAACTTGAAGATTTCAGTTTTTCAAACTGTTTACTTTAACATAAAACATAATTTTGTCATTAAATTTAATGTTTGATCTTTAATTATACTGGAGGAAAATGGCAGTTGTTGGACACACAATGCTAAAGAAGTTATAAATCCATTATTTGTGCTTCAAAAATCAGAATTCCAATTTGCAGTGACAAAGTGCAAAATTTCAAGTTGATGGAATCCATTAAAGTAAACTGCCTTTACCAAAGCAGAAGGATAAGTGAGATTTATTCAAAATAATGTTTTACAGTGTGATTGCTAACATTAGCATGATTTTTTTATACCGTTTTGTGAGGGAGAGTGCAACAAAAACTCATCTTGGGAATGTGCCAGTGGATGTTGCACCAACTACCAAGCAATGGAGGTGAAATTTAGTCAACGAAATTCTAAAACTCTCAAAATGTCATCTATAATACATGAAGGAAACAAATATTTGCACAATTTTTCTCACTTATATCCAGGTCTGTTTAAATTAGATAAAAGTTATTCAAAATAGATCAAATTAAATGCATCACTTTAATTTTTATATGTAAAATCTGATGATTCAAAATAGCCAGTAGCTGAATTTATGCTGTTTTGTGAGATCATCAGCTTGCACTAATGTAAAACAGATTGGATTACAAAGACACCCAGCTTTTGGACATTTATCAGAGGATTTATGACAGAACTTTTTAGGAAGCAATTCTTCACCAGTACAACAGAAAAATGGCAAAATCATTGTCTTATGGACAGAAGCTCTTTGTCCTCGACAGCCCATTCCTGTCATATGAAGGAATACCGGCCAGAGAGACGTGATACTCTGCAGTCCTATCGAGAAAACCTGACACAGCTAGCTACTAGGCAGAGCAGACTATACTGTATCTCCCACTGCTGTGGAGAGGACTGTTCCAGCAGCAGAACACTGGTGAGGCTCACAGAAAGATGACTCATCAGCATTTGTTTTGATTTGAACACCCACACCGGAGGAGTTTCCTCTATGTGTGTGTGTGTGTGAGGGTATGCATCTGCCGAGGTGTGTGCAGATGCAATTGATGTGCTAAGTGTGGTACATACACGGATTTGTGCTTTAACATGTGAGGCAACAAAGAAAAATGGACTTCCCTTTCTGCTCTCAGTGCTGTGCGTACCTCATAGGATCACCCTGTGCTTTCAGGCGCATAGTATCGGCAGCCTGCTGATGCATACATTGACAGGAAAATGAATAAGGCAGTTCACTTTTCCTGCAGTAATCTCTCCATCCCTCTCTGTGCAGTAATGTATTGGAACAATCTAAAAATAATGGTGATGTGTCACATTTCTGTCGGATCAGGGGAACTGTGAATGACTGAGAGCCTGTGCAGATTCACAGGTAGCTCAGCTAACATTCCATCATATAAGAGTGATATCATATGAGCCAACACATGAGATAGAAACACTTCAGTTCTCTGCTGTTGGTTTGTCTGAGCCTCCTGGGGAGTCAAAGGCCATGTTTACCGTTATTCCATACTGCGTCCTCTGATTTAGACTCCTGCTGACATGGTGAGGAAGCCAGCGTTGGAAAACACACTCCTCCTGCCTCTGACTGTGTGCTTGTTGTAGTTTCAGTTGCATTAAAGATTAAAGAGTGCGCCTTATTATGGGGAAACACACACATATACACACACAGGCAGAGAGGAAACTCCTCCTGTCCTCCATTTTTTTTCCTCTCTCCTATGCACAAAAGAAATGCCGAGATGCAAGCGGTGCCTATGGATGCACATGCTTACGTGCACTCAGAGGAATGCACATGCTCACTGAAATACATAGTATCTGTGCATGTATGCACGCTGACACACATGCACAGACACACAAAACTCTGGAGCAGCAGCTTTAAGTGGGGCATCGGTAGTCATGGAAACCAGATCTGATCGTGTTGGAGTCACAGCACATGTCATAAGATTGGGAAGCAGCGACGCACACACATGGATGCCCAATGTACATGTTGACACATTCAGTCACGTAGAGACGCACATTAAAAATACGCACGCACACACACACACACGTACATGCACACAACAGCTCCTGCTTATGGCCTTAAGCGGAGAGAGACAGAGAAAGAGGAGAGAGCAGGGACATGGATTCAGAAATGGGGTGGTGCAAAGCAAAATGAAAGAAATTCTGAGGAGCCTAAGATGGGGGAGGAAATGAGGGAGCGTGCAAGGGGAAGGGTGGGCATGACGGAGAAAGAAGGGGGAGGCGATGGCAGAGCGGTGCGGAGAATGGGAGATGCAGTGGGCATCATATCAAAGCAAGCGCTCTATCCGGCTACTCGGACAGAGGCGCCTGTGTGAGTGTGTGTGGATGTTCACATGTGCTTCACTGGGGAGCTTTTGCACCTGTTGTTGCAGTTTTACTATCACATGTGCCAGCATCGACCAAAGTTTCCCAAACTGGGAGTGAGGACCCCAGATGAGCTGGTATGATACGCATGAAGACCGGGTCAGTGGAGATGTCTGTGTGATCAATGAAAACATCACTTTGCTCAATTCAATTAACCCTCCTGTTGTCTACATTTACGGGCAGCAAAAATATTATTTCCTTGTCAGAAAAAAATCCAAAAATTCAGCAAAAAAATTCCCCAAATTTCTGAAAATTTGCAAAACCTTCAGGAAGAAAATTCCAATAATTCCAAAGTTCCCTTAAAAGTTTTATAAAAAATATTTAAAAAATCCCTCAAATTTGGCAAGAAAATTGTTGTTAATTTTTTTTTAAAAAATGAGTAAAAATGTTCCCAAAAAATCCTGAAAATATCTAAAATGATTACATATATATCAGTAAAATTCTGATATTTTCTTTAATAATATTCAGAAAAAAATCAACCAAAATCCAGCGAATTTTGCTGGATTTTGGTGGATTGGTTGATTTTGGTTTGCATTTTTTTTTACATTTCTTTTCTTCCTCCAAAAAATGTTCAAAAATTTCCCAAAAATGTAGAAAATGTGTACATCTGAAGTTCCACTGTGAAAATGTATTTTTTCCCACATTTTCAAATGGATCAATTTGATCCGCAGGACAACACCAGGGTCAATGTGCTCTATGGCTGAGAGATGTTACAAGATCACAAACTGGCACTAAAATGAAAGCTTTTTTCCTTTTATAGTGGCCACAATTGCAAATCAAATGTTTATTTTAGCTTCACTGCAGAGCTGTCTGCATAATAGCTCTGACAAACATCTGCGTTTTGTAAAATACTCCAGAATCATAAAAATCACTTCAATTTCTTTGGTGCATTCATAGAGTGGTAGCATCAGTCAGAATGGAAATACAAATCAAACATACTGTGGAAGAATCTGCATGCTATAGCACCAACATTGAGCTCAGTTTAAACCCCAACATTGCAGCAACATTTATTTAAAAATTTCATGGGATGATACACATACAAGTGATTCATGCAGATAATTAGCTTAGTTGTAGTACACTGACTTAACACACTGCTCACAGCAAAAGGAAAAAGAGTATTTCATGTTTTAACCTGTGATAAGTGATTTATTGCAGCTCAATAAGCTACAAACACAATAATGTTCACGAACACAACCACTATTATTTTTGCTCCATTTTGTTCTCCACCGACCCCCTGTTAGCTGCCAAATGCTCTATTAAATTTGACTAGTTGCTGAGGTCGTATGCCAATTGTTTAGTGACATATGGCCACTTTTTCAGCTCCAAGCGGCAGCTGCCTGCTGTGATCGGAAATTGTGAGACTGAGATGAGACAGTAAAAAGAAAGAAAAACGTGAGACATTTTGCAGGATTGTAGTTAGGTGATGATTTTCTGTGGGTTTATTTAATATGAGCAGCCCTTGTACAGTACACACAGCTTTAGGATGCAGTGCTATTATAAAACTATTGATCAGAGCACCTTTAAGTCAACATAAGTGCATATTGATCAAATAGAAGCAATGTGGAGAAGGTTGTGTTTATCTGCATGTCTTCTCTTATTCACATTATGTATTGAAGTCCTCTTGTAGTCTTAAACTGCAGCTGCTAATGAGCTGAATGGGTTAGACTGGGGATAGTCAGGGCTTTTGACGTAAAGCTGAAGTTCATGTTAACATATTATTATAGCTCCAGTCCGACCATAGTCACTTCAGATCCTTTCAGGCCGGTCATATCCTCAGAGCGGAGCGCTGCCGCTGAACTCCTTGCACTTCTCTGGTTGACCCTGTTTTCCGTCTTCCTGTTTCTTCAGATTGCCTCTTGACACCTCCCTGCTAGCTGGATTTCACAGAGCAGGCTGTGGTGCTCTTGAAAGCTCATATACCGGGGAGCTAAAATGCCACGGACTTAAGAATATGCTGTCGTGACATGATGAATATTTCACAGTAGGTATATTTTTAGTGAGAGTTGTGTTCTTTTCTTCACACTCACAGAAGCACTTACTCCATCTGGATTCTCACAGATGGGGGCAAAGCAAATGGGACAGGAGTCTTGGCTGCTTGTCACCACTCTTTGCCCAGGCTAAACCCTGAACTAAACATGATCTCAAAGGAGAACACAGGTTTGACTGATTTCACTTGATGTTAATGGCCAAGCAGCCAAACACAACTATGCAATTTACTTGGTTGGAGCCATATGCAGCTTTGAAAACAGTCTTTTTTTATTGTGGCCTTCAACGAGCTTTCAGTCAGCGTGAGGAAAGCATATACAGGCTGTAGTGTGTGTGTTTGTGTGTGTCTGTATAGCGTGTATCCTTAGCCTAGCATCAGTGCAGGGTCCTGAGGGGCAGCAACTGCTGATCCCTCACTTCTGCTCGGAGGCCTCTCTCGCTCCGGTTGCCTGGCAACCGCCGTGTTTCTGAAAGGGAGGGGTTTGTTTTTTACCCAGGAAAGAGGAAAAGATTGGAAGGAATTGCATCAAATGTGGATGAAGCTGTCAACATGAGATGCTTGCTCAAAGCTTAGCACACTGGGATGCAGTGATGGTCAGGATCAAGGGATCCTTCAGTGTGTCTTATAGAGATCTCTTTTATTTACGCAAGATAAGTTTGTCCCTCAGTGGCAAAAAAAAAAAAAAAAGTCCTAGAGCCTCTGTGGCAAAGTTGAAGCATCATAACATGTCACTGAACTGGTGAATTTCAGAATTAAAAATATCTTCAGACGTGAGGAAAAGCTTGTAAAGACCATGGGACAAAGATACAAGAAGCTTGTTGGTGGCTACCTAACGCGTTTAGTTAAAGTGGAAATGACCAAAAAACATTTGAACAAATATTAGAATTACTGTATGCATATTTTTGACCAAGCAGATTTCATAATTTTCCTAAAAGACCAATAATATATCTGTGAAAAAATCAAAATGCATAATTGTTTTTTGTTGATAAAGACTCATTTGTTTCAGTTGTTCCATCATAGAAAATTAACAATTATAGCAGTTATTAAAAACTCAAGACTGCCATGATATTCATGGTCTTTACAAGTGTATGTAAACTTTTCCTCCATATATATCCTTTGGATTAAAAAAACACAATTTATATTTTATCTACCACTCAAATATTGACATTCATATTTCTACAATGAATGCTTTTCCTTTCAGATTACTGACTTTTCATTGATCGTATGGCTGGCTGAATGTTTTGTTTGCTGCTTCATGCTAATTTTAAAAAGAAAGACAAGCAAGCTCAGAGATACAATCATGAACAGTTAAGTACATCCCATGGAAATTATTGACTTTTTCCAACGTATTTGAACAAGCGAACATTCAAAACAGTGCCCACAGATAAAGGTGATACACTCAACAAATGACACCTACAATTGTGGGCTTCCAGATTAGATGCCAGTGATTAGAGCCTCATTAGTGAGTGATGTCAAGGGTCTCTTTGCTATTGAAGTGTGTGGTGTCATCATGCCAAGCTCTCGAGAACCCTCTAAGGCCTTCAGGGATATCTATGATTCTGGCAGGGGATTTGTAAAGATAATTAGAAATAAATCATTCCACTGTGAGGAAAATCATTTATGAGTGCAGATTTCAAATGACCAGGGCTACTGGTGTGTCCAGGACAAGGTCGGCCCAATAAATTCAGTTCAAGAGCAGAGTATCTGATGTAGACAGAAGTCCAAACATTCCATCAAGCAGCTGTTCGTGTCAAAGTGCTTCATCTAGTCTGTGTTTTAGGAAAAGCCTTTACTGTCCACAAAAGACTAGTAAATATATAATCAGACCTTTTGGAATAATGCTTTCATGGACAGGCAAATCAAAGGTAGTTATTTGGCCACAGTAACATGTTTGGAACTGAACCTCATGCCAACTGTGAAGCGCAGTGGTGGTGATGGTATGGCTCAGAGTTGCTTCACTGCTTTCAGGACTGGGCAGTCATTAATTCAACTCTGCATTCTGCATTATATCAAAAAAACGCTTGAAGATAACATGAGACCATCTGTCCAACAGTGGAATCGAAAGCAGACCTTTTAAATGGATAACGAACCCTAAACACACTAACAAATCCACCAAGGAATGCCTCAAAGAGTCATAAATTGAAATGTGGTTGGGGATTCAAAATGGCAATACATGCAGGAAAACCTTCAAACATCTTAAATCTGACAGAATTGTACATGGAAGAGAGGGCAAAATTGGCAGTGACTGGTGCAAAATTGTGCAAAAATACTTACAAGAAATTATTTCTACTAAATGGGGCACCTTCAGAGACCAGAGGTGTACTTACTTTTTCCACAGAAGAACATTTTTGTTAAAAAAAAATGACTGAAAAAGATACACAATCTGTAGACACTGTTTCAAAGAGGTTTAAATGCTTGACTGCTCCATAAAACAACAACTGGTTATCAATAGAGTGTAAAGCCCCTGAAAACCTCATTTTAAATGTGGTTTTTCTCTGAACATTTAAAAACGAATGAGAAATTAAACATAATTTATAGATGAGATTCAAAGGCCATACTAAGAGTTGTAGTTTTTAGTTCTGATTTGATTCAGAATATTTTGGCAACACACTTGCAGCATCAGATTTTGATTTAAATATTGCTTGCTGTAAATATGTGGCAACACATTTTCCCAATTGAACACAACCTGCTTACCTTACCATTTAGTGCAGGGATGTCAAACATACGGCTCAGGGGCCAATATTGGCCCACCAGAGCATCCAATCCGGCAGGACGACTTTGCAAAGTGCTGAAAGTATGGAGAAGACATCAGCTGCAAGTTGTGAATTTGTAAAACTGTAAATCTAAAACAATTTCTAGACCTTGACAATTTGTTTTGATTGTAAAGTAAGATACTAGATTTTTCAGTTGCAGAAGCCTGAGACTAAATGTTTTGTGCCTTTGTAGACACTGTGATCTGTAAGTTGTAATGTCAATGCTTAAATGATAAACTGAGGCAAAAAAATGTGACTTATTTTTCTTAAGAAATTTAAGGTTTGTTAATAATTTTTTGTAAAAAGATAATTCCTTGTGGAAATGTGAACATTTCTAGAACGTACTGTAAAATTAGGAGTTGTGATTACTGATTGACTATTAAGCTGTGATTCTAGTGGTCTGGCCTACTTGACATCAAATTGGGATATATGTGGCCCTTGAACTAAAATGAGTTTGACATCCCTGATCTAGTGAAAAAAAAAATTAGAATACAAAATTTCTCAAGTGAAAGAAAGGACCCCATTGCTCATCCAGCACTGTAAAACAGCAGGTGAATAGATTCCTTTACAACCACATGTAAAATATAATTCTTCTAAACTCTGCAGTATTTTGTCCATCAAAAGTTCTGAAAAAAATATCTCTCATTCATCTTAAAATAGGAGCACTGAGCAAAATTTCAGATCACAACATTTCACAGCAGAATTTAAGATGTCATGATTAGCCGGAATGTCATTGGATGACACACAGCAGGCAGCAGCCTCTGATAGAGACGCTGATACAGTCAGTATCAGTGCATCAAGACTGAAACCAGACTGTTGGCAGTTGACACATTTGTGTAGCAAAAGGCTGCTTAAAGTGCAGAAGCATGTAAGCGATGCTCAGGCTCAGCAAATTCAACTCAATATTAAGTTCCTGAATTGTAGCAGGAGAAACAATATTTACAGGAGAAAACACCGGCAGCCTGTTGCCACACGAGCACAGAGGCTCCACATGCTCTGAAGGCTAGTGCTGCAAATACGGTTCAGCGATGACACAATATCTTATTCCCTAGTCACTAAATTTCCCAAGAGGAGGCCAGAATGAGCTTATGACACAGAGAGAAATTTCTGACATTACTCACGCAAAATTACTTTTTGTTTATTTCACCAGCACAGAGGGTACGATCTGTTTGCTTTCATATTACACAACACAGAATAGTGAGGTCAGTTTTCATATTTCTTGCAGCTACTGTGAGCATTGTAAACATCCTGATGCTGGAGTGCTTTTGGGTGGCAGAGATAGTATTTGTTTCTTGCCTGATGTAGCCACAACCTCTGCAAAAGTTGACGAATAATCTCCACAACATTTTTAATACCGTTACCAATGTGAAGAGGTGCCACACAGAGGATCCTGACCGCTGTGTGATTGTTTGTGTGCGTCTGTGAGTGCCATGTGCTATTTCCAGCTGCCATATGAACTCTGCAGATGAACCCAGATCAGCTGTTTGTCCTCTAGGGGAGGCATCTTGACTCAGCTGATTGACTGGCAGCTGTGTGTCACACTATATATATATATATATATATATATATATATATATACACACACACTGACAGTCAATAGAAACTGTGAGACCATATTTTTCAACAAAGTTTTTATTTTGAAGCCCGAAACTGGATTTTTTCATATGAATCATTTGTTTAGCATATTGACATACAGAAACAAAAATCTAAAGTTTCAAGAATGATTTCAAAATAAAGAATTTCACAAAAGAAAACGGCACCTGCCAAACACAAAGTCACAACAGTCAATACCGAGTATGGCCTCCATTTGCTTCGATGCAGGCAGCAATCCGTCGGCGCATGCTTTGGACCAGGCTTCTGATTGTGGGTTGGGAACAGCCCATACGCCTGGCTACATCACTGTAGCTCAAACCGGCCTCCACCATACCCAGTGCCCAGAGACGTTGTTCATGTGATAGACGTGGCATGATGCTGTTCACTGGACTAACAATGGTGACCTTTTTTGGGCCTTTATATAGGCCTTCAAAACCCATTCTCAAATTGTGCAGATACTCACTGAGTATTGCTTGGTGTGTATTTGGTTCACTTTTGCAAAGTGACCAACCCATGTGCAATGAATCATGACAAAATGACAACTCATCATTATCTCAACTACCAGGGCACTAGATCATCAGTAAGTCCACAATGAATAATTACAACCCCCCTACAAGTAGAATTCTGCGTACATTTCTACCTCAAAGTTTCTATTGACTGTCAGTATATATATATATATATACCCCCCGCGGATGGTCTCGTCGGTCCGCTGGGTTTTGCACTGCACTTTTTTTTTTTTTTTTGCCGCAGACCGGTGAGGCGGCAATGTCGGCAGAATTTTAATGAGGCGGTGGCCTATACCGATGAGGCGGGCCGCCTCGCTGGTTATATGGGAGGGGAAACACTGTATACAGTGCCTATCATAAGTATTCGCCCCCTTTGATGTTTTACCCTTTTATTGCTTTCATAAATCAATCATGGTCAATAAAATTTAGCTTTTTTAACAAAAAAAATTCTTGGAAAAAATTCTTTAATGTCAAAGTGAAAACAGATTTTTATAAAGTAATGTTAATGAAAGAAAATTATATAAATGAAAATAATTGTTTGCATAATTATTCACCCCCTTCAAGTCAGTATTTAGTAGATGCACCTTTGGCTGCAATCACAGCAGTGAGTCTGTGTGGATAGGTCTCAGTCAGTCTTGCACATCTGCCCACTGCAATTTTGCTCCATTCTTCTTTGCAAAACTGCTCAAGCTCTGTCAGGTTGTGCGGGTATCGGGCATGAACAGCCCTTTTCAAGTCCAGCCACAAATTCTCCATAGGATTGAGGTCTGGGCTTTGACTCGGCCACTCCAGAACATTTACCTGGTTCTTTTTTAACCATTCCTGTGTAGCTTTTGCAGTATGTTTTGGATCATTGTCTTCCTGGAAAATAAATCTTCTCCCAAGACGTAGTTCTCTTGCAGACTGAAAAAGATTGTCCCCCAGGATTTTGATCTTGATAATTGATTTCACTGAACTCCGGGGGATGTTCAGTGCCTTGGAAATTTTTTTGTAACCATCCCCTGAATTGTACTTCTCAATAACCCTTTCTCTGAGTTGCTTAGAGTGTTCTTCTGTCTTCATGGTGTAATGGTAGCCAGGAATACTGATCAACCGCCCTCTGGACCCTTCAGTCACAGGTGTTTTACAACTCAATCACTTGAAACACACCCACACCACTCAGGTGATCTTCATTTCACTAATTGTGAGACTATTGGCAACAATTTGATGGACCTCTATTGAATTAGACCATTAAATTAAAAAGGGGGTGAATAACTATGCAAACAATTATTTTTATTTATATAATTTTCTTTCATTAACATTACTTTATAGAAATCTGTTTTCACTTTGACATTAAAGAGTTTTTTCCAATCATTTTTTTTGTTAAAAAAGCTAAATTTTATTGACCATGATTGATTTATGAAAGCAATAAAAGGGTAAACCATCAAAGGGGGGAATACTTATGATAGGCACTGTGTATATATATATATATATATATATATGTATATGTATATGTGTATCAGTCGGAAAGAGAAAGAATAATCTAAACCAGTGGTTCTCAACCCTGTTCCTCAGGACCCCATGTCCTGCATGTTTTAGATGCTTCCCTGCTCCAACACACCTGATTCAAATGATCAGCTCGTCATCAAGCCTCTGCAGAAGCCTGATGGTGAGCTGATCATTTGAGTCAGGTGTGTTGGAGCAGGGAAGCATCTAAAACATGCAGGACATGGGGTCCTGAGGAACAGGGTTGAGAACCACTGATCTAAACAGATGACCAGATGACCAAAACCTATACAATGATTATGTACAGTCAAGTAAAATTCCTTTAAGAAAAACACATCGGTGCAACTAATATTACATTTGATGTTATCGATTCAGAAACCAACACAGGAAGACCACAACATTTTGACAGAATTGTTTTTAAATAGATGAATGTGGGCGGACAGAGGCGTGGAGTGAAAATGTTCTTAACCTCCTGTCGTCCTGCGGATCAAATTGACCTGTTTTAAAGTTTTAAAAATGTGGAAAAAATATACATATTTTCACAGTGAAAACTTCCACATTATCAAATTTTTTTAGGAAGTTTTTGAAAATTTTTTGGTGCAAAAAACTAATTAAAAATGTTTAAGAACATTCAGGAAAAAATCAACCAAAATCCATTGAATTTCGCTGTCAAATTTGGTGATTTTTTATTTAAAAAATAAAACTTTTGAGGGAAACTTTTCAGGAATTTTCTTCCTAAAGATTTTGCAAATTTTTATACATTTGGGGAATTTTTTTCGGAATTTTTGGACAAGACAACGACATTTTTTAATAAAGACAACACGAGGGATAAAGGCTAGATGGAGTGATTTGAAATAAGTGTCAAAGGGTCAGCCTTAATATATATATATATATATATATATATACAGTGGGTACAGAAAGTATTTAGACCCCTTGAAATTTTTCACTCTGTGTCATTGCAGCCATTTGCCAAAATCAAAAAAACTTCATTTTGTTTCTCATTAATGTACACTCAGCACCCCATCTTGACAGAAAAAAACAGAAATGTAGAAATTTCTGCAAATTTATTAAAAAAGAAAAACTGAAATATCACATGGTCAGAAGTATTCAGACCCTGTGCTCAGTATTGAGTAGAAGCACCATTTTCAGCTAGTACAGCCATGAGTCTTCTTGGGAATGACGCAACAAGTTTTTCACACATGGATTTGGGGATCCTCTGCCATTTTTCCTTGCAGATCCTCTCCAGTTCTGTCAGGTTGGATGGTGAACGTTGGTGGACAGCCATTTTGAGGTCTCTCCAGAGATGCTCAATTGGGTTTAGGTCAGGGCTCTGGCTGGGCCAGTCAAGAACGGTCACAAAGTTGTTCTAAAGTCACTCCTTTGTTATTTTAGCTGTGTGCTTAGGGTCATTGTCCTGTTGAAAGGTAAACCTTCAGCCCAGTCTGAGGTCCTGAGCACTCTGGAAGAGGTTTTCCTCCAGGATTTCTCTGTACTTGGCTGCATTCATCCATCCTTCAATTGCAACCAGCCATCCTGTCCCTGCAGCTGAAAAACACCCCCACAACATGATGCTCCCACCACCACGTTTCACTGTAGGGATTGTATTGGGCAGGTGATGAGCAGTGCCTGGTTTTCTCCACACATACCGCTTAGAATTAACAGCAAAAAGTTCAGTCTTGGTCTCATCAGACCAGAGAATCTTATTTCTCATAGTCTGAGAGTCCTTCATGTGTTTTTTGACAAACTCTATGCGGGCTTTCATGTGTCTTGCACTGAGGAGAGGCTTCCGTCGGGCCACTCTGCCATAAAGCCCTGACTGGTGGAGGGCTGCAGTGATAGTTGACTTTGTGGAACTTTCTCCTATCTCCCGACTGCATCTCTGGAGCTCAGCCACAGTCATCTTTGGGTTCTTCTTTACCTCTCTCACCAAGGCTCTTCTCCCACGATTGCTCAGTTTGGCTGGACGGCCAGGTCTAGGAAGAGTTGTGGTCGTCCCAAACTTCTTCCATTTGAGGATTATGGAGGCCTCTGTGCTCTTAGGAACCTTGAGTGCTGCAGAAATTCTTTTGTAACCTTGGCCAGATCTGTGCCACAATTCTGTCTCTGAGCTCCTTGGGCAGTTCCTTCGACCTCATTATTCTCATTTGCTCTGACATGAACTGTGAGCTGTAAGGTCTTATATAGACAGGTGTGTGCCTTTCCTAATCAAGTCCAATCAGTTTAATTAAACACAGCTGGACTCCAATAAAGAAGCAGAACCATCTCGAGGAGGATCAGAAGAAATGGACAGCATGTGAGTTAAATATGAATGTCGCTGCAAAGGGTCTGAATACTTATGACCAGGTGATATTTCAGTTTTTCTTTTTAAATTTCTACATTTCTGTTTTTTTTCTGTCAAGATGGGGTGCTGAGTGTACATTAATGAGAAATAAAATGAAGTTTTTTGATTTTGGCAAATGGCTGCAATGACACAGAGAGTGAAAAATTTCAAGGGGTCTGAATACTTTCCTTACCCACTGTGTATATATATATATATATATATATATATATATATATATACATACATGAAACTATTTTATGCAAATGAGCTCCGCGGCGATGCACCATACGTTTAGCTACGACAGTCCTGGCAAACAGTGTAGCCATCCCATCATAGACCACTTTTCAAGACATTTAAAGTGTTCAGCTTGCGAAAAGTCTTAAAATGTTGAATATAATCACTGTAATCGCACTTTGAGTTTGTAGTCATCTGTGACTGTAGTAGACAGATTATTGTACAGTTATGTTAGCACATTAACAAAAGTGTGGGTTTTAATGGAAAACATGAAATTGTCAGGTTGACCTCAAACTTATAAATGCTAGTGTACATGTGATTTATTTTGGAAACATTACACCTGAGAGAAGAGAATGACAGCTAAACTCACTGTGCAGAATCTCTTTCATCTATATGTGTGTTGCAGAAGGATACAGCTATAGTAGGAGGCTTTCCCACAGGAAGCGGTGGTAGTCAGTCTGGACCTCTTTGATTCTTTATTCATCACTTCTTTGTATAATTTACAGCGCTGTGCACAAGTTTCATACACAAAAAGCTCAGTGAGTATGCTTTCAAAAAATCTATGTCATGAATCATTCTTGTTATCAATTATCCAGATACAAGGTGCAGAAAACAGTAAAAACATAAATCTAGTTAATGTTTGGCAGAGCTTTAGAAACATAACAAATTATCCAGTTCTCTGGGACGTAGGTGGTGCTAAGCATCTAGGAGAACTTGTTGGAGTTATTCTTAATAAAGTGTTTTCATACAGCATGTTTTACAACAACCTGAGTTGATCAAAGTCCTATATATGTCATCAGTCACCAACAAAAGTGTATGGAAACAGCAAGACAGGACAAAGACTTAGAAAATCTATTTGTGGGACTAAATGCAAAACAAAAGGCAAAACAGACTAACAACCTGTACGATTAAACTCTAGAATAAAACAATTTTTTTTGACTATTAAGACCAATTAAAAGGCACTGAAAACATGTATATGCCTTAAGTAGATCTTTTATGTTGTTTTACTTGCTTCTGTGTGTTCATGTAATCCCACAGTGACTTCATGAGGAATTTCCTATTCCAGGTGCATCACTCTTATTTGTCTTAAATAGGGAAAACCTTTTTCCTTATTGTTTAATCCTCCTTGAAGCTCATTTGTGTTTATCAAAGTTACATATTTAAAAGTTTGTCTATTCTATGCTACACAAGTTGTAATATTAGAGTAATTCAGCCGCACATGTTTGAATTGGAAACTGATGCTGATGAAGAAGAAGAAGTTGGTAGAGTTGACTCTTCAGGTTTGTTACACATGAAACTATGGAAGCCTAAATGTGTGTTTTTGAGACGATCATGAGTACAGCACAGTTTTAATATGGAAATACACACCCATAACTGCTTATTTCAGTCATGATGTTCCGATTCAGTTTCAGATTCAGACAACTTTATTTGTCCTCAGAGGGCAATTAAAAAGGTGTGTAGAGCAGGTAGTGCGACAATGACGAAAGAAAATGAGTAGAAAAAACAATTAATGGCAAGCAACATAAATAAAACAAATAGGGATAAAACACACACACACACACACACACACACACACACACACACATATACATATATATATATATATATATACATATAGGTGCAAATTGACAATTAGGCAGATACATTTCAAAATATAAAGTGGCAGAGCTCACTGTAGGTCCACACTAAAAGTAATAATCTGTGTGTGTGTTTATGAGTTGAGGAGCTGCCCTTCTCCTCTGTGTCCTGCATGCAGGGCAGTGATGCCGGCGACCAGAAAGGAGCCATTCAAACACTGAATCTACATGTTAAATGTTCGTATACTGCAGAGTTCTGAGAGGTACTCCTATTATATTAGAGCATACAGTGACAGTCCTCTGCAGGCGGCTTCTGTTCTAGAGGCTGATAGAGTAAAACCAGCAGGTGATGGAAAAGGTGGTAGTTCTCCCTATGAAGGAGTAATAGAATGTCTGGAGAATCTTCTCACTTACCCCAAAAGAGTTGAGCTTCCTGAGGAGATGCTGCCTCTGGTGACATTTTCTAATGATCTCCTTGGTGTTAGAGAAGAATTTCACCTGACTGCCAAAGATGATACCCAGATGTTTGTACTGTGTCTTTCTAACATAGAACAACACCAGATTTAAATAACCTTAACAGCATTAAAAAAAAAAAAAAAAAAAGAAGATTTTTCCCCAAAGGGGACTTTTGACACTGTGGTTGTATGCTTAGATCAAACAGTCAAACACCTTTTTAATGTTTTTGCATGACAGATAAGGATCAAAAAAGCCTTAAATGTTTGCACACACTTGGAGAGAATCAAACGTGGAATGATTTCATCCATCCATTATCTACACACCACTTAATCCTCATTAAGGGGCACCCAGATAGCTGAACTGGTTGAGTGGGCAACCCATAAACTGGGGCTATAGTTCCCAACGTAGTGGCCTGGGTTTAAAATCAGCTCCCGGCTGTTTGCTCCTGGTCTTCCCCCTACTCTTCTCCCCTACTTTCCTTTCTGCCTCTCAACTTTCCCTGTCAAATAAAGCCAAAAATGGCCAAAAAAAATTGTCATTAAGGTTGCCGGGGGGCTGGAGCCTATCCCAGCTCACTTAGGGTGAAGGCAGGGGACCAGTCTGTCACAGGGCTGCATATACAAACAAGTGCACCTGCATTCACACCTGTGGACAATGCAGAGTTACCAATTATGTGGAGCATGTTTTTAGACTGTGGGAGGAAGCCGGAGAACCTGGAGAAAACCCACGCATGCTCAGAGAAAACATGAAAAATTCATGCAGCAAGATCTCGAGAAGGCCGGGAAGCAAACCGGGGATCTTCTTGCTGCAAGGCGAATGTGCTAACCAACCAAGTCACTGTGCAGTGTAGAATGATTTAATTATTTCACCGAAATTGTCAGATGACATAAGCCATAACGAGCCATGCTGTGTGACATGGCTACTACTGGCTATTAAAACAGTTCAGAAGGAGCAGCAGCAGTATATAAAATGATGAACGACGAGTGTGAGAGGGAGGTTTTAGTGTGGAACAGGAGGCTCACTTCTCTTATGGAACATAAAGACTTCCATCTGTGAGGCAGCCATCTCTGTCCATCTCATTTCTTCTTCTTCTTTTGTCTCTCGCCCTCAATCGGGGTCAGGAGTCACACATTCAGACATCCCACTTATTAGCTGCAGGGCTTTTCTTTCTGCTCCGTCTCCCTGCTTTCTGCTCCTATAGCTGCCGGCCAGCTCCAGGAATCTGCACGCTCAGTTCACTTGTGCACATCTCTGCCAACACCGGTGATGATTTATTAGCCTACATTCAACTACTTTCCCTCTGTAATAAACATATTAAAAGAAAAGTGCTAGAATATAGCAGAGCACTTACTCTTGTTCAAGAAGTTGTCACCGAGGGCGTTCTTGTAAAAAAATATGCAGAGATAGATTTCAATTAATTAGAAGATTTTTTACATGGTTATAAAAATATCAGCTCATGCAGCTTTAAGGAGAAATATTTGTATTAAAATGAATATTAGCAACATAGTAAAATTGTCAGTGAAATAGTTCATAGTATTAATTATTAATATTTGCGTTAATGTTGAGTTTAAACTGTTATGTTTTTGTATTATTAATACTAACATGTTTTTAGCCAAAGTGGAGCTAATTTAATATTTAAAATCTGTTTATGTAATTAAAAAGCAATTCAGTATGTTTTAATGATATGTTTTCTATGTAAAACTGCAATTTTAAAGCAGCACAGCTCAAATGAATGCGGTATAGTAAAGAAATGAACAAAGGAAGCTCATGTAAATGTGTACTTGGTTCCAATATACTGAAGGTGTTTCTGTTTTTTCAACACCCGCTTAGATTTTTTTCCAAGCAGTGTCACCTCGTTATTGTAACAAATGACTTATTCCCATGTGAGAAGAAGTCATCACATGTGCCTACTTGATTTCACAGGTGCAGTCTTCACATGCTTCATGTGTAAACTTGCTATGATAACAGCCTTCCATGTGTTACATCGTATTATTATTTCCGAAACACATGCCAACGTGTGGCTTTTTCTGCAGGGAGCGACTTCTATTAAACAATTTTCACTTGTGTTGCCACAGTTCAGAGCCTCTCACTGATGTGTTACATTTAAAATTGCTCTGCTGCGCTGAATGTAACAAGATTGTTTCTGCATGTCACTCAGACCAACAGTGGGCTTCTATTTTGTCTCCTGTGTCCCATGGCATACAAAGAACAAGATGCCTTGTGCTCTTGGTTTGGCTCTTGCAAGTAGCGAGTGTGTGTGTGTGTGTGTGTGTGTGTGTGTGTGTGTGTGTGTGTGTGTGTGTGTGTGTGTGTGTGTGTGTGTGTGTGTGTGTGTGTGTGGTGACTGTGTAAAGGTGCTACCTCACTGTCTGCTCTCTGTCAGCATTGCTTCCCTCGGGCATCAGTGTCTTCCTCGCAGCTCCACTCGGCTTCAACAGCATGCCTCTACAGAGGCGTCAAGACCCTGAATAACAACAGTAGTTGTAATTGTATTTGTTTGTGTGATTGTGTTTGGAGCGCTTCTTCGAGGAAGGACAGAGTGTACCGTTTGTGTTGCACCGTGTGTCTGCATGGATTTGCTTCCTCTTGTGCATTTTCGCTCTGTGTTTGCTCATTTCGGCGCAGGCTTGTTCATTAGGTCTGTGGGGAGATGTGCTTTCTGCTGACTTTGTTTGGTTCAAAGCCAGAGGCTCTTACTGATCAATAGTATCCAGGACCCACCACGCCTATGTGCGGTTGATTGGCTCTCTGCATAGCAGGCACCCACAGCGTAACAGTGAAAAATCATACATCAATATATTACTCGCCTCTGTCTAGGTATTTTGGAAATGCCCTTAATCACACAGAATGCGCATAAAATTCATTCTTTTCACTCCGAAACCCAAAAATGCATCACTTGCTTTTATTTTCTTGACTATAGAAATCAATCGCATCAGAAGGAATTTCATCACTGTAGAGTTTATGCTGATTATCTGATACAAAAAGGGGCACGGACAGATGTGTTTTCAAGGTGACAGCAATTTTCCAATAAAGCACTGAAAAGATGTCTAGGCTGGTGTTTATGTTTAGTTTCTATTTGGCAGAATGAGACACAATTTGTGTGGGTGTTTGCCTGAAATCTGCGCTGCATCTAAGCGGACCAGAATTCACTCAGCAGTATTTGTATTTCTTTCACTCAGTGACAGGAATGGTGTTTCCTAATCATGTTTTCTCTTTTTGTCCCGAGGCAGAAAGCCCTCTAAGTCACCAATTAGGCCAATAAAAATATTTTGTCATTTGCGACTCGGGCCTTACGCACAGTGACAGAAGACAGATACATCAGCACATCCTAATCTGCATCTGTCTATACTCTCTGTAGGTCTGGATGACTGTCTCCAGCAGTACGTGAAGAGCTTTGAGCGGGAGCAGATGGGAGGAGAGCAGCTGCTGCACATCACCCATCAGGAGCTGGAGGAGCTGGGTGTCACCAGAATAGGACATCAGGAGCTCATCCTGGAAGCTGTCGACCTCCTCTGTGCCCTGGTCAGCTGCTGTTACTTGCCGACTCTGTCTCACGGTGGATGATAACGGAAGAATGTGTTTGTGATTGTGTGTTGATGTCATTTAGATGCATTTGACTGGTGTGAGACTGCCAAAAGCTCCAAAGATATAGACTCCAAAATTGATCAAAGGTAGCAAAAAGTTATTACACAAATCCAAAATATGGAATTCATTCATAAATACTACTTTAGCAGAATTAGCTTGCTTTGTTTGCATCATCTTCAGGCGAAAATCTTTAGCTACTGTTACTGGATGATTAGCATTACATTAGTACACACATTTAATGAAGATTTAATGAAGTCTCCTTGGAGGATTCTCTTCCATACATGCGCCGTAGATCAGCCTCTATGAATGCCGCCTTTACACTCTACTGCACTTATAGCATGGCTGATCTTTGAATACCCTTGTGTACTCATGGGTCCGGAAGTTATAAACAATTATGTAAGTTATAGGAGTATGTACAGGACTGCTGGGGTCTATGTGGACTCCCACAGACAGTGAAATTTACTCTGTGGAGGTCAACATGCAGCCTAAAATTTGCAACTATGCTACACATGCAGTAGTACCCTTAGTTAGCATCAGTATGCATGTGTAGTATGCGTAGATGTTGGTCTACTGTATGCAGCGGTGTGCTCCAGGTAGACTTCAAGCAGACTAGAAAGTCAGATAATGGTGATGTCCTTGCTATCTGCTGATGTCTATGTGGGAGTCAAGCAAGGGAATACAATCGAGACTGTAGCTTCAGTCGCATACCGAGACGACAGGGCTGGTTAATGTATTTATCTAATTGGGAGTGTTGGCCACTCTCCTTCAGAGTACTTCATTGATAGTCTGCTTGAAGCTAGTGAATTAATCAATAGAAGAAATTATATTATATAAATTGAGCTTTATCAGAGATGTTGCAAGGGAGAGAGTTCCCTGTTGCCAAAAAGCTGGTCGTCTTTTTTGTAACAGTCGCACTGTGACACAACCAGCCAATCGTGTTGTTACACTGATGCAAGTGTAAATTTGATGCACATTTTTACTCATGCAAAGAGCTGTATAAGTTCTTCTGTTTAGAGAAATCCACATTTATAGAAGAAAGAGCTGTTTGTCAAAAAAAAAAAAAAAATCATGAATTAGCAGAGAAAATACAGTTTTGGTATCCCAAAAAATAAAATATTTATCCAGCCTTATCAAAGAAAACTCAACGGTAGTAAGTTTTTAGGAGGATGTGCTGGGAAATGAGTATAGCTTAGGAAAATAGATGAATGCTCGTTCCAAAGTCTAAATGGAAAGACCAAGACATAAGTGTCATAACCAGGGAAATGAAAGCATCTACATTTAAAGTTAAAAATACACTGTAAGTTTTCTTCTTCAAGCAGTTTTACAATCAACTATAGCAGCCAAGAAAGTCACAGATTTGTGTACTGAACTGCTAATTCTTATTGCAATAATATTATTATTAATATTTATTAATGATAATAATAATAGTAACAATAACAACAAGAAATACATTCAGAGAGTGCAGTACTCCACCAAGGCTGCTCAGTCATTGTGTGATTTTTGCCAGATAAGTCCGAATAAGCCAATAGCAGTTGATTTATAGTAGGATCACAATCATGTGATCATCAGCAGGCTGCAATCTTGCAATGATACAGAAATCTTTAACAAATCTGTGGATCCAGACTATACGCCAGATCACTGCCAAAATCTAATCAGTTGGTTCTTGTGTCATTTCTGACCTTCCCTGAAAATTTCATCCAAATCCGTTAGTCCGTTTTTGAATAATGTCGCACACAGACAGACAGACAGACAAACAGACAAACGCATGCAGATCATCACATAACTCCGCCGCATTTCTTGGCGGAATAATATTGGAAAAAATAACCTTATAATAATGAAGATGATGATTATTAAAACAATATGTCTCTTTTTTTTCAATTTTTCAGTTTTGGTGTCTAAAAATGTCAAAGTATGTTTAGCTTTAGCATTTCAGAATGATAATTTAATGTGAAAATACGGTATAAAGAAGATCAATATTTAAATAATAATAACAATAATAAAGAAAAATAAAGGTCTGTTTCCCCAAATTACTTCCAATCTGAGTAAAACCTTCCAGAAATAGTCTGTTTTCATGCATCCCCTGAGCTCTCACAGGTAGGAAGGTTTATATATTGGTTTTTGTTTATTTGCCTCTACCGGTTATTGATATTGGCTTAAGAAATGGCCAGGAAGAAAAATCCTCCATCATTTGGGCCCCGCTTTGTGTGTACTTCCTCGGTCACTGCTGACTGTATGTGCAGTGGCCCTGCTCAGGATTAGGGAATTAGGGGGAATTAGGTGCTACTCTCCCAGAGAGAGAAAGCGAGGGAGAGGAAGAGAGGATGAGAGAGGAAGAGGAGGAGGAGGAGGAGGAGGAGGAGAGAGTATGTAGAAAGAGTCTGCAGGATGCACCTTATCTCCCAGGCACACATGGCTGGATTAGTTGAGGCTGTTTGAATGTGTGCGAATGTGTGTGTGTGTGTGTGTGTGTGTGTGTGTGTGTGTGTGTGTGTGTGTGTGTGTGTGTGTGTGTGTGTGTGTGTTAATCAGCACCTCTTCTCATTCAAATGTTCCAGCATGGGAATGAGTGTCCCACAGTAGCAATCACCACATGTCCTGGAACTGGACACACACATTTTGGGATGCCAAATACACAAGATGAATCACTAAAAACCACTGCTGTGAGTACTTTTAGAAGATAAAACTAGCTTCTTGCAGCTTGGGTGTTTGTACTTTTGGCTATCTTTCCCATCAGATATTTTAATACTGTATTTTAATTGCTGAGACCAAGGAGAATATCAGTGTCTAGGGGGAAAAGCACAGGCAGCCAGACAGGTTTAAATATAGCCCCGGGTTAGCCAAACTTACAGTACTTCAAAGAGATATCCAAGGCAAACTGTAAAAACGTTACCCAAATCTGACAATTGTAATGCTCAGTCACAGTTTACAGACAGGCTTTGTGTTTTTTAGCTTTGTGCAAATACAGTTTTATTCTGTGCAAAGAGGGATTAGTACCAACATTTTGGGTATGTTTAGATAATCTGGTTAAACTGTTGGCTGGTTATAGCTTGTCTTTTTGTGCCACTGCTCATTTCTTGCCCAGTCAGGCTCTCTTGTAGCAATATTTCCATGTTTTCCAGATCACATCAATGATTTTGATGAATGCGGTATTATCACAACTGATAGAAAATATGACCAGAGTGACAAATATGAGACCAAAGTTGAATAAAACACAATTCTCCTCGAAGGAGTACAGGGCTCTATAATACTTGTGGGCACTGAATATTTGGATATAAAAGAGCAAATCACTGTTGTAAGCAATATAATCAATAAAGAGAAGCAAAATATAGTTCCTCTGGCCCAACTACTGGGATTTTATTGTCTTTCTGCAGTAATATAATTGGTGCCTTTCTGGCTCTGGATCAATGCAACTTATAAGCACCGACTGAACTTTCAGTCTCTGGAAAGTCCCTTCTTTTATGCCTATGCCATCAAATTTTGCCCGTAGCATCTATGCTAAGTAGGTTTCTACGTGGGTAGTGAATTTTTAGGAGGTTGTGCTGGGAAATGAGCCTAACTTAAGGAAGGAAAAAGGACCACTTACTCCTAAATCTGAATTGAAAGACAAAGACATGAATGTCAAAACCAGGGAAATAAGAGCTTTTACATTTAAAGCTGCAAGTACACTGTAAATGCTCTTCTTCAAGTAGGTTTAAAATAAACTATAGCAGCCATAAAGGTCGCAGTGTACTAAATTAGTCATTATTATTGCAATAATTATAGTTTGTCATTATAAAACTTTAGCTTTTAGCATTCAAGCAGTCCTCATGGAGTCTCCCAGGGATCTATTTTAGCCCCCCTTATTATTATAGTTTCTCACTGCAAAACCTTAGCTTGTAGCATTCAAGCAGTCCTCATGGAGTCCCCCAGGGTTCTATTTTTGGCCCCCTTATATGCTCCACTAGTATAACAAACTCTGTGCATCAAACTCTATTCAGTGTAGTTTTTAAAAATCTTCTTCAGCAAAACTGGAATGAGACCTTTTTCAAATTACACTAGACAAAAGACAGAAACAGTCTGTTAGGGATTATATGTGGACAAGCACATTCATATTTAACAGAAACATAGAAATTTCCATCAGTTCGTTGGATTTATGAAGAAAATCAATGCAAAGCCTGGATATTGAGACAATATACCAAAATGTCTTACAAGTAACATAACGACTCTGAAACCTTAAAATATCACAGCATAATCTCTAACAATAACAGCTTTATTGTGTTTCTATCTATGTCCCAAATCTACTTTTATGCTGCTTTTGTTCTGACAAAGTGATTCATGCCTTCATCTCCTCTTGCAACTCTTTCATACAGATGAGTCACCTCTCAGCGTCGGTTCCTTGTCAGCGCTACCCCGTGACTCCAAATTGATTTTAAAATCCCCGAGGTTACTTGCAAGTTTTCACATTTGAGCTAATTAGACCGGCGGTCCTCAGATGTTCTATATAGGTTATGTTATCTTTGGGTATACCCCTCGCCTGCGAGAGAGCATCCCCCGTTATCATCTTTCAGTTTCACACACTCATCCCACTCAACACATTTCCTCTGCCTCTTAGACTGCTCTCTCTCCTCTCTCTTGTTTTACAGTGTTTCAGTTAATGGTCATTTAAAGCTGGGGTATAACAGTATTTTCTCACCATCATTAGGCAACAATTCCATAATAACCTTGCAGCATATTGTAATTCAAGTGATCTGAAAGAAGCCTCCTCTTCACTTTTCAGGTTTTAGAAAATCCAGTGCGTGACGAGAGATTTGGTCACTCAAAAATCTTTTCTGGGAAAGAATGGCTCTTTTTTTTTAATACAAATGCAGATGTGTGCATATGTCCTTTTTAGATGGTGGAAAACCTGATTTAATTATGCAATATGGTAAATCTGTACAATATGGCTGAAAAGGTTCTTGTCTAAACCTCTGGTAAAATTAGAAATTTCAGTTGATATAGATAATTATTGATCATGTATGTTGGATACTGACCGGTTAAGATAAAGACTTGATTTCACCATGATAATAATTTTAATGTTAGCATGACAATAAAAATACAAAGAAATGCATTTTCTAACAGTTTAATACACCAGGATAAAGGAATAATCTCACCTTGAGTAGCATTAAATACGGAAAGTAGCTAAACATGGTGACCACAGACTAGCTCTCCTTGGGATACCTGCATGTAAACTTAGAGAGAGATCAGCAGACAGTGATATAGTCCAGCTTTCATCAGCTGTCAAGGTAGTTTGAATCTAATGCATTAAGATTTCTTACTGCTGTTGATGAAGACCTAGAAAATCCTGCAGGAAAAGTTGCGTTTGCAGCTCTGGTACCGGCTGCCTGTACTGCAACAGCCAGCAAAATGGTAAACGGACAAAAAAATACCACAAAACATGTGCAAATATTAGTGGAGCATTTCAAAACTGGAAAAAAACTTTGTTTGCACTAGCTTAAAGTTGGAGGTTACAACAAGTCCACAATGAAGACAAGATGGCAATTTTCAGAAAATTGCTATATAAAGACACTGAAATCAAATGCGATTGGAAAGATTAAAATGAATTACAGTAATTCTACTTGTGCAGGTTACTGTATCAAGTAATGCTACTAAGTAAGTGTTGCATGTACATACGCTCCTTTGGTAGAAGCGGGTTAGGACCAAGTGGAGGGAGAAATGAGCTGCAGGAGGAGGGCACTGTTTTAAAATTCAGCTGCATCTTGAAATGTTTTTCCCCCAAGTGGCTTGGTACAGTCCCATAAAGAGGGTCATTGCAAACGAATCAAAATGCATACAGCCTTACAATTTGTTTATAAGCATAATTTCAGTCTCTGAACAGTAAATAGATGTTCCTAAAAGTCAAAGACAGAAAGGACTGGTTTCAAAATTGCAGCTGGACTTATTTTGGGTAAATGAGAAAAAACCTGCAGTGCAAATTCAAAATTCAGTCATTATACAAAACTCATCTTCCTGAGTTGAGCATGCAGCAGAAAGCAGCACAATCAATATCCTTCTGATTAATAGATACTCTTCATTTTAGTGTACGTGGCCTGCGAGAGCTCGTGCCGAGGAGTGGAGTATGCAAGCTATTTAATATTTACCTCTTGAAAGGGAAATGATTATATGATGAAGTCCCCCTTTTCAAGTCAGAAATGATGCTGCTTTAGTGTGAACAATTGCAGAAATATCGGTATAGACGAGAGGCCACTCCACACATGGCTGCTATGGCAACCGCATTGACATGAAGGGGAGGGGAGGCTCTAATGGCATCGCCCTCTTACTGTATTGATTTGACACACACACACACACATATGCACGCATTGCTAAAATTACTTCTCTCTTTCTCTACACACACCAAGTCAATCAGGCAGTCGACGCATTATTCTCCTCTCTGCTTCATCTTGGTCTCCTGGAAGGAGCAGATTGAATCTTATGACAGCCTAATTACAGCTGTGCAAACATGCACACGTATACATCTACATTCACACTGAATACACAACATTGTACAGGGTATGCATGACCCAGTTTCAGCGAGATGCATAGCTGGATGCTCTTTCTCGCTTTCTCTTGTCTTCTGCCTCTTTACTTTCTCTCTCTCTGCTGCCACTGTGAAACCCTCCTCTCTCCTTTGTAGTCACTGTGGTCGTGACTGTGTGGAATAGATCTAGAGGCAGAGGAGGAATAGATACGTCTAGCTCAGCCTGTGCATCTGACTATACAAGGATGTGTGTGTGTGTGTGTGCAGCCTTTGTGTCAGCAGGAATCAGGCTCCGTCAGGCAGGACATGACTTGAGGTGTCTTGGTACGACAAACGCAATGTGGCTCAAGGGATCTATTTGCGTGTTTACTTAAGAGGGTCACAGTGCAGCGACGGGCCACTCCATCAGTGTGTTGGTGTTCCTTTATTGGTGCAGAAAGTGGCTGTTTTATGAAAATGTTCATGATTTTTCATTTCATCCATCATGTTAGATGCTTTTTTGTTTCAGTGGCAAAACTGGCTGCTAAATCACCCTAATTTAGTCAGATAAAAGCAAATATGTGAAATTTTCACGTTAGTTTCTCATGTTTTCTGTAACTATATAAAGGACGTTTAAAAACCTGTGAACATTTTGCCCTACTTTGCATTGCAATTTAAAAAAAAATGTAGTTAGCAGATACTAATTTGACTTCATCCAACTCAGAACTGGCAATTCTGTTTAACTTACATCGATGCTTTTGTTGTTTGAACATTCTTACTTTGTCAGATGAAAGGAAATATTTGCAAGTTTGGCGTTAGTCTATCATGTTTTTGAATGAATATATAAAGGACTTATAAACCTGTAAACATTTTTCCCTTCTTTGAATTAGAGTTAAATTAAAACAAAATCTGCCATGTCTTCGTGTTAAAGGGGAACTTCGTTTTTTTTCAACCTGGGGTCTGTTTTCATGTCATTTCATACATGTGAGTGATGGAGAAATGAATTTTCGTCATAGCTCCAGTATTTAGCCAGGCAGGCAGCTTAGCAGCTTAGCTAGCAGCTCAGCTAGCGAAAAGCATGGGGCAACTTGCCCCCCCACGTCAAAGTCCGCCCTAACGTGCTTTTTTTCCCCACACTGACCGGCTCGGATAGTCTCAATGAGTGTCCCACAACATACTTTGACGCGGGGGGGCAAGTTGCCCCATAATTTTCGCTAGCTGAGCTGCTAGCTGAGCTGCTAAGCTGCCTGCCTGGCTAAATACTGGAGCTATGTCAAAAATTCATTTCTCCATCACTCACATGTATGAAATGACATATGAAAACAGACCCCAGGTTGAAAAAAAAAACGAAGTTCCTCTTTAAGTGTGACAGTAAAGTAATCCATTCAGCGCTTCGCAGTACTTTGTTCAATTAATGCAATCAAAATAAATCAAGTCTATTTTTTTCCTGATAACCTCAAAAACAGACAATTTTCACTCAGTTAAAGTAGTTTTTTTTTGCTTCAGAATTAGATTTTTACAAAAATAATACCAAATTCCTTTTTTGTCTTTTGCACTTGCAGTTGGACTGTACCATTGCAGTCAGCCTTAGATCCAGTCCTTCAGCCACATGATGCGTTAAGCAGAGCATCTAGCCGTGCACTAATTTATTGGCTACACTATAGGTTCGCATTAATAAAATGCTATAGGGGATGTCTGAAGCATTATTGTAATAATGATGTCTTCTCTGCTGCATTTAACTGTTCATTCGTTAATTCATTCATTCATTCATTTATTCGCCTATAGGCTATCTCTAAGGATTTGTAAGATTACATGCACACCAATACACTCTATGTGTAACCTGAACAACAACAACAGCAATAACAAAAGGCTGCTGAAATCTATGAGTAATGCTGACAAACGTCTCCAAACTCTCCCAAACATGAGTAAAATAATTGCATGGTCTGATTTTCTATATATAACTGCACTACTGGGTCTATGGCTGGATGTAGACTCCCCACGTGCACAAACATTAAGTCCAACCACAACTGCAAAACACAAAAGAGGAAATGTAGAATATTTAAAAAAAAGTGTAATTCTGGAGCACCAACTTAAATGTGAGCTGTTAAAAATTTAATAGAGAGACTATTATCCATTTAAAAAAAACTTACATGATGACAGTTGCAAACCCACTTTTCATTTGGATGAATTGAACAAATAACTGCAAAGCACTGCATGGAGTTAGCAGGTATAGCACAAGGACTGGCAGGAAGACATCTATCTTTGCTATAACTACAGCTTAAAAAATGCCTATTAGCAACTTTAAAGGTTTGTCAGTCAACACGTTGTTGTGTTTGATTAATTTATATACAGACATTTAAAAAACAACAACAACAACAAAAACAGAGATGCAAATTTAAAACTTTATAGACAGTCAGGTTAGCTCAGCATCAGATGAAGATGTATGAATGGGGAAACAGCTAGACTTTCTTATTTTGTCATTGCTGGTAATTAAAATACCAGCAACTTTTATCTCTCTTATTCGCCTCTGTTAGATAGTGAAAGTAGAGACAGACAGGAAATGTTGGGAAAGACATCTAGTGAAGGTCATGGTGGCTGCGAATCCAGTTGAGGACTCACTGTTGACTGCATTTGCACCCTGATTACTCTGATATCAGGTCATCCCAGTAAAATGAAAGTTTTAATGCGTCATAATTGCGAAGTTGTTTTTTTGAAGTATTTTTTAAGCCTAACTTAACTTAAAAACTGTGTTCCCCTACATCGAGTCTATAAGCTATGCTAGGCTAAGCATGATGAGAATAGCATCGGACTTTTTATCGAACTTTTAGTGGTTTCAGAACAAGAGTGTTCTTAAAGTTCTGACGTACAAGTAACCACAGTAGCCAACCTCAAGCTGTCACTGAGAATGTCAGAAGAATATGCCATATTTCCACTATTTTAACTGAATCTCTCTGTTTTGTCCTCCAGAACTACGGCCTAGAGACAGAGAACCTCCGAACTCTTTCCCACAAGCTGAACGCCTCAGCGAAGAACCTCCAGAACTTCATCCTGGGTCGGCGGAGGGGCGGACACTACGATGGACGAGCTTCTCGAAGGCTACCCAACGATTTCCTCACTTCGGTGGTGGATCTAATTGGTGCAGCCAAGAACCTGCTGGCCTGGCTCGACAGGTACGAACTACAAATTAGACCGAAAAGCACATTTGGGACGTTAATTCGGAGGAAGATATGCCCAGTTTAGAAGATTACCACATCAAAATACAGTATATGAATCATGCTATGACTACACTTTTGCATTTAAGATAAAAATACGTTATGGTTATAGGTTTGCCTTCATCTGTAGTGACTGAAACATCATCAGTTTCAAAACTGACATTAGAAACTAGAACCTCAGCCTCTTTCCAGTCCCTCTAGGTTTAAGAACTTTTGAATAAACTTTCTCTAACCATTGACAGGCGGTGCAGGCATTTATAATATTGTGGGACTGCTGTTTTGGACTATATCATAAAACCTGTTGCAGATGGTAAAATGACCATGTATTTACTAAAGTACAAGCATAACATTGTTTTTGTCTTTTCATCATGAATTGATGTGTGTTAATGGAACCGTATGAAGCTAAGAACACAAAAAGCAGAGTAAGCTTTGGTAGATCTCTGAGTTTCAGAGCCTCCTGGCCACGATATAAACCAAATATTGTTGTTTGTCTTTATCTGTTGCTCTTGTGCTCAGAGAGAAGCAGAGAATATCTCCTTCTCTCCCACTATCCTCTCATAGCTTTTAAAATCACACTGATAGCAAATAATGCACCAAAACATAATACAGTTATGTCCAGTTATGAGCTATTTGTCCGCAGAGGTGAACCGTAATTTTTACCATGTATTTGTCAGATTGTGATCTTTGTTTTTTGTGTGTGTTTCAGGTCTCCATTTGCCAGTGTGACAGAGTATTCATTACTGAAGAACAACATCGTGCAGCTCTGCCTAGAATTAACCACCATTGTACAACAGGTGCAACACACGATGCGTGCATCATGCAATCTGTCGTTTCTACATTCATGTCAGTGAATATGAATCGAAAGAGCGACTCTAAAGTGGGTTTTAGCTTGGAAATATCTATAAGAATAGAGGTCGTTGTGGCATATAGCTCATTCCTATAGATCTGACTGTTTGGGGAACATATGTCCGATGCCACAGGCTGTTTGCAGCGTGGCTGATTAGCTCCCACTAACAGCCTTAAGCAATCATCGATTCACTGTGAGACCTCACCCCCTGCCCAACTTATAGACTCTAGTGGAAAGTGAACTGGGGTCTCTTCATTTCCTGTCCTCTTTCTACTCCCTCGCTGGCTTTTTGCGCTATTTCAATCCACTGCACTGCACACACACACACACACACACTTTTAAAACAATAAAACTGGAGGTGCATGTGTACACACTACTGTAGATACTGTAGACATCTCATTGTTTGGACAGAAAGTATGTCTGCTCTCCTGGACCTCATCCACGTCCTCCCAGTAAGAGCCCTGCTTAGAGTGTGTGAGAGTGTGTTTGTACTTGTGCCCAGAGTGAGTCCTGGAGCCGAGCAGATAACACCTCATCCCCTCTTACAAGGGCCAGAGGAGAGCGAAGAGAAAGGGGCCACCTAAGGCCCACAATGGGCCGAATGAGCATGCGGCTGCCAGGGTGCAGCGAGACAGACAAAGGTGGCAGCGCTGCCCACACTAACGCATCAAACAGATGAATTAACCGCTACCATGCACATCTGGTGGATTCAGTGGGCCGCTTTCCCAGAAATAGATTAACTATCAGCTATCGTTAAATAACAATCTGTCATGTTCAAATAACGTCGTTCCTTAATCCAGAGGAAGCTCGTGAAGCTCCAGGCAGCAGAAATGGTCAATCCAGTGTATTAGTCTGCCTACAATGTGCATAATGTGGAAGGTTAGAAACAAAATAGCTGACTGCTCGTGTTCTCCACAAGTCATCCATCTCTTCCTGTTGGACATCTCATTTCATTTGCTTCTTTCCTGGCTGTTATATTTGGAGATATTTGAGCTGGCGTGCGGATGCTTTCTCCATCTAATGTATTTCTTTTCCTCCTCCTTCTGTTACAGGATTGCACTGTGTATGAGACAGAGAATAAGATTCTTCACGTGGTAAGTTTTTTTTTCACTGTAACAATCAAATGCCTGTTGAGATATCAGTGATGATTAGAAGTTGTTCTGAATGGAGCAGATCTCTGCTAATCTTCATACGCTGATGAAGACAATGACAGGCAGTGAAAAGCTACAAAAGAGCGCCTTTAGTTTCCATTTTCAGGGACTAGAATGAACTTTTCATGCTCAACTGGTTTCCCTTTATTTCAGCATTGTTACATACGTGGTTGCATCACACATGCAAAGTATGATTATTCAACATATTTCCAAGCTGCTGGCTTATTGCACAAAGAACCGTGCCATTTTGCACATTTTTATCACCTAATCTCTGTTCTCTAAGACAACTCTTGCAAAAGCCCCAGTTGCTCGAACAAAAATTTCACATTGGCTGTTAGACTTGTTCGCAGAAAAAGCACTCAGATTGATTGTGCCTCGTGAAACAAAACAGCATTATTTAAACCTGCTGCGTTCGAGTACACTTCAGCTGAAATTGATTTTATGTGTGTGTGTGTGTGTGTGTGTGTGTGTGTGTGTCAGAGCGTTTTTGTTGGAGTTTGGAGCACAAATTGATGCATGTGAAAGTGCAAATGAGCCCGAGGGTTTTTGAAAGCCGCAGCGTAGTTGATGTGTGTGTGCACGCATGTATGACGGAGAACTGTCCGTGTCCACGTGTGAAACCGAGTGAGCAGCTAGTGTCTGATCTGGGCTGACAGTTGGATTGGGACACTTCCTGCTGCCATTCAAGGTCAGGTGGAGGAAACCAAGCGAAATGTGGGCAGGGGGAGTTCCCGGGAAAACGCCAGAGCATTTAAGGGCCAAAAAAAAAATAGTGAAAACAGATGATCTGTCAACATATTGTAAATCTTACTGTAATATATATTTCTGTACAGCAAAACTAATCCTTACACTGCATTTACCATGTTACTGTGGCGTCCCCCTTTCAAAATAAGTCACCTCTAAGCTTTTTAGTCGAGGTATCGCAGCAATCATTCACCTCTGTTGTTACATGCCTGCTAATCACACACGACAATGACATTAGGCAGATTCCTAATATTTAAATGGCTCCCCACATGCGTGCACGTACTCATGCACGTACACCCACAACCCACAGCGCCAGACTAAAGGCTACACATGACTAAGTCTGTTATGTGTGGGAGGTTTATGTGTGAAATGAGGAGACAGCATGAAAAGAGCGAGAGAGGAGGAGCTGTTTTCTAGACGCAGCCTCCTCGCTCATCCTCATTTACCGTGTGTTTTGAAAAGAGAACGATAAAGTGGAGGTGAAGGGACACTCAACCATGTAACACACAGGGAGGACACACACGTGTAGGATGTGATGCCTAGTAAAGATGTGCGTTGTGGTCGAATCATCAAAGCAATTACTTCCTTTGTTTTTTATGAACGCTTTCCTTAGAGCTGAGTGATGTAGTTGAAAAAATTATCATGTTACAATGTTTAATTTTAGCACATATTGATAAAAATGTATTACGTTTTTACTGAACAACAGAAAAATGTGGATTTTGAATGGAACCACTTTTAGCCTGCTTGTCAAGGTACACAGCTAATCATTTCAATGGAAATACAACAATAAACAAGAAAAGCACTCAGAGAGGGCAGTACTCCACCAAGGCTGCTCAGCTGTAGCTTTTCTGACAGCTGAAATCTTGAGAAAAACTCATGGCAGAAATTGCGGCACCGTAGAATGTGGCCATTTAATATAAATGTACCCACGAACAAAATGGACTTGCGATGAGCACAGGCGTGTGTTTTGCTTGTGTATGTTATGTACGGATACCGAATTATGTGATTTAAATATGTATCGGGTGACGGGAATTGATGGGACTCAGAAACACCTCTACAGTTTAATCAATTGTTCCTTGTATGATTTCCACAAATAAGTCCTGATAAGTCCACGGCCATGGATTTGTAGTGGGATCACAATCATATGATCATTAGCAGGCAGCTGATGTAGTGTTCACTTGTTGTCATGGTTACAGTGACGCTGTGCCGCTATCACGCAATGATACAGAACTCTTTAACAAATCCGTGGATCCAGACTATAAGCTGCATCACTGCCAAAGTCTAATGAGTTGCTGCTTGTGTCATTTCTGACCTTTCCTGAAAATTTCATCCAAATCTGTTTGTCTGTTCTTGAGTAATGTTGCACACAGATGGAATAACAGACGGACAGACTAATGTACGCCAATCGTCACGTAACACCGCCACATTCCTTGGTGGAGTAACTAATACCTAAAAATATTGACAAGTGATCAATTATAGTTGTACATTTTTAAAGTATGTCCCAGATTTTTTTGTATTACATTTATAATAATACAGTGTATTTCATAGTTTAAACTGCCCAATATAATATTAATAATTATTTAAGGTAGTTAAAATGAGTTGTACCCTAACCAGACTGAACAATAAATTGCTGCTTTTTTAAACTCATGATTCGATAATCCAGAAATACATACTGCAATAGTAAATCCCCTGCATAAAGGGATTCATTCTTCAAAATTTGCTCTCTGTTTTGCTAAAATTTCAAATGCATGACTGCAACTCACGAAACACTCTTTGTACATGAATTTAGTAGCGGCTTTATTTAAAGTAATGTATACATGTATATAGTTTGATTCGGACAGAAACAGGACGTTATATCCAGCGCTTGGTTCAGAGACTGTTTACTGTAGTGGTGGTTGTACGTTTCTCAGCTCCTGCTCAATAATGCAAAACTCAGTGCTACTCTGCTCTGCTCTAGACTACGGCCTGCAGCAATCAGATGGACAGGGGAGTGTGTGTGCGTTAGTGTGCGTTAGTGTGTGCGAGAGCGGGGGAGAATAAGAGAGATAAGATATGAGCATGTGTGAGTCTGTGTGTCTGATGGAGCGTGAAGTGTGTATGAGTGAGTGTTTTTATGTGCATGCATGCATAAGGATGAGAGGCATTACATAAGATTGTCCTAGTTGTGTGTTTTCTCCTTTCCCTTGTTTTCTCCCCTTTCCTCCCGGACTCTCCCTTCCCAAGCCCGCTGCCTTTCTCTTTCTTTCTCCCTTTGCTTCGTCTATCTTTTCCCCCCAGTTTTGCTGCATTGTGTGTGTGCGCGCGACCATACAGACTATGCATTATGCAACCGTGCATGGAGAAGTGTGTGTGCATGGAGGAAAAGGTGTGATGATGAAGAAAGTGCGGCTTGAGAATGAGGAAGGTGTTGGTGTTGGTGTTGGTGAGAAGAGGGGGGGGGGGGGGGGGGGGGGGGGGTTCTCGCCGGAGCTTAATCCATTTGGCAGCGTACTGTGTCTGGCTTTCTGTTTGACTGCTCTTAAATCTCACGCCAGCCAACCACATAAGTTAACTTCCCTATAATCTGCACTCTGATGCTCCGGAGGCGTGTCAGATCAAGGCCGGAGTGTGTCAGAGCTGGAGGAGATGAGAGTCTCCACGCTGCTGACTCGCCTTTTTGTCTCTCGGCCCCCAGTGTTAATCCCAGGTCAACACTATTAGTCCCATGATCAAAGAGGAGCACGAGCGGAGCCACAGCATTGTCGCTCGCTGTGGGGACTTCACATGCTATTTATGGCTCCATAGGCTGGATTAGAAACACACTGCTTGCCCCCTTTTCCTCCTTTTTCTTTCCTTCTTCAAGTTCAAAACGCTGCTTGGCGTCTATTCATGACACAAACTGTTCCGGGTATCCCCTTACGTAACGTGCACACTTTGACAAGAACATAATGTTACTGTATAAACAGCAAACTAAACAGGCAGTGTAATGTTCAAATAACTGACCCAGAAAAAAAGGGACGGAAGCATGTGTGGATTTATGCGAGACAGAATGAGAGAGAGAGAGCATCACATAACCAGCTCACTGAAGAATCCCCACCTTTTCTCTCACACTGAATGAATCACAGGCTGTGAGCTATCATGTGTCTGTGTGTGTGTGTGTGTGTGTGTGTGTGTGTGTGTGTGTGTGTGTGTGTGTGTGTGTGTGTGTGTTTTTGTGCATATTAAAGATCTCCTCTCTTCATAGATATAATCTGGTAATTGCTCATTAGGATTGAGATCGGGAGATTATTTTATGTTCTGAAGGGTTCGTCGCTGCTTGTGTTGCGAACATGTTCTCTTACATGTACGCCCGCTACATTCCTGCATGTGTGTTTGCATGCATGTGTGCGCTAAGCGGCGGCACTATGAGGCAGGATAACCGGGGTAACAGTGTCTGTACAGCCGCTGCAGTCACTCAGCCAATATTAGAAGGCAGAGACGTTGCTGATGATAAATTAACTTGCATGCGTGACCGAGCAGACAAATAGCCTGAAAAACAGTCAAGGTTTATTTAGAACAAAAGCCAAGGTGAAGTGAATGCTTTTCATTTGGCGTATTTACTCGTATGCACTCAGATGGAGTAATGTGTATTAGGAATATAAGTGTGGAGTGAAAATATTACAGCTGATATTAAGGCAGAAATAGTCTCTATCTTCCTCAACAACAACAAAAAAACACAGTGATAACCACAAATGAAAACTGCGCTCTGTAATTTAGACGTTACAAAATGTCATCTGAGCACCTCGGGCCGGCTAGTATCGGTGATGTGTTGTTCTGTCTGTGATGGCGTCTTGTGGGCATGCCCGCGGACAAGACTGTGACAGGAAACAGTTTGTGTGTCGGAGTGATGGAAGTGGCGATGTGGAACAATCTGATGAAATGATGTCTGTTTCACCTCCTCCAGCTAGGTCACAGCATCCCTCGCGGTCCAAATCCAATCTCAATAACTTTCTGTCTTTCTCTTTTTCTCTCTCTCTCTCTTTCTCTCTTTCCTGCTGTCATTTTCTCTGCTCTCTTTACCTCTAACTCCAGTGTAAGACCTTAGCAGGGATATGTGACCACATCATCTCTCTGTCGTCTGACTCTCTGGTCTCTCAGTCTGCCCATCTGGAGGTGGTCCACCTTACCAGCATCATGCCCAGCGAAGGGCTGGTAAGGACACACCCGAGGATTCCCACACATAAATCCACAAACCAAGGCTGTTATAAAGCTGCACGCACTGGAAAAAATGCCCCTCTCAAAACAAGAAAAAAAAACTTTTCTTCAAGGAACTTTTACCTTGAAAAAAGTGAAAAAATCTGCCAATAGAACAAGTGAAAAATGTCTTGGTAAGATTTCTTGAAATAAGATATGATATTTAGAATATCGAGATCTTAAAATTAGCTTAGAAAACTTATTTTAAGCTATATTTTACCACGATTGTCAAGCTTAGGTGTCCTAAAACAAGCCAGACATGCCCAAAAAATTGCAGTTTTTCACTCAAAAATAGATTTTTGCTTTCATGTGGCCTCCTAATTTGAGAAGTATTAACTCTCCTGCTGTCTTCATTTACAGACATGAAAAAAATATTGTTTCCTTGTCTGAAAAAAAAATCCCAAAAATTCCCCAAATTTCTGAAAATTTGCAAAACCTTCAGAAAGAAAACTCCAATAATTCCTTAAAAGTTTTATTTTAAAGAAAATTCTTGTAAATATTTTCAAAAAATGAGTAAAAATTTGCCAAAAAAAGTGATTACATATATATCAGTAAAATGTCTGATATTTTCTTTAAGAACATTCACAAAAAAAATCAAGCAAACTCTGGCAAAATTCGCTGGAGAATTTGAAACATTCTTAACATTTCTTTTTTCCACCAAAAAATGTTTAAAGATTTCCCAAAAAAATGTTGAAAATGTGGACATCAGAAGTTTCACTGTGAAAATATTTTTTTTCCACATTTTCAAACTTTAAAACCTGTGAATTTGACCCACAGAGCGACACGAGGGTTAAACTTAATTGGACTTTTCTTGTAAAATACAACTCAAAACAAGATAATTTCAAGATTGTTTGACTTAACAAGATATTTAGGACGGATTGTCTTAAAGCAAGTCCCTCTATCTTGCTGAAATGTCTCTTGTTAAGTGAATTTATCTGAAATCAAGTGGGATGATAGCCTAGCCGCGCTAGACAACCCACGGCAACGAATTTAATTCTCTGCCAGGGTGGGTCTAGTTACCCTCCATAAGGCTCGAGGTTGGATGCTCCTAAAACTGGCCGGACCAATCACCATGAAGTGTAGAGTCAGAAGGCGGGCGTAACTAAGTGACGACAGAGGCGCAACGATTCTGACAGAAACAACTGGAAACAACTAGCCTAGCCGCGCTAGACAACCCACGGCAAAGAATTTAATTCTCTGCCAGGGTCAACAACAAAAACGACAACAGTCGTTGAGCTCCATTAGCACCGACTCTGAATAATCTTTCTGTTAACATGTCTGTAATATACTTGAGCTTCACCCATTGACTGTATAAATAAGGCTTCACCGAACTACCGCATCCTCTGATTTCCGACGCTCTCGGAGCCTATTCGTTGCACTGATTGGTTGTATACCTACCCAATTGCTGCAGAGTGATTTGATAGACAACCTTTTAGCCCGCCTCCCTCCCTGTCGAGCGTGCCTAGACCCTTGTGTCTTCAGAGCATGGGTCTAGCGCAGCTAGGCTAGTGGGATGAGACATTTTGACTAAAAATAAGAGAAATAGACTTGGTAAGATTTTGAGTTTTTGCAGTGCAAATCAACTTTTTTAGTTCAACAATGGATTAAATTAGTATTTGTAATGAGAGCAAAGTCTTTCAGCTTCTGTTCAATCATTGTTTTAGTTTTTTTGGCCTACAAACTCTTTTCGCATCAACCTTCTTTCTCTAAACTGTTTTCAGCAGAAAGCGACATATTATTTAGTAACTAGAGAGACCGGTATTTCCCTAGAAAAATAGACAGAACTGCTAACAATGCAAACACAGATCTGTGTCTACTGGATGTGTAAATACACAGTCTTGAGTAGTATTTCTTCTGAAAGTAACTTTTTACATTACAAGATTACCGCTTTTTAATAGTAACCTCAAAAACATCTTGAAAACATTTTTTGATTTTGTGTAACGTAATCTGTGGTTCTCACAACACTGTCAGAACGTCTTTGGAATGGGACTGTTAAAGTTTTCACCTTATAGGATCATTATTTGAAATGATAAATATCCTTAAAACCTTCTTTGAACATTAGCCTTAAATAGTTTCTTTTATAAATTAGTAGAACTTTAAGGGAATGTTAGATTTAGTTCTTGGAACTTTCCCTGCTAACTGCGAACTTTGTTTCCCTGACTGACAGTTTTAGCTGAACTCAGAGCTAACCGCTGCCATTCAAAGTTCAAGTTGAGCTCCTTGCAGCTGCTACACACTTAATATCAACCAGGCACCATTTGCATTTCACTATAATGTTGTTTTTGTCCTTTTTAATACTTCACACTTACATAAAGACTGTCCTCTTTAACATTGTGGTACTTGAGCTAAACATTCACACTAACATACCCATAGGAAGGAAGAACTTCCATGTGTACACATTACTGTAGGGAAGTACATCCAAACTACAGACTTGAATATTTTGCTTCTAACCATCAAGTCATGTCTAGAGGAGAATGAAGTTTCATGTCCACACAAGATAAACTAATAGAAAAACAGGAACAAATCTGAGCTCTTTTATACAGAGATCAGAGGTCACTGATTGGTTTGAAGAGTGTAAAATTGAAGTGAATCATAAAATATTGCCCTCAAAGCCAACTCTGTCAGTCTTCAGTGGGGATTTTGGATCAAGCATATTAGACAGCACATTATGAAAACACCAAATCTTTAGATAAGCAGAGTTACAGTACAGTTTGAAGACTTGAAATAAAGAGGTTCCATCTTTAAGTCAAGTCGAAGTCAGATCTGAAGTTTCTGGGAAGGTAATCTGACGAGAGTCTAGAAACAGAAACAAATTAAAAATATTCGTACTTCATTGTGAATCGTGTTCTTGTTTTTTCAGGGGATGTATATCAAATCAACATATGATGGGCTTCACGTTATTACCGGAACAACAGAGAATGTGAGTTTTTGTTTCACTCACTCAGAAACTTGACACTCCACCAACCACAACTTACAGTCTCATATTCCATTATGACAATGAATCCGTTGCGTCAGAATTTTCTAAATTTGTTCCCATCGTCCTTTTCTGTCCTCTAATTTCTGCCTCTGCAGTCTCCAGCAGACCAGTGTAAGAAGATCCATGCAGGGGATGAGGTGATCCAAGTCAACCACCAGACAGTGGTGAGTTAAAAAAGCTGCCAAACACAACACTGACCTCACAGAGAGTCCCAGGAAATTTACTCCCCATGTGTTTCCACTGTGCAGACATACTGCAAACTGTGTTCTGTTTTCCATTCTGTGCTATGTTGAGGAGGCTTTGAGGTACATGATGTCTGCCACCACCACCACCACCACCGCTGCTGCCACCTCTGCCACCATGGTGCTTCCTGTCCTGTGCCTGTGCCACTATGTGGGCTAATTAGGCTTGCTGCTGGAGCTGATTATAGGACGATTGTTACAAGACCTTTGTTCAGTCCAGTGCGATTGTGAGCTCAGTTTTTCTGGAATTTTCCTCTCATTGTTGTAATAAACCCCTGCGGAGGAGTGTGGTTGGAATTTCGAACCCATGTTCCACTTTTCAGACTTGAATAAGTTGGATTTCTTCCTTCAACTCGTCACATCAGAGGGAAGCACAAAGAATGGGCAGCCATTTTAAATGGAATGGTGCCTTGTGAGAGCATGTGATTGAGTGCGCTGTCGATTGCCTGTGCTGTCAAACAATTTGTTCCGACATTTATTTGAGGATTTCTGAAGGGGAGAAGGAGCCTTGTGTCTGCGTCTTTGGTGTGCCTTTTCTGTAAGTATTTCCTCTCGTACGTCTCGGTAGGTGCAGCTCAAGCGAAAGCATTCGTGCAGACGCCGGGGAGCTTCGTTGATTGACGCGTGAGGGAAGTTTGTGTTATCTCACTCTCTCTCTCCTCGGGGTGACAGTGCAGATCGCACCCTGCCAGGCTCACAGCTCCAACCCTTCATTACTCCCTCAGCTAGACCCTCACCGCTCTGATCCCTCACTCTGGGGGAGGAGATAAGCAGGGGGAGACTGAGGTGTGTGTGTTGGAAGTGGGCTGAGGCAGAGCTGGGAGGGTAGGGCAACAAGGGAGGAAGCAGTAAAGTAGGACTTAGGGAGGAGAGGAAATAGATAAAACGGGGAAAATAGGAGAGCAGCTTAGAGTAGTTCAAAAATTTCTTGGCCTTACCCAGAAACAAGGGGCATCACTGTATACTATGAAGTCTTTAATCACCATCCATCTATCCATCCATCCATCTTCTGGCACTTAAAGTAGGTAGCAGATGAAGCAGGTCATTTAAGAAGACCCTATCCCCGCTTTCCAGTTCTTCCTGTGGGATCCCACGGGGTTCCTAGGCCAAATGAGATATAAAATCCCTCCAGCAAGTTCTTGGTCTAGGAGAAGACAGAGCAGACAAAAAGGAAAAAGAGAAAGAACAGCAAAAGGGGCTTCAAAACGTTCCTGGCTTTACCCAGTAACAAGTGGCGTAACTGTATACTATAAAGCCTTTTATCACCATCTGTTCATACATCCATTTTATTTCACTTATCTGAGATCAGGTCACAGGGACAGCAGATGAAGCAGCTCATTCCTGACATTCGCTCTCCCCTGCAATGCTTTCCAGTTCGTCCTAGGGGATCCCGAGGTGTTCCCAGGCCAGATGAGATATACGGTATAATCCCTCCAGTGGATTCTGGGTCTACCCCATGGTCTCCTTCCAGGCAGAAATGCTTGAAAACCTTCAAAGGATGTCTCCCCAGAAGCATATGAATCAGATGCCCTAACCACCTCAACTAGTTCCTACAAAGGAGCCACTACTCTGGTTCAAGCTCCTGGATGTCCGAGTTTCTATCAACCCTATCTCTAAAGCTGAGCCCACCTATCCTATGGAGGAAACTTAGGAAATTTTGGCCATTCACACTCAAAATGAGTTTCATCCATAGTGTGGCCTTTCATCACTGTCCACAGAAATTCAAATGTTTGTTGTCATTTCTTTGCAGATGACAATGTTTAAAAATCAATAGGTAAAGGCGGAACCAAAAAATGGATAAGAAGGAAACCAGAGCTCTGATCAAGTATCTGAATAATAATTCTGTTTGCTATTCGGGTTGCTGATTTCAAGTGGGGCAAGGAAAGCACTAAAGATGATCCATGGTTAGAACGCCCAAAATTAGCAATATTGGATGATCAAATGAGGCCATTTTAGACAAGCAGCTATCCAACACATAGCTGGACCCATGAAGATCAGTATCCAGCTCTGGCTCCTTTGTCCATTTTTGATTTTCATCCACTGATTTGAAGGGCGTCACCTGCAAAGAAATGTAGACAAAACATTAGACTTACTGTGAACAGTGGTATAAGGCTTTGTAGTATGCAGTTATGAGCCAAAATGAGAGTTAGGTCCCTTGTTTTCAGGTGAGATCGAGAACTTTTTGAATCACCCTCTCAGTTCTTTTTCTAATCCCAAACTAAGCTGCTGAGGAGTAAAGATGGATAAATACTACCAGCAAACTCTCTGTCAACATCGCAGCTGATAAGTTTATCTTGTCAGGCTTCGGATTTCAAAATTAGATTAGCATGAATACTGAACTAACAAATTCCATTACATTAAAGAATCATTATGTTGGCCTATCCCACGTATTAAACAACAGCGCTGCCTTCATGTCTATGCATGAGCTTTGTTTGAGACCCACTTCAAAACAGGACTTGCAGTTTTTAGCTCAGCTCCTCTTCTGAGGTAAAATGTGGAATTTTCTCAAATAACAAACTGATTGTTTGAAGAGGCAACATAATTATGTGGAGGTAATAGCATCTGGGAAAATAATGAAGACCCCTGGGATTAGAAAAAGCTCTCCAGCAGCAGTTTATGCTCTATTATTATTTTGGGGTAGGTCTCTCTCTGTTTCTCTTTGCTCCCTGTGTATTTGCATAACAGAACAGTTTTTAACTGGGCTGGTTAGTACTGACTTTGTGTTTTCTCTTAATGTACACTACCAGTCAAAAGTTTGGACACACCTTCTCATTCAGTGGTTTTTATCCATTTGTATTATTTTCTACATTGTAGATTAATACTAAAGATTAACACTGTTTTCTTTACAACATAATGCCATATATTTTTTTGTTTTGATGTGTTCAGTATTAATCTGCATTGTGCAAAAAAAAACAAACCTGACAGCTTTTGATTCTCAGCTGACCACAATTGTTGTGGATAAAACAACAATTGAGATGTTCACCTTGATTAGACTTCACTCCCTATGGAATCAAAATTTGCATATTTGCTTTCTCACTGAGAGTTAGATGAGGAGATAGACAGCACTTTGTCATCTATCCATTCAACTTGAAACTGCATCCAGGAGAGGATTAGTTTAGCTTAGCATAGAGGTTCTAGGCAGGAGGATGTTTCCTCAACAGACAGGGTATGTGGTCATTAGAAAGCTTTTGCGCTACAGTAGAAGGATTTTTTTTTTTTACCTTTTGACAGACATTCACTATCTGTACCTCAGTCTCCTCCATGCTCGCCTACTGAGATGTAGCATTAACATTAAAAATTCACCAGTCTAAATGTAAAGGTCAAAACTTTCCAGTAGTATGGAAAGAAACAACCATTTCCTTTGAGCAAGCACTTGAGAACAGTGGAGAGGAAGAAGTTCCTTTAAATAAAAAGAGACCTCCAGCAGAACCAGGCTCAGTGAGGGCAGCCGTCTGCTTTGACTAGTTGGGGTAAGGGGAGAGAGAAAAGATGTGTACTGAGAAACAGACAACAAACAAGGGAACAATAAACACAAGGCAAGTTAGTGAGGACAGTATACCCATTTCAGTCATTATCAGCCCAATAAAAGGCCCATTATCATTTCCATACATATGGACCTCAAAGAACCTCCTCCACCTTGTAGTAGGCTCAGTAGATCCATTATTATCCATTATAATTATTCATATACTGAAAATAATTCTGATGATGTTGTCAGCCTCTGGCACCGGTGTGAATTCGTCCATTCAAAGTCTTCCATGGAGTTGCCATCATGGGAACATACAAAACGGAACTTTGTAACATGATAAGTGCAGTGATTTGGTGTCATTTAATCCAAACCATGACATTTTTTCTAATCTTAACCAGGTTGTTTGGGTGCCTGCACTCAACCAAACACCAGGCAAACACCGAATTAATGAACAGCAAATGAAACTTAAGTAAACTAAATAAATAATATCCTGGGCGTGACTCAATTCCAGTGGCGGGCCGTGCATTTCACACCTTGGCCTTCAGTGGTGCTCCGTCTGAATCAATCCACCCAACAATAACTATTTTATGGCTATAAAAACCTCTTCTTATGCAGAAATGCAGTATAAAGAGACGTTGAATCACAGACAGATAACTCCCCAGATAGCAAACTATGGGTGAATCAATGTTGAATCTATGTTGAGACCTAACGTCGAAATTATACAGAAAGCGCAAGGTTGATAAAATGTTGAGTCAACGTTTGCTTACATAGATTACATGTTTGCAAACATAGATTCAACATTAATTAAACATTAACCTGTCAAACATTTTAATTAAACCAAAATACAATGTAGATTCAATCGTATCTTTTAAACACAAACTTCAATGTTGACAAAATGTTGTTGAATCAACGTTGATCCAACCATCAGTCTTCAACCGTAACCACAATTCAACCTTCTTAACCCTAATTCAACATTGATGTAACATCTTTTGCTATCTGGGTAAAGTGTGATTTATGGTTGAAAAGCAAACATTGACTCAACATTTTATCAACCTTGCGCTTTCTGTATAATTTTGACGTTAGGTCTCAACATAGATTCAACATTGATTCACCCATAGTTTGCTATCTGGGTCATGTGGCCACGATAAACGCTTTTACTGAAGAAACAAACCCAGGGTGCGCAAGTCTCCTACTGCAGCGACAGCTGCCACACACATAAAAAAGCATCAATAATAACTTTATAAAATCGCAATATTATTTAGGAAAATAGCAACATTTTACTCGCCAGAAATTCAGATTATTTGTACACTAAATCCATCCTCCTTTCTTTCCTCAAAAAGAGTTCAATTACTCCGTCGTACAGATTATCCGTGCGCTTCAATTCCATCAAGAAGTCCTTTTCTATCGCCATCAAAGCTAAAGCTGAAAGTGGAGCCTGCCCTGTTGTGTTTCTGGCATAAGTTTTAATTCGCTTTAGGGCTGAAATTGTCCGCTCGACTGAAGCAGTGGAAACGGGGATGGTCACCGCCAAACACACAAATGCGTAGAGCTGGCCCATGCTTTCACTCAGATTTTTCTTCTAAAGGAAGTCAAGGAGTTGAGTGGGAGATTTTCCTGCAAAATCATCCATGGCATACATTACAGTCAGTTCTGTCTTTAGCCGAGACAGATCGAAAAGTGTTCCGTGGCTCTGTGTTAAACTGAAGAAGACTGCATGTGGGAAATTTTTCCTGTATTCCTGACATTTCTGGGTGTCGAAGAGGGAGACAAACATCAGTTTTTTGTGGTCTTGAAATCTGGTACGTGTCTGGCAAATAATATTGTCCAGAATCCTGCCGTAAAGTTGGTGGTAGTGCGCGCGAGGATATTGCGCTTGACCTCTGCGTGCTCTTGGAGCACCTGTGGTGCGTTCAGTGGCCTCATAGAGTTTCTCATATCGGCTTCTCTCTCGCTCAACAGTGTCACAGAACTCCTTCACCCTAGCCAGACAAAACTGTACATCCATTTTTTTGTCCTGTAGCATTGAAAAGAGCACGTCTGAATACTCGAAAATGCCATTAAATGTGTGAAGCAAAAAACAAAACTCAAAATCATCCAAACGTGCTTTAAATCCATCAGCACAGCGCACTGAGTCCTCGTCATACACGTCATGATGCTCCAGAATGTGATCAAACAGTTCTTTTAGAGCATCTCTCTTCTCAAAAACTGTATTGACCACTCTGAATGTGTACTGACACCATGCTGGTGCCACACGAGGGAGACGCCGCTGGCAGATTTTGTCCAGTAGTTGTGTACACCGAGGCGATCTTGAAAAAAATGCAGCAAGTCCATTGAGATGGCCGAAAAAGATCTTGCATTCTTTAAGCTTTGAGGCCTCCTAAGGCAGCATTAAATTGAGCTGATGTGGATAGCAGTGTATGAATAAAGCCAAAGGTGCTCTCTCCTTATCTTTAGCCTGCACCCCGTTCAATCTCGAAGACATGACCGCTGCGCCATCAAAACACTGTGCCACAACTTTATCCAGACATTCATTTTCCACCAAAAATTGGATGATAAGACCTGCAATGTCATCAGCTGCCTTCCCACTGGTAACATCTTCAAATCTGACGAACCGCTCCTTGATACCTGTACCCGTTACGTAACGCAGGACCAGTGCGAGCTGCACTGTGTTACTGGCATCTGTCGTCTGTCGTCTCATCCACCATAACAGAGACAAACGGTGCTTTTTTAACTTCGCTTCTTATCTCTTCTCCCATCACTTCAGCAACAGCAGTGATCAGGTCGTTTTGTATTTTGCCTGATGTCCCACTAAACACTTTACTAGTGGACAATTGGTAATGTAAATCCGTGTTGCTTTCAGAAATGAGAGAAAGAAGCTCCACATAGTTTCCTGTGTTTTTGGATCCAGCACTTTCATCGTGTCCTCGAAATGAAAGTTCCTGTTTGCCCAAAAAAATGACACAGTCTATCAATCTTTTTAAGATTTCCCTATTTTTCTTCACCTTTTCGTTGTGGAGCTCCGTTTCCCTGCGCACTTGGTCGCTCAGCTGTAGATCCACTCTGGTTTCCCCAAAAGTTTTGGAAAGCACCGTCGCTTGTAAGTGTCCGGCAGTGCTTTGGTGTCTCGTTGCTGCCTTGGTTAAGCAATCCAAATTTACAAACCCAGTGTGGCTCCAAACACCATGTCGATCAGTGACAAACAACAAACACTCCCAGCAAAACAACTTGCAGTGTTCCTCGGAGCCTGTGAGCCAGGGGTACCGCTCGTAGTTAGTGGACTGAAAGTGGCGGACAAATCCTTTTCCCGGTTGTGACAGATTTGCTAGTTTCGGAATTGCTCGACCTTTCTTTACGATGTCCAGCTTTTCTTGAAAAGTCCGTCTTGAAAATGGATTAGACAATAAATCTGCAGCCAAATCTATTTCTTCTCCTCCTTCAGCCATTGTGGGTTGACAAAACTGCTATTACATCGACAGAACTAGATTTCTGTTCACGCAGCTCGCTACAGACGCAGTTCGCTAGCTCTGGCAAGTAAACTCTCTGACGATCCAATCAAAGGGTGCTAATACGCTGATGTCACCGTACGCCTGCTAGAGGGCCTTGGTGTCGCCAACTCAAAATCTGTTGGGTTGAAGCAACAGTTTAATCGACAGTTATTTTCTGCTGGAGGGCCTGCAGAACTGATTCTGAAGGCCTCCAGGCAGATTTCTTTGACTTTGACCCTGCCTAGCAACAAATAATGGATGAAATATGATTGGCTAAATGCTTTTATATGAAAACACATGTCTGGAAGCAGCACAACCAGAGGAAAAGCTATGAAGGGAAGCGGACAGACTATTTGGAATTATTTAACAAGTATTTATGGACAAAATATAATCAACATCAGTCTGTGATTTAGATATTTTTTAGGCCAGCAGAGAAGGCCTTGCAGGCCCTGATGGCCCACCACTGCTCAATTCAAGTCTTTAAGGTGAGAATCTGCTGATTTTTGCATTCGCCATTCCCTCTAATGTCTAAACGTAGACGGTTGTACCTCCTGTAAGTTCAAAATTGCAGCTTCAGCACCATTAAATGGTTTGATAATGCAGCTACTGAGCCTCGAAGGTGAAGAACATCCCTACAGGCCCATATGAATGGGAATAATCTCTGAAGATAGCAGGTGGTTTAATTGATTGATAACATCTGAAAGAGGTGAGCTTAACTAGCTGTTGTTTGATTACGGTTTCATATTAAATGAATGGGAGTTTCATCTAAATTTAAGCAAGAATGCAATAAAAGCTTTGCACAGTATGTCCCAACATGTTAAAGTTTTCTATTAACCCTTTGATGCACAACATGGATCAAGAGATACCCAATTTCTACTGAATATGGGTCACTTTTTGACCCATGTTGTGCAGCAAAGGATAAAGAAATGAAGCTAACATGGTCATTTGGGTAGAGAGAAATCTGGGAGGAAAAATTCCTGATTTTGAAGATATACAGTCCTCTTCCTACAACTCTTCCATCTTGCTTTTCTGTTCTAAGTTCCTCCCACCAGATGAGCAGATGCTTTGTATAATAAAGGTTAAAAGTCGACATTATTTTTAGCCTCACAAAGTCTCTAACTAATCCATTGCAGTAGTACAACTTCCTTTCACCATGAACTTTGTCGCTCTTTAAGCTATCTCACCTGCTCTGGGGAAAAAGGCCTGTGTTTGGTGTAAACCTTTGCCAGGAGCAGGTGCAGAAGTCCAGTTTCCCTTTAAACCACTTGAAACACACACTGCTGTAAGGTTGTTATGGATTTTTTTCCCCCAGTGATCCCAAAAACAAACACCGCATGCTTCAGCTTTAAATGGTAAATGTTCCTTGATCACAATCTGCTGTTCAAGAACTTTCTCTAAAACTGGCAAGTTTTTTATTTAAATATGCAGCTCAAAGAAAAGTAAGTGAGATGACAAATCTGACAAGAGATTCAAAGCCAGCTTTTGCTACTTGAAGACTTTTGATACACTGACACATTACTTTCAGTACATTCAGTCTGATACGTTCCTCTGTCTCTGTCGCCAGGAAATGAATTGCAGTTTAACAGAATTGTTGAATCACATCGCAAATCCTGGAGAATCTGAACGTGTCCTCATATAACCCCCTTTTTTGGGTTTAAAAGGGCCGAGCAGGACAGAATATACAGCAGTAGCTTTCTCCGATCCAGGCTCTTGTTGCGAATGAACGCTGATTGAACTCAGAGTTCTGAACTGGGCCAAAGAGAACAGGAAACGGGCTTCAGGCTGACACAGGCTGGTCATCATTATGTTAGGAATAAGGTCAGAGCAGCTCTGTCTCTGACTTTGTGAGTGTCTGTGTGCCTGGTGGCCTCTGCGGACACTTCCAGTAGCTCAGACCAGTGTCGCCAATCAATGGCCTGACGAGTGCTGTGAACTCTGGAGACAGGCTGGCCGGAACCTCAAGGAAACACTGCAGTCAGCACTCCTCTTGTACTCTTTTGCCTTCCCTCTGTTCCTTAGAACTTAACCAGCCTGACTGAGCCAGCCTGTATTTTATTATGACACTGTTTTCACACCACTGGTACTAGGTCACAGTGGTGCACAGTCAGTGTTTTGCTGTACTGGCAGCTACAAATTTGGTGTATAAACTGTCATTGCTGAAATCTGTATACAGTATCTTGGCTGTTTGCTAGAGAAGGTACAGAGAAGAGGCTTATGCAGCAGTAAGGTGGGTCTTCAGTAGCATCCATGATATCAAAGTAATCATATTAGAACCAGAAGTGTCTTATGCCCTTTTCAGACATGGGATGATAACATTGTTGGCTTCATTAATCAGGTAAAATGACAGCACATTATGACTCAATACTTGTCATTCATGCAAGATTAGAAATACACCAAGTGATGCATAATACACGATAATACAATCACAAATAAAACATTATATCTAAAGTAATAACAGCTTGTCAAAGTGTCAAGAAAACTATCACCTTGATTTTTGTATGATTTCCTAAACATCAAAAACTCTGTAAATGTGTGATGATATTCTAATAGCTATTTCAGCCACAGTAAAAGATACAGTGTAACTTGCTTATTAGATCCTGATCAGTCCTGTCTTCATGTTGGGGATGATTTATTATCACCAACATTATTACCAACAACATACATAGCTAATTCATATTAGTTGATGCTGCGGGTATTTAATAAATTCAGAGGAAATAGTCCTAAACAACTTTAAGCAACAAGCTTAACTGTGACTCTATGTGTGACAGTTCACCAGATGTAGCTGTTTGTTCCTGATCCGGAACAAACTCCAGACTGATCCTCTCTCCATGTTGGAGAAAGACTCTCCAGCATGGAAAGATTCTTTCTGTAGTGTCTTTGGATAAATATTTATGGAAATGTGGAGAGCTTGTGCTTAATTACTTACATACTCCAGTTGTTTGTGCATATTCAGGGCTGGGCTGGTCATCTGGCATACCGGGCACTGTCTCGGTGGGACGGTGTCAAGTCAACAGGTTCCCCCAGACCTGTAATCAGTAAATTGTAATGGGATTTTAAAATTCACCGGTCACTTCCATTATCCTGGCGCAGCTTTTCCAGTGTTTGCGGCATTAGTTTGTCAGCTCAGGAACACACAGGCCAATTGTGTGCAAGTTCAGACATCCCACGTGATGTTATGAACATATGAACATAATCAAAACTAAATATCGTTCTAGATTCACCAATGAGATCCAGATTCGTTTGAGAATGGCCCTGACACCATTCAGACCACGAATTCATTTGATTTGATGGTCAATTTATTACATGCGGACGGTAATAAAACTACTAGGTTACATCAACATACAGTACTGTTTATCACACTAATTCAGTTAGACATTATGATGTTCAGGACCCTTGCTTGAATATATTTTCTGTAACTGGACCTCTCTGAATTTTAGTTGAATACCCCTGCTCTATACTGGATTGCAATTTTTCCAACTTGTCAACAAGTTTGTTGAATTTTTGTTCTGAAAATCCAACCTTTCTGTCAGTTTTTGTATTTACATTTAAAAATTAGTGCTTGTTTCAGTCAAACGATAATGTTGTGGGCCGGTCTGGGCCAAAAATGCCAGGGCTGATTTTTTGCCCCAGTCCACCTCTGTGCATATCTATGTGATAATGTGACTAGGTGCAGTTCAGACTTGTGCTGTAGTAAAAGTGACATGAAAATGTTACCTGGTTCATCTTAGTAAGATTACCATCACAAGTTTTATGAAAAATGAACAGGCTGCACATTCAGACATGAAACCAACACACTCAGTCGTTGTCAGATTAACGTAAAGGAGCTCATGTCTGAAAGGGGAACCAGACAATGCATACCTTACTGTCCAGGATACACAAATCTCTGAACTTTTTATGGAAGGGGATTACATTGACATCAAAATAGAGATTTGCTGATGATGACATAATTTTTGGAGATTACCTAAATCCTGTCTGGGAATACTGGAGCTTTTAAAATGATGAAAAATTATTTTATGGCTTTTTCACTGTGTCACGTTGCTATAGTGCGCTAAAGGTGTCGAGTTTCATCAAATTTTGAATCCTTGTTTGAATTGGACAGTGAGAAGTGTTCAATAATTTGTTTACTCCTTTTATATCAGTGAGCACAGACTAAAAACTTCTCAGTTTTACACAGTGCAATACACAATGCTCCATTATAAAGCTTTTATAATGGAAATTAAATCCAAAAAGAACATCTTTTATAACCAAAAAAAGTGATCATTTTAACCTTTACAAAGGTACGTTCTATTAAAGGGGAACTTCGTTTTTTTTCAACCTGGGGTCTGTTTTCATATGTCATTTCATACATGTGATTGATGGAGAAATGAATTTTCGACATAGCTCCAGTATTTAGCCAGGCAGGCAGCTTAGCAGCTCAGCTAGCAGCTCAGCTAGTGAAAAGTATGGGGCAGCTGCCCCCCCCGCGTCAAAGTCCGCCCTAACGTGCTTTTTGCCCCACACTGACCGGCTCAGATAGTCTCAATGAGTGTCCCACAACATACTAGAGATGAGAAGTGAACGAAAACCTCCACATTACCTGGCGATCGCTCTTTGTTGTGGTCTGTATCCAAATTTCAGGACGCTAGAAAGCAAATCTCGTTCCGAAATCGCGCGAGAACGAGATTTGCTTTCTAGCGTCCTGAAATTTGGATACAGACCACAACAAAGAGCGATCGCCAATGTGGAGGTTTTCGTTCACTTCTCATCTCTAGTATGTTGTGGGACACTCATTGAGACTATCTGAGCCGGTCAGTGTGGGGCAAAAAGCACGTTAGGGCGGACTTTGACGCGGGGGGGGGGGGCAGCTGCCCCATACTTTTCGCTAGCCGAGCTGCTAGCTGAGCTGCTAAGCCGCCTGCCTGGCTAAATACTGGAGCTATGTCGAAAATTCATTTCTCCATCACTCACATGTATGAAATTACATATGGAAACAGACCCCAGGTTGAAAAAAACCGAAGTTCCCCTTTAAAGTCCCTGGTCACAATTTCTAGTCATTGATTAAACCTTTAAAAACTGCTCTTTGAGTGTTTCAAAGTTACATATTTTGGCTTTTTTTAAATGAACATAAACTTCTATTCACTTTAAATAAGTCCTTTGTAACTCCACACTGTTGCTTTCTTTAGAATTTACAAATCTATTACACCCCTCAATTCTCTCCATTCCCCATCACTGCATCTCAGCACACCAGCTCACCTACCACTCTGCACACACACTGTAAAAATAGTTTATGATGCACAATGGCAAGTTGGAATATTGGCATAATTCAGCCTAACATGTTCGTACCAGGAACCAGTTCTGTAGAATATTGGAATAAATTATGTCACTTTAAAGTCATCATGGATGGACGGACGGACGGACGGACGGACGGACGGACGGACGGACGGACGGACGGACGGACGGACGGACGGACGGACAGGCAGACAGGCAGACAGGCAGATGGAATTTCCTTTTTATCAATAAGCAGCAACCCTGCCAGTGAATTTATTTCTAGAAATGTGCAAGTATAAATTATTAGAAACATAATTTCTAAAAATGTAGTCTATGAAAACAGTGATACAGCTTATTGTTGTAAGAAAAAAGGTGTATTTGTTGCACTTCAGGATGTTGTACATTGCTGAACACATACAAAAAAGGTAAAACAGGCAAACTTTTCATGACTTTACTCTGTCAAGTACTCCATGCACTAAATTTGTTTCAGATGGCTTATGATGACCTTGGTTTTAAACCCAGGACCTTAGAAAAAGTAAATGTTAGCAATGAGGGAAAATTTCTTCCTTTTTCCAAGAGAGAAAATGCAACATGATGGCTCTATATTCATTAATACGTGTCACAAAAATTTGCAAACCTAAAAAGCCTAAAAGCATAATGGGGGTATTAAATGACACACAGCATGAATTGTTGATATGTAATCATTGCAATCAAAAGGTAAATAGCTGCCAAGGGAGCTGATCTGATGGCTCAGCGGTTATAATTCCAACAATGCATGATGAGAGTTGATCTAGAGACCTTGATGCATCTCTTTCTCCTTTATTTTCTACCATATTTCTACCATCTCTGTCAAATTATGGTGAAGAATAGATCAACAGTATTGTGCTGTTGTGGACAGGTAGTACCAGCCCCCGTGTGTGTGGTGGTTTGCAGCAACACTTAACATTAAGTGCAGGACTTGTGCGTGGTGGTTTTCCTCAGCAGATCCGGTTGCTCTCAGCGCCTTGCGCACAGCATGCGTGTGTGGTGGTTTACAGCAGTTGTTTCGGCAGCCCGGTGTGTGTGCTCCTCAGGTGGGCTGGCAGCTGAAGAACCTGGTGAATGCTCTGAGAGAGGACCCATGCGGAGTCATCCTCACGCTGAAGAAAAGGCCTCAGAACACCCTGAGCTCCACGCCGGCTCTGCTCAGGAACGTCCGCTGGAAACCGCTGGGCCTGCAGGTAACAACCAGCACCACACATGGACGCATGCTTTCCTCACATGCTGACTCTGATCTCAGTTCCAAACACCAAGGATGCAAGAAATTAAAACGTGGACCTCAGGCATGAGTTCTCTTCGGCACGTATTTATCACTTCATGTACTCACAGTTCTAAACTCGAGCTAGAACGATTTTAGCTCTACATTCAGTGAACTGTCCAGCACCTCTTCTTTGACTCAATCCCCTTTTCTCTGCCCACACTCTGTATTCTCCTACTGGCATTTAAACAATGTTTTCAAAGGAAACTTATCCACTGATTGACCTCGCATCAGTGCTCCTGTTGAGTGTTCAGCAAAGCTCTCATTTTTAACGCCTGCCATGCTGCTGGCACAGTTCAAAGTCATTCATAAATGCGCTGGTAGCTAAACCTCCACCAGAAACAGATTTTTTTTTAAACTTGAAATTGCGATAGTGAAGGAGGGAAAGCAGGGAAAGTAGGGAGGCAAAGTAATTAAATCTGCACTGCACTTCAGCGGTGTGTGAATGATTTAGATGTATAGAGCAATGGAAGGTCACCAAGAGGTCGAGACATGCTCCTGCACACATTCATATTTACTGAGGCTTAGGTCCTCCGTCATTCAACCTTTGCCCCAAGAACATCTTTTCAAAAGAGAGATTTTTTTAAAAATAAATATACCATACATCTAAAAGGTGGAATGCTTTTTTTTGCTTTTTTGAAGGCTTACAGCTCACAGTGGGTGTACACGTTTCACTTAAGGGCAACTACTTTGTAAATCCGTCACTCACAGCCCAGAAATATCATTCAACAATTTCGGTTGCGCCGAAAGAACAAGTTGTGCCGAGACGGACGGAGGGGTGAGGTGGAGGCTACTCTGATTCTGCCTGAGTGCTTTGTGAAGCGGCGACTGTCTTGTCAGGCTCCCGTGTTTCACGGTTGCTATTTTTAACATGGCATCCGGCTAATTCATTTACATGCTACATTCATGCTCTGATCTCAGTTCACTGCTCGGCTGCTCTGTGGCCTTTTCTTTTTTCTTTTTCTGTTTTTTTCTAAATCCTCCCTTTCATTCCCTCTTCCAGCATGCCTGTTCATTTCCAAGCAATTATTTTCTTGTGGTTCTGTTGTTTCTTCACATCTGTGAGCATACAAATGGAATATTTAGCACGTGAGAGAGTACTCACATGGCAGAGAGTATTTTGAAGATATGGTTTCTATAATGGCCCTAGAAGCTATTAAAACTCTCGAGTTAGCTGCAGCTTCATCACCATCTTTAACAAGCCAGAAGACGGTTCCTGTCTCCAGGTTGCTGCCTCGTTAGGGTTGCCCTGAGTTGTTACCAGGAGCTTATTGTTATATTTGCCGTGTGCCACAGCAGAGGATTGTGGGAATTCTTCCCTGATGGACCGCTAAGACACAAAACGCGCCGTGAGCACCCAGATCAGAGCACAGCGATATCTGTGGGAGAGGAGAAGAAAGGAGTGTTTTAGTTTTGTTCTCTCTCGGAAAGACTGGAGCTCTTAATTATTCATAAGCAACTACAGGCAGCTCCACTGGCTCTGAAACAAGAGCCGCTACTCAGCAAATACTGGAGATAATTCACTGAATCCAAAATATCTTGCTAAACAGCCTGTTTGTGTGTCTTTGTGTGAGTGTGTGTGTGTTGGAAGGCGGGTGTGCGCACGTTGCCGAGCACGGCCCTATGCATGCCTGTCCATCTGTGTGTCGAGGCAAGCATGTTTGCGCACACATGCAGAGAGATGTTTCTTGTTATCAGTCCCGTTGCTCTTTTGAGAGGCGAAGGAACTGGGTCACTGCACTCTGTGAGCTCGGCCTTGGATGCATACTGTACGTGCACACTGGCAAAACAAGCAGCACATAGAAAACACATGCGCACTCGTACCTCTAAGCCCAGTTTTGGAGGATGAATTTGCACGGCTGTGAAGTTTAGCTCAAATGTGGCAAGCGTTCAGCTGGATTATAACTGAATCCACAAAGGAAACAATTTATCTCTGCAAATTATCATGTGATTCCAGGCCCAAATCCCTCCATGGCAAGCTCTTTTATTCTGCTAAATAATGACACATCTCTCTCTCTCAGCCTCTCTCCCTCCGTGTGCCTGTTTTGTCTACAGTAGGATGAAGTAATAGCAATCTCATGATCCACTGTAATTACAAAATGCCAGTGATGATTTTAATAAGGAAGAGGAGGATTATTGTGGTGATGCATGTTACATGTATGCTGTGCTGCTGTGTGACTGAAACCCTCATCAGCATCCACATCACAGGTCACTGCACCGGTCACACACGTGACACACAGAGATCCCACTTTCATAAATCTCTTATATGTTTATACATACAAGCTAAATACAGGCTATTTTAGGCCACATCTATTATAATGTATTATTAATTGGTCGACTGTGTGAGCGAGGAGTTGCTCTTATTTACAAATTACAGGGCATTCTTGTGGTACATTGTGTTAGGTGGGTAGGATTTCTACACGATGACATAATTTTCAATTTTATTGCAGATTCTGTATTTATACTATATATTAGAATTGAACTATTTCATCAAAAATCTTTGCAGTAATGACAATATATTCATAACAATAAATATATGTAATAAACAACTCAGCAATCCCACTTGAAAGTGCATTTATTATGAATGACATTAGGACAACCTGAGTGAGAGGTTCTTAAAGTGCTTAGATATTAAAACGAGAAAAACGCTGGTGAAGATCAAGTGATACGACTGAAAGCTGGAGAACAGCTACTAAATGGACCCTCAGGTGAAACTGATTTGTCAACACCTGCTAGCTACAATGTCAAGAAATAACTCTCTGTAATAGCACAGAAATAAAACACTGGTTGTTATTTTCAAAGTGCAGTTAAACATTTTGGGAACTAAACCCTTTTTGCTTTCTGTCTGAACCAGGAGTCAGTTAGCTTAGCTTAGCATGGGAGGTGAAAGCAGAGGAGAAAAGCCTAAGCTAAGCTAAGCTAAGCTAACTGACTTCTGTTTAACTTAATATGTGCACACATATGTGAGCAGTATGAATCTGTCAATAAGTTATTATAGTCTCCTTCATGTCAAACTGTTAAGACACCAAAAATTCTTCTATGCAGGAAAATCCCTGTCAGTGTATGATTTAGTGACTGCGGTTATTAAAGTCATTTACTGAGACGGGGAAAAAAGAGTGAACAAAAACATGTATTTGACAACATATTTTATGTAGCTACATAACAGACAGCTTAGATTCTGACAGCTGTCATTCTTAGCGAGAAACTCAGTTGGATCTACATACTGGATGGAAAATAAAACCTAAACTGAAATAAAACTTACCGTGGATCTGTAGATGTGTTCTGCAAAGAGGCATGATGGCTAGCATTGTCACTACACAGCTAGAAGATCCCTGGCTTGGGCCTGGGATCTTTCTGTGTGGAGTTTACATGTTCTTCCAGTGCATGCGTAGGTTTTCTCTGGGTACTCCGGCTTCCTCCCACAGTCCGAAAACATGCTGACATTAATTTATCATTCAAAATTGGCTGTAGGTGTGAATGTGAGTGTGTCTGTATATGTAGCCCTGTGATAGACTGGTGACCTGTCCAGATGAAAGTCAGATGGGATAGAATCCAGCCCCACCATGACCTTGATGAGGATTAAGCGTTGTAGAGATAATGGATGGATGGATATGCAGATGTTAACAAACCTAAACTTTGCTCTTCTTCAAATTTGTGATTTTAATGCAGACTGCTAAATTCCTACTAGCTAATCAAAAGCTTTATTATCTCATTTGCCCCTATATTTACCTTTAGCTTATGCGTATCAGACTGCATGTCACTTTATAAGTACCAAACAATTGCAAATGTGTTTTTCAGATCAAAACAAACGGCATGCTCTTACATGTTAAACTAACTGATACTTTCATGTCTTACAAACTGCAGTGTTAGTCCAAAATTTGTAATTAATGCTCATATTTGATTCGGCAGGCTTTCTCAGCAACATTTATACATAACACAGGAGGAAAAGCACAGGTGTAAAACGAGCTGAATTCCATTTGGCTGCTTCAGTTTTAGGGTCCTGGCGTTATGCACTTCCACACACATACAAAAAAAACCCCACGTAGAACACATAATAAAGACATGTCCGTTATTGTGACAGCACCTGAACATGCTTCATGTCTAAGAACATGCTTACTTTGCTGCAAAAATTGGGCTGGCAATCTTACCAAGTCAGACCTGGTAACGTTTCTGCATCACTTTCAACACAGCACAATTCCGAACTGCATGTAGTTACAAAATCGTATAGGTGCACACAAGCGATGGTGCTTTGAGTTGTGTGAAGCGATATAGGGAGTGAGTTTTCCATACCAATACTGGTTCAAAAACATCCCAGAGTGCAAAAGACACAGTTACAGGTCAAAATCACTAGTTCAGTGTCTCACCGTGGCACTGAACTGAGCCGTTAAGTGACTTTCCAGTTTCAAGGTGGCAAGAACATGTACATGTTTGGGTCTTTAAGGCCTTGTGTTCCATTGTGGTGAAGGATACAGCAGCTTACATTAACCCAGAGTGTATCAAACCTAATACAGTAGTTAGCAGACATAATTCTACTTCTATGAGCACACAGGAAATAACAAAGAAGGTTGTTATGTTTCCCTGTATGGTGAATTTTACATTTCTGATGGTGATGTTAGAGGAGACTGTAACTTGATGAAGACATCAAGAGAGCAGAAAAACTTGCACCTTGGATTTTAACCAATTAGCATTTGTCTTCTTCAAGTCTAGCCAGTCAGTGTAGGTACTTTTTCAGAACATGTACAAAAGTTCAGGTTACACTGAAACATCTCACAAGTTTCTGCAGCCCTACTACTGTGATATGTCAAAAGATCAGATGCAGTGCAGAAGCCCACTATGAACCAAAGCCAGTAACAGATTCAGCTCCGTTAAAATCCTGAAATTCATTTCCACATTCAGCTTGACTGTAAGTGTTTTATTTCTAGTGATTTGGAAAGCTCTACATAGTTAAAGTGTTATGTTTAGCAGAGTGAGCCTCCATGTGCTCATGTAATGACAGTGGGAGCACTGGTTGAGGGACAGCTTGACCAGTAGGTTTTTCAGTACTTTAGAGTGGGCACAGCAGGGGTCAGATGGTTTAAGTGGTGTTTTAGCAGACTTGAATTTCCACCCGCTGTGGTAGACCCATCTATCTTTACTTCTACCCCCGTCCTCACCCCCTCCTCACTTGCTTTTTTTCCATGCAGGGAGCAGTGGGCTGTAATCACTAAATTACTGTTTTCACTCTCAGCTCCAGTCACCACACTGCTCAGCTCTCCCGCTTCGCCTCAACACTCGTTCTCTGGTCCCTCTCTCGCTTTGTCCTATTTCTCTCCCTCCACCCCGTCTTCATTATTTATTGTGAACCGTCTTACTGTAAGCTGCCTTCATGAAGTGAGGACGATAGATGCAGGGCCCGGGGATAGAGGTAGTGAGGGGGAGAAAGAGAGGAGAGGATGGAAAGTTTGGAATATGAAATGAATTTGATTAATGCACTGGCTGATGAAATGATGAAACACTGGGTTTCCGTAATGAGAGAGCTGCCCGCCTGGCTGCCGCGCCGGCTCTGTTTGTTCATTCTGTCCACACTCACGTCTTCACCCTAAAATGGAGCTCAGACGTGCAGTAAAACACTCAATTTTTCAAAATCTGGAAACCCCTTCCCCGGGGAGGAGAAGAAATTGCCGGCACAAGTATTTGTCACTCCAGCTGCTGCGTCTGAGAACAAACATAAGTCATTTGAAATTTGGACTGAGCTGCTGTGACATCAAAGGCGAGGCATCCTGTCCTCACGGAGAACCTGATGACAAATAGATGTACGTATCCTTGAGTCAAACAGAGGTAGGAGGCCACGCCAGCCTTCCTCCGTTCTCTCATCTCCACGGATGGAGGGAGGGAAGGGTGAGCAGAGAGAAACAGCAAGCATAGGAGATGATGGGGTTGTCATGGGAACAGACATGGAGAGCTCTGTGTGAGTGAAGAGGCTTGAGACAAAATGATAGAATAGTGAAACGATTGAATGTGAAGTATAGAAGCTGCTCAGTCAGACAGGTATTTAAAACAAAGACACACACACACAACATGGCAAACTCTCTTGTTTGTGATTCAGCGTTTAAACGAACGCCGGCTGCAGTACAAGGAAGGTATCACAGGCAAAAGGTTGTAACCCCCTAAACTGTGTGCTTGTCTGCTTTTGTCTGTGAAAACATCTAATGCTCAAGTTTCTGCAGGTTGTGCACCGAGATCCCTCACCATCCTCGATGAAAAGGTGCTGAAAAAATCTTCTCCCTTTGTGCTTTTTCACTTCAGCCGGTTCCCACCAGCCCCACCAGCACCTCCCCAACACCTGGAGGAACTTTGGGCATGTCCAAGATGGACGCCCCCAGCATGCAGGACGTCTACATCCTGTCTCCTGTCTCTGGACTCTACAGCACCAGGTCAGACACATAGATGTTTGATGATTTGATGATGATCATTAAGCTGATAAGAATGATCCAATAATATGATCCAATAACCATATCCACCAATTATAAATCTGAACTGGTTTGCATAGTTGCAGAATGTCACTATTCCCCACCCCCTTCTCTCGTGATCCTTCTTCCCCAACGGTTATGTCATTGTTGCACTGGGTGATTTACGGTATTTAGTATTTATTATTGTGGGGTTTTCTTGTACTGGGCTATTTATGATATTTATTACTGTGAGGTCTTTTTTTGCACTTATCAACTCTGCTGTATGGATGCTCCGAGCGTAATTTCGTTGCTCTTGTGACAATGACAATAAAAATTCTGATTCTGATTCTGATTCTGATTCTGATTCTGATCCTGCTGATGACGGTGATGATGGTAATGATGCTGTTGCTCTCCCCAGGGAGGAAATGGGTCTGATGTCATGTGACGACATCAGCCGCTACAGCTCCCAGTCCGGCTCCAAAGGTTCAGAAGCAGTCAGCTACTACCTGGACCAGGACAGCGGTCAGTACTTCTCGCTGCTGGAGGGTGAAGGACCGCCAGGGCCCGACTACGACAGGAGCCGCAACACCGGGGTTCGCCGGCGGGACAAGACCCCCACCCATGGTGAGACGGAAGGCAGTTTATCATGGAGCAGGAGCGGCTCCATCCTCCTGTTTGTTTATCAGAACAGCATGTTCTCTCACCTTTTCTTTTCACCATTTTCTCTTCCTTATGTGTTTGTTCATCACTCGCTCCATGGCTCTGCTTCCTCTTGTCTTTATCTGGCATACACGCGTCCAAAAAACACACCAAACCACATGCCAAACGGTCAGTCCAAACACACTGTCTCCAGCTCCCTGTCTGCCCCAGCACCTGTGTCCACCCTTTTGTCCCAGACAGCGTCCAGAGCATCCTGTTATGTATCTTCCTGTGAGTCCATCAAGGGACGGCTGCATGACGTGCAAGACGGGTGTCATGGAGGGCTGCTGTTTCATAACCTCTCTGGTTAGACAACCTGAGAACATGGAGGCTAAATAAAGCAAACCGGCCTCCTCTCAGAAGGTGACATTACTCCCTTCATGAATATACATGCAAACATAATTATCCTCACGTCTTAGACGGGCAGTTTTGTTGCCTAGCAGGTTTCTGACGATTATGTCAAGAATGTTAGCAGCAGAAAAACCAGATGTGTAAAAAATCAACAGCTCAAACACAACGCTGTTTTAGCAACACATGTTCATGTAACAGTTTGATATATTTTAAATGAAAATTTTAGATAAGACATAATGCATGAAGGTAATGCAACAGCGCAGCAACACTGTGCCTGGAAGGTAGCTCAGTACATTCTCATTTACTTAACTGCATTTCTGAGATACTTTACTTGAGTAATTCCAATTTTATGCCACTTTCTATCCCACTACATTTATCTGGCAGCTTTAGATTAAGATTTTACACAATGGATGATACAAGTTTTTGAAATAAAGTACGTTGTTAAATATTATGCCAGTGCTTTCCAACATTAACAAAATGCTGTGTGCACTTGGTGTCATTTTTTTAAGTGTCTTCAACTTGTGGCAATTTTTCCCTTTAAACCTCTCACATAGTTTAATTTCAATAAATGTTGAACAGATCTAATTTCTCAGAAATTTTTTTTTTGATTTTCTTTCTTTTTTCCCAAGAATACAGAAAACTGAAAACTGATTTTTGTTCTTTTTTTCTCCCGTTAATCATGTTTGGAGCCTTCAGATTTATCTGCTGTCTGTATATAAACTAGTTTATAGTAGCTCCACCTGCTGCTGAGACAGTGATGCTTCACTGTTAATAATCTAATGATATCATATACAATAAGACACTCCTGAACCAAATCTTAAGACCGGGGGACAAAATGCAAATATTAGCATTTCGTGCTGGTGGATTGTTACCATGTTGTAAGTAGAGCTTCAAAATGCAAGAAGAAGAAACAGGGGCAAGAGACAATTTTTTGAAAATTGCTTTTAGATTCAAACAGGCTGCATATCAGTTGATTAAAAGTTTAAGACCGTAGCCTTTAAAAGACAGAATCTGTGCAATAATCTAGCTTTCATGTCATTTTCTCCTGATGGCAAAGACTAAAAGGCTGTCTGTCTGAGGAACGTTCCCACCTGCCTCCTGAAAACACTCGCATCAAGCATGCCTAAACACATTTTTGAAGGGATCAACAAGAACAATGGGGCCCCTCACTACTGAGTCCTTTTTTGACACTTTTAGTTCTGTTTTGAGGTTTTTGTTGGGTCATGGTCTCAAACCTTTGGTCAACTGGTAAACAGCCTGTTTGAGTTTAAATGCAGTTTTCAGTAATTTGCCTGCTCTCTACTTACAACCTATATAGGAAACAGGAGCACGAAATGCAAATACTTATAACTTTTTCCTCACTTTTAAGATTTTCTTCAGGAATGTATATGAGTTAGAGGGGCAGACCAGTACTTTTACTTCAACAGTTGAACTACATTTACTGCTGACATGTATGTACTTCTACTAAAGTACATAAGTGAACCTTTACTTGTAGCAAAATATTTTTAAACTGCTGGACTGGTACTTTTACCTGAGTAAAGGATCTGAATGCTTCTTTTACCTATGACTGGTTAACATAGCTCCAAAGGCAAAGTCATCCTTTGGGGGCTATGAATGTCTGTACAGAATTTCTATTTAGTAGTTGCCCCACATTTATTTTTGTCAAATATATGACAGTAGCGTCACTATTCATAGAACTACTCTGCTGGCATTTTTAAAAATTGTGGATTGACTGGTCAAAGTGACCTCCCTTCTTTCCCCTTTGCTACTTTATATACAACTGACACAACAGTTCACTCACGAGTAAGTGGTAAACTAATTATCATCATTTTGTGTCATCACTGGCAGCCGTTCAGTCATTTTTGTATCTGTTAAATTCCGCATACTGCCTTGTAAGACTAGTTGCAGAAGTAGAAATGCATGCACTCAACTTTTTCGTTCCTTTGTGGAATTTTTGAAGGAATCAGAAATAAATTTAACAACACGTAATCAGGCAGCTGTTAAGTCATTTTAGGATCGCCTAAATTCAGTCTACTGCATTGTTGGACTGGTATTACATGCACACAGCTTTTTTTGTCCATTGTGGATTTTTTTTAGGGAAACATAGAAGTACATTTTAAAATGCATTATTCAGACATTCAGATAAAATGCCAGACAGTAAATGTTGAGCCCTTTATGGTTAATATGAAGAAAGATGCAAGTCATTAGCATGCTACAAGATGGAAAAATTCAGAGAGAACAAAATGATAATTCAGTGCTAACTATAGGGTCATTCTTGATGCTCGCCTTGCAGGTCGTAGTGGTCCCTTGAGAGTCTTCCCTCTTACCTGCACACACTTTCTCTCACTTGTCCTCCCCTCTAGCTGTGTCCCACGCTGTCTCTCAGTCACCCACAACCCCTCCCCCGTCCCTCCGCCCATAGCCGACTCTCTGATTGCTGATTGGTGCTTCCAGGTGACCTCAGACCCGTTTCCATGCCTCCCGAATATAACTGGATGGCCGAGGCCAAGGAACCCAGCATGGGCAAGAGAGGGAGCCGAGGTACACACACACAACTACATATACATGCAACGACACACACGCACACCCCCCCAACACACAAAACACACAACGCCATCGGGTCGGACCGGTGCCGTGCTTTTTGCTCCATGCCCAGCTCAACACATTTCAGCTCATCTTCTGGTTCTCCATGGTGGTGTGGTTGTGTGAGGATACATATCTGCCAGGTATGTATCTGACGGAGCGACAAATAAACATAAATGCAAGGAAATTGCATTTATACAGCTGCTCTGGAAATGACGATATTTTCTATGTGACCAGTTCTGGTCTACTTCACCGTTTTGCGGCGAGACTCGATCTGTATTCAGCTGAGGATGCTCCACTCTACCGTCAGAAAGTCTATGAATAACATTAAAGCACAATACTAATGTTGGGGGTCTGCCTTTCTCCGGCGTCTCCTTCTCGTTCTCCCTGTCACATTTTAGTTTTTCACATTTAAGTGTGTAGATAATAAACAAATTAGGTGAGAAGTTTGCTCTATCCGGAGCTGAATAAAACTTTCTGTGACCGGCAGGCTTTAGCAGTAGAGAAATCAACATAATCACTGCAAACAGATTAGCTGCATGTCCCCAGCTGTGGATTCATATCAGATACTACAGCCATGAGGAGCTTTTATCCCTTTCTGTTGGGTTTTTATCTGTAAGGGTCTATTCAGCATCATCTGTTTCTACTCTGGGGTTCTCCCTTGACTCCACGGCTCTATCTCCCCCCTCTGTGGCTCTGCCCTCTCTGTCATCCCTTCTATCGAGTCTGTCCGTCCTCTGATGTCTATGCCTCCCCCTCCCTCTCTTTTATCACAGATTCAGACAACTCCCTGCTGCGTTACCTTAGTGACGACAAGATCCTGGTGATCGAGGAGGAGCCCGAGGCTCCGGGCAGAGAAAGCCGGAGGGATTCCACGAGACGCTCTCGGCGCAAGAGCCGCAATCCCAGCAGCCCCAGCTTTCCTATCAGCCCCTCCATGCTGTCCTCCACGCTGCGCCTCGACCAGCCACCTGAACCTTTGCCTGTATGTAAACAGTCTTTGAAATGGCATTACTACCCTTTTTTACACATAACTAAATTATATTAGTTCCTATCTTGCTTGACCCAGTAAAATAACAATCTTTAGTTGTCTCGTTGGGAACAAATCATGAAAAGACCATCAGCTGTAAACAGAAACAAGCATCGCCTGTGTATTCAGAGACTGCTATGGTTTATTCCTCGGTGGCATAGACTGCCACTGGTGTCCAAAAACAACTAAAAATGCATAATTGCAAACTACTTTAGGATGTATATGATCAAAAGTTCTCGGTGTCACCAGGAAACAAAAGGTGTAACTCCCATTTTGGGACAGAGCTGTGAAACATCAAACCATTTGTATCGGTGTCCACAAAACTTCAATGTTTGAAGCAATCAAAGCAAAAAGGAGAGGAAAGCTTGGAGCTGGATTCAGTTGCTCCAGGACAATGCGTTCGTCCACACAGCACAGGTGGCAGAAACAACCAAATGTGGTTTTGAACCGTTTCTCCGTGAACATTACTCACCTGACATGCACTGTCAGATTTCTATTTGTTTCCCAAATATGTGTGGTCACCATGCTCAAGATGTGACATTCTTCCAAGGAATAGTGAAGCTTGAACGTCAGTGGACTGAGTGCAGTGAAGTTAAAATAGATTCTGCTGAAAAATAACGCAAAAACAATCTTGTTCCTGTGTTTTTTCTGGTGAGGCCCAGAACTTTTTTGAAGTGTCCTTGTGTCTACGTCACTACAAACATTAGCACACAACACTCCCACAATCATATAAACACTCACTACAGCCATCCGTTCATTAGCTATACCGGCTTTATCCTGTTGAGGGTCAGGGGCACTGGATTCTATCTCAGCTGACATTGGGCGGGAGGTGTTACATACGTTGAACAAGGCCACTGATCCATTGCAGGTCTACCACAAAGAGGCAGACAACCATTCATACTCACCATAGGCTATATATATATATATATATATATATAAATATATATACACACACACATACACCTATATACATACACCGGGCTTTGCAAAAGTTCTGTTACACAGTTTCATGATCTTTAGAGACGTTTACATGTCGGAGTGAAAAATTCCATTAAACAAACTGAAAGTTCTACCTTATAGGCAGGTATCATTAATACAAATTTGTTCTCAGATATCTCAACTCTTTTCACTTCCATCTTGATACAACTTCACCAGAGAAAAAAAATTATATTAAGGACAACTGCCTATAAGGTAGAACTTTCAGTTTACACACATGGACAAAATTGTTGGTACCCCTCAGTTAAAGAAGGAAAAACCCACAATTCTCACTGAAATCACTTGAAACTCACAAAAGTAACAATAAATAAAAATTTATTGAAAATTAAATAATCAAAAACAGCCATTACTTTTGAATTGTTGATTAACATAATTATTTAAAAAAACAAACTAATGAAACAGGCCTGGACAAAAATGATGGTACCTCTATAAAAGATTGAAAACTATTTGACCAGAGTGACATGATTAACTCAGGTGTGTCATTTAATTGACATCACAGGTGTTTCCAAACTCATAATCAGTCAGTCTGCCTATTTAAAGGGAGACAAGTAGTCACCCTGCTGTTTGGTGAAAAGGTGTGTACCACACTGAACATGGACAACAGAAAGCGAAGGAGAGAATTGTCCCAGGACATCCGAAAAAAAATTATAGACAAACATCTTAAAGGTAAAGGCTATAAGACCATCTCTAAACAGCTTGAAGTTCCTGTGACAACAGTGGCTCATATTATTCAGAAGTTCAAGACCCACGGGACAGTAGCCAACCTCCCTGGACGTGGCCGCAAGAGGAAAATTGATGACAAATTGAAGAGACGGATCGTTGGAATTGTATCCAAAGAGCCCAGAGCAACCTCCAAAGAAATTAAAGGTGAACTCCAAGGCCAAGGTACATCAGTGTCAGATCGCACCATTCGTCGTTGTTTGAGCCAAAGTGGACTTCATGGGAGACGACCAAGGAGGACACCACTGCTGAAAAAAACTCATAAAAAAGCGAGACTGGAATTTGCAAAAATGCATGTTGACAAGCCACAAAGCTTGTGGGAGAATGTCCTTTGGACAGATGAGACCAAACTGGAGCTTTTTGGTAAGGCACATCAACTCTATGTTCATAGACTCAAAAACCAAGCATACGAAGAAAAGAACACTGTCCCTACGGTGAAACATGGAGGAGGCTCAGTAATGTTTTGGGGCTGTTTGCTCATGAGGAGTGGGCCAAAATACCTGTTGACAGCTGCAGAACGCTCATTGACAAATACAGAAATCGTTTAATTGCAGTGATTGCCTCAAAAGGTTGTGCAACAAAATATTAAGTTATGGGTACCATCATTTTTGTCCAGCCCTATTTCATTAGTTTGTTTTTTTTAAATAATTATGTTAATCAACAATTCAAAAGTGATGGCTGATTTTGATTATTTAATTTTCAATAAATTTTTATTTATTGTTACTTTTGTGAGTTTCAAGTGATTTCAGTGAGAATTGTGGGTTTTTCCTTCTTTAACTGAGGGGTACCAACAATTTTGTCCACGTGTGTATTTAATGGAATTTTTCACTCCGACATGTAAACATCTCTAAAGATCATGAAACCGAGTGTAACAGAACTTTTGCAAAGCCCGGTATATACATATATATACATATATATATATATATATATATATATAAATAGATAGATGGATGAACCCACCTTGACATTCACTGTAGGTTTTCACAATTGCTCCTGTTAACTCCAATGTGCCATGCAAGCATCTCTGGGTCATGGACTAGCCTCTGACTGACATGAATTTAATTATGCATAACTTCAAGGCCATGATACAATTCCAGGAGGTGAGTTCTATAAAAATCCCCTTATGTACAGTTGTCATGAACTGGCAAATTAGGTTTAGATGTCAAAACTACTTTAGTACCAGGTGTAAACATGCAAGCATTGGGATCTATGGGGAATGACTTGCTTTTGGAGGCAGCCCCAAGTGGCCGTTCAAGGAACTGCAGGTTTTGGCAGTTCAGACAAATCACCTACATTATTACCCCATCATGCATGTCTCTGGACTACTGGAATAAGCTACAGCACCTGAAAATACCATATTCAGGCACTTGGAGAACAAGCAACCCTCCACTAAAAGGCCATAGCCGGCCACTGGATTCATGCTGTGAGCCAACAGTTCTGTCCCTGTAGCACTGTGCCACTCACCATAGCAACAAATGGGTAATATTCCACAGAACAAAATGGTTCTTAATGTGGATACATTTGCTTCAGTGACATAAGAAAAACAGAAGGCACTGTAAGAATAATGCATTGCATTATGACTTTTTATATTGTTGACAAGAAGAAAAACATTGACTTGTCTTATAATTGAAAGGCACCTGAAGGTCTCCATGCTTTGACTTTTCTAAAAAATGTTGTACATTTCCGGCTGAGTCTTTTTCTCTGGTTTATATCCAGCCCACGCTCATATGGCAGCACTTAAAAGTATTGAATTGATCAGTAAAAAAGATGGATCTGTGACTGACCCTGACCATTGTCATAGAACTCATCAAACCAGTCAACTAGTAAAGGTAGTTACTTTTGATTATTTTTTCTTTTTCGTAGTAATGGAGCTCACTGTCTTTGTCTCATATGACAGTTTTTGCCATTCGAAGCCGTGTTCAGAAGCACATATCAGATCCTCCTTGAAGAAAACTGTTTGCGGTTGTAGGTCGTAGTGTTCACAGCTTCACACACATTCTTGGTTGTGTGTGTGTATGTCAGGTAGAGGAGACAAAGGAGGACGAGAATGATAAGTGTTATTGCTTAGCTGCCAGCATCACCGATGAGGAGAAGGACAGTGACATGGAGACACGCCCCTCTGTAGCTTTTATATTTTGTCCCAGGACGTACGCATACATGCATTCACACACACACACACACACACACACACACACACACACACACACACACACACACACACACACACACACACACACACACACACACACACACACACACACACACACACACACACACACACACACACACACACACACACAGGGGAGCATTTTGTATGCAGGGTAGCCATCTCACGACTCATCCTAACTCATCCTAATATCCCCATCTCCTCAGACACGCCTGAGTCTAAATAGGAGTTTATTCTGAACAAACACACACGCTTGCACGCGCACGCACGCATACGCACACACACCGAATCCCTGTGAGTAGGTGTATGACTCAGCATCAGCTAGACCAATTACAAGCGCGACTGACAGACTGTGCTTAAAACACGCAAACACACACACACAAACACGGCAGCTCACACCAACTCGCACCCTCTGAGCTGCTTGTTTCTCATGGCAGTGACTCATATCTATGAAGTATACTATCCTGCACTAACAAGCATAAGCTAACCTTAATGACCTGCTTGTTTCTTTTTCATTATGTCTGCGTGATTCTTTCTCCATCCGTGCAAAAACTTCAGTGTTTTGACGTAGAAAATGTTAACTCGAGGACATTTCTAGTATTTGCATATTTTACCAATGGGGCCGAAATCACGCAAAGGTGTCCCTTGTGCTGCAAAATTTGGACGGATTGTGAGATAATGGTCCCCTGGGACGCAAGGAACGAGCCCCTTCACTCTCTAATGAGAAATGCTACTCATGATCTTGTCACACAAAAGCTTAGGATCCCCGATTCTGTTCTCATGCAGTCCAATTTGTTCATGTAAGAAACAAGCTATTGTGTCTCCGTGTGTGAAGCAAAAGTACAATTTTTAAACACCACAACCAAATTCAGTGGACTGTACTAAGAGGATTAGAATAGTGGCTCACGATTGATTAAATTTTGAGGTGACGGGGAACAATTCTTATAGCACCGCAGTTGACTAAATTATGGTTATCACGAAATCAAGCCAAAAATAGACGGCCGATGATAGAATTAATAAAATACCTGCAACAGTTCAGGTCATAAACACTACAGTAAATACAGTGCTGCTAACTAGGATACATTATCCTTCAGCTGCTATTTTAGAATAGATCTTTGTCACTGTTAACAACAAAAGGCAGTTTGGCAGCTCTTTGGATCAGCAGCATACAACAAAAGAGCACAAAGTTATGACAAAAAATACAAAAATGATATATAAGAGCAAAAATAAAGATGAAATACTAAAGCATCTTTCAGTGGTCTTCATATACAGTCTAGTGGTTGTACTTTACTGATTTTATGAGCTTTTGAATTGTGTTTTGGTTTTTCAATCATGCAGTTCATCATGTAAATCAAATCTGGGTATCAAGGAAAGCATGTTATTATCAATTATTATTCTTAGTAAAAGCCTCATAAGTCAGTGTGTTGCAAAGAGTAATAGGCATTACCTCAAAATGTAATGTTATTTGTTTATCACACAGTGCTGTATATTTGTATAAAAAGGGCAACTGGCTCTTCTTTATGGATCTAAAAGGTTTCATATTACAAAAATATGTGAAAGCAGAGTTTTCAGTTTCAACGACAGAAACATTCCTCCTCTTTATATGGTCCGTATTTGTTTTTCAGTACACATGGTAGCATAAAGTCAAACAGATGTATACAGCAATCACAGACTATGACATGATCATTTCCAGCTAAAGTATACTGGAGGGTTTTTAGGTGTTATTTAACGAAGCCCTTTTTCCTTCTGTGTCCATCAGCGAGGTGCAGACACACTTCGAGCAGACACGACAGACAGGTGAGCCTGTGTTTGTGTCGCTTTGAACACACGACTGTGATTGATAGGAGTTGTAAGAGCTGTTTGCAGTCACATTTAATCCTGTCCGTCTTCTTGCAGGTACTCGGGCTCAGGAAGCTCAGGAGCTGCATCCATGAGGAAGGTAGGAGAGACTCAATGCTGTACAAGACTGACAGTGTACTTACTAAGACGTTTTATAAATCAATGCACGCTTGATAGTACTTTTAAATAATGCTGTCTTTCAAGTGTTTTGATTTTGCCTCTAACCCCATTTTAATTTAGCAAATGAAGGCTTCAGTCACAAACAATCTCCTAGCAACTGCATCCGCTTTTACATGGAGGTCGATTGTGTCCAAATAATAGCTGAACATAAAGCCAGACAGGAACAGGGGAGATGCCTGAGATTAAATCTATTCAGGACTCTAATAATTAAATGAAAGATAACAGTGGAATAAGGTAAATTGGTATATTTAGGTTACTGTGACACAGGAAGTCGTCTTAGTCATTAGCCCTCGCCTTTTTTCCTAACACACTACAGTATGAGTTGTAGTGTACACTGACTCAGCCTGGTTAAACTGTAAACACTAACTTTGTTACCTCACAGAATAGCTGGAAGGCTTATTCACTTATGCTAGTATTATTGCTAACACATATGTTTACTCAGATGCAATGGTTAGTGTGCAGGTCAGATACATTTGCAAACACAGCACATAATCAGATTCTGAAAATGGAAAGTAAGACTTTATAAAAAGGCATTTTTAATATAATTGAATACTCGCAGGTTTTTCTGATTTGTGGTCTGGTAAAAGCGTAGCTTCCAGCAACATTCTAGCAATAACTTCCACTTCTGGAAACATGTTCACTGGTAGTTTGCCACCACAGTTTGGCAGTAGTGCAAAACTTCACGTAACCTTCTCACTGCAAGTTTGGCATTAGTGGCAAACATCAATTTATGGTCAACATAACATTGCAGTTTTGGCATTCTTGGTTTGTGGCAAACTGTTACAGTTAACCTTTGGCAATGTCGCTGTAAATGAGCAGGACGGTCATATTTTCATACACAAATTAGGTCTGTGGCAGAGCTCCAGCTGGTACCCTCTGAAGGATAAAGTGGGTAAAGTTAATAGATCATGCTGTTTCTTCCCCACAAAGTTACCCAGAGGTCTGCAGCAACTTTGCCACAAACCTAGTTTGCATGTGATCTTGCTGCAAATTTACAGCGACATAGCCAAAGCACAATGTTTAAGGGCTGTAACCTGAAGTAGGTCATTTGAACTTTGTATATTGCTGTAGCTGACATTACAAAAGTAACTGACTTCACAACTCTTTAGTTATGAGACATCTATTTTACTCTTAGAGGCATAAGTGGTTCAAAAATGAGGGGTTTTCTTACAATAGCTTTAAAATGAAAAAAAAAAATTTTCATTTCATTTTTCAGTTATTCCTCAAAAAACATGTTTTTGGCATCATTCCATTTACATTTTTAAGTTACCATTTATACTTTTAAAGAAGTTGTAATATTTACCTACATTCTCCAGCACTAGCACAGTACTGTGGAGATGCAAAATATGTTAAAACCAACATGAGGAATATAAACACTATAATACAGGCTAAAAGCAACACTATTGCTGTAACCAAAGCAAGCAGGAAAGTGGTTAAAAAAAATACACACAAAAAAAAAACAAGTATAAATGCATGTCTTATCAGTATCACTGCTCCATAATTGAGGCACAAGTGGATCTGACTATAATTACAACTGTGGTATTCCATTAAATGTGTTGCTTAAATATAGCCTATTCTTATGTGGCATTAGACAATGTAGCCTCATTCTTTAAGCTGCAACCCTGATGCTGTTAAGCAGTCCTTGCAGCAAGTAAAGAAGAAATATTAAAACATTCAAACCAGTAAGTAGGCTCATTGCAAGCTTTATGAGATCAAGAAGTACAATGATTTAGTGCTTTGTCAGGGTCAGCTTTGGGATTATATCACTATACAAAGGCCACTGATGGGAAAAAAAAAGCAAGGAAAACTGGAAATAGGTTTGTGGGGTGTGGAGAACCCAGGCGCAGACATTACAGACAGAACACTGGGCATGATGAAAAAGGATTTATTAAACCAACTCAAAACTAGTGAGGTTATGCTCGAGCCAATTTGCTCAACACAGTGCCGAGCTTTTGAAGCGGAAGTGTTCCGAGACGATGTTTCGATCCCTGCTTCTGCACGCCCACAATCACGTGACTATCGAGAGCGAGGCCTCGTTACGTCACATCGCGTGTCGCGGTGCTTCGCACGAACTTTGAAGGGGTGGGACATTTCAATCTGTCCAGGTCTTAAAAGGTATAGGGGTCTGATTCACTCAAATTGTGGGTTTTTGAGAGGAGGAGATTACACTAGTGCATTTGCCATTTTGAGAGAAGTTAGGGAGAGTATATATTTAGTTAGAATTCTGTTTAGCTATATCTAGTTGCATTAAATAACAGATGCATAGAAACACACTACACATATGCACACAAACATACATATATATATAACATTTTAGAACATTTATTGCAAGTACAAAGCAGTGTGAGACAAGCAGTCCTGAGGCTTTTTCAGTTTTTTCAACTTAGATGCAGTTGACACAGGACCAGCAGATGTCACTCTTCTGGTTGTGTCAAACGAAGCAATGTGTCATTCTTGAAGCAGATGTGTCAAAGTGCTTCATTGCTTCATGAAGCTTCAATTTCACCGTCACTACTCAAAACTACTACAAACTGAAAGCAGGACTGGAGTGGGCAAAAAACAAAACTAAACTGTGGCAAAGGACGAGGCTACAAAAGGTACTTACATTCAAGGAAACAACTGAAGGCAAAAGCAAACTAAAGTCCAAACACACAACAGAGTCCAAAAGGGTAATCCACAAAAGGGGTGAAAAATGAAGTAGTCCAAAACTGATGTAATCCTAAGCAGGGGAGCACAGTCTGAAGCTGCATGTAAGTCCAACTATGCGCCAGCAAAGAACTGAGGGAAAGGCAGGGCTTAAATAGGAGGGAAGGGGACCAGGTGATATGAGTGGAGCTAATTGACTGCACCTGACAGTGATCAGTTAATGAGGTGACAGAGCCAGGGGATGAGCGACTGGGAGAGAGACAGAAGGATCAGACAGAGGGAGACAGAGACACACAAGCCCAAAAACACACACAAAGGACAATAACCGTAACAAAATAAACTTCATTTTTTTCATAGTGATCCTTGTCAAGCAAGGAATAAGGTTTTGATGCTACAAACTAGAGAGTGTCTTACTACCAGCACACAGAGCTCCACGGGATCAACAGGACAACAAATGATTAGTTAGTTAGCAATACTTTCTGATACATTGATCTAGTATCTTTAACATAGCCTTCTTGACTGGATAACTGCTTTATTTGTGCTTCAAAACTTTAATGTGAGTCAGTTAGAACCTCTAAATTTCTGTCAACATGTTTCACATTAGCAGACATGTGACCAAAGCCACTCTCAGTGAGACTGGTGGGTTTTGAGGGACTAAACATTCTGATTTTGAGTTATTGAATTGAAGAAAATGTGTCATCCAACAGTAGAAATCACATAGACAATATAAAACAAAGTAATCAAGTAAAGAAAGTATAGTTGTGTGTCATCTGCATAGCATATGTATGTCATGATGTTGGGCAATTTGGAAAAGAGGAAACATGTAAATAGAAAATAAAATTGGGCCTAAAATTGAATCCTGCGGTACACCACAGGAAAAATGACTAACTATGCTTGGTTATGCCTAATATTTTTCTCCTCTCCTCTTTCTAGTCTTTCCATTACACCTCTCTAAGAACGAAAACCAAAAAGAGAAGTAAAGGTAGGCACTCTGTTGTGTTTTTATCTTTTCACATAGGATCTTCACAACACCACAACACGTGTAATACAACACGCTTATGTCTGTATTTCTGTTGCCAAAGAGAGGTTTTTGTGTCTCAGTCTTACAATCTAAGCTCCCAACCCGACAAAGTGGCATGCTTACTGTGATGCGTCACTGTGAGAAGATGACAAGGCTTAAAATTCTATCAAAAGGACACCAGCTGAGACATCAGCCTTTTTAATGTATTTATTTCCAGATGCACTGTGCGTGATGAAAATAGATAAACAGACGAAAACTGTTTTGCTAACACATGCCACCACTATTTTTTCCTCCATTTAACTCGCTGTAATTGATTGTTTACCTTTTTAGAAGGATCCTAATTTGTCACTGTCTCTGATGTAATGCGCTCTGAGTATTATTCAGTGGTACAAATGTGATTAAAATCCTTTAGTTTGGAGAGACTCAAGGGTTCAAATTATATGCTACTTTTACAGTAGATGTCCTACTGTAAGCTGATGCTGACTTAGAAGACATTTAAATTTAGCTTTTTAGCAACTGGAACCACTACATTCAGCTTCTAATACTCTTCTTAACTGAGTTCCACTTGCTTTTAATAGCACTTTCAGGATTTCATGTCATCTCCATCAGGTTCCCTCACTAGTGCCAGTCGAAGGAGAATCTCCTGTAAGGATCTGGGTCACGGTGACTGTGAGGGCTGGCTATGGAAGAAGAAGGACGCTAAAGGCTACTTCACCCAAAAATGGAGGAAATATTGGTTTATCCTCAAAGAGTCTTGCCTGTACTGGTACACCAACCAAAATGTAAGCCTCTGGTTTTCATTTTCACCTTTACTTTATGCAAGTTTATTGCCAGAAATGATGAAAAGACTTGGAAAGAAATAAATGGACACTTGACTAATTTACACATAAAAGTCCATCAGCTCATTATGGAGGGAACCAATCATGTAAACATACTGTCTTCAGTAGCTCTACCGCCCAAACATTTATCAATATAATGTAAATTAATATTATCAATATGTAAAGTTTATATCTAAATACTATAACATAAAAAATCTAATAACTGCAATGTACCAGATTTAACAAACACATTAAAGACATGACTCAAAGAACTGAACAATAAATTTTATTTTTTATTCTCCAGTTCTAACTAGTGGATATTTTTGTTCCAGTGAAAGCATTTTGACCTCATACAAAGACATAACCCACTGTAAAACTTTAATATGTTCTTTAGATATTTCGCTTGATAATTATTCAAATATTTGCAATTTTATTAGGAAAAAGGGAACTTATTCATAACCCAAAAAATAGCTCTCACTGCCATCTCATAAAAATACAGTAGTTTTCTATCATTAAAATACTAATTCTAGCCTTAATTTTACACTGTGTGTATTCTCTTTCCTTTTTAATGTGTAATTATTTATATTAACATGTGTCAAAACAATAAAGTTAACTATAAATATAATCAAATTATGTTGGAATCTAAATAATCACGATTGATACTGCAGAAATTGCGATTAATTAATAAAAATTGTGTTAAAAATGACAAACTACTTTTGAAAAACTAGTAATCCAGTTTCAATTCATTTGAATGTGCTGTTAATTTTTAGATCATTTTAAGTGTATAAAAAAGTTTTTGCATGTAATTTAAAAAAAAGCTTTTTTACAAAATTTTTTAATGTGTTTACCTCTGAAAAAAATGCCTGTTATTAAACACTTATGATAATAATTAAAACAATAAGCAGTTAATTGCAAGTCATATTTAAGTGTAATACGACTTTTTACACATAATTTTACAGAAAAATCTAGTGTAGTATAAAATAAATATTATTGTTTTATTTTACATTTGGCATGTAAATTCACAGTTTGTTCCTGTGTTTTTATTGATCATTTTGTGGATTTTATTTACAGTGTAGTTGTAATCACATCGATTTTGTCATGTTAAGCAGGGAGAGAACTTTATCTCAGCCAATGTAAACAACATATGTTGTGTTCATATGCTTGACTGGAGTATTACTATCTTGAATAAAATTGGTATATCAGTATGCATGACATTTTGTTCTGTGTGTTGATGATGTACCACCACTCTCCATCTGTCTCTGCCTGCAGGATGAGAAGGCTGAGGGCTTCATCAGCCTCCCCGAGTTCAGAATAGACCGAGCCATAGAGTGCAGACGGAAATTGTGAGTGTCCCTCATATGTCGCCAAAATTACTAATTAAGCGCATTTGCGTTCATCCACACAACGTGAACGCACACAAACCTGCCGCTCACACACACATGCACACACACACACACACACACACACACACACACACACACACACACACACACACACACACACACACACACCCAAAATGCTAATCAGTCTTCCTCTCTGTGACTGACTGCAGTGCCTTCAAAGCCTGTCATCCCAAAATCAAGAGCTTCTTCTTCGCCACAGATTGTCTGGAGGAAATGAACAGGTGAGTGATTGTGCGTCTGTGTGAGTCTCTGAGTGTGCATTTTTGTCTCAACGTGGACAATAGTCAGCGACTGGGGGCGTCACGTGTCCGTTCATGAATATTTTAACGGAGTAAATCAAGTTTACACAGGCAACAGCCCACCAACACAACGCTGAGCATGAATAAGGCATGAACCTGACCCTCTGTTGTTAAATGTAGAACCGTGAACGTGTGTGTAAAGTTGTGTGTGTGTGTCACGTGTGTGCTTGTGTGAGAGGGAGATTGTAGTGATATTTGCAAGAGTGCTATCTGATGAGCTCTAATTACCCACACCTCTCCTCAATGACACGGGGAGATAATTGGTGGAGAGTAATTAACCAGCTATGTTTGACATCCACGCAGCGGTTGGAGGTTCATGTGTGAGAATGTTGTTGCACACTTTTCATGTGTGTGAAAACTTGGATGCTGATGTGTTGGTTAGACTTCTTGATGCACTCAGCTGGTTCCCGTGGTCAGAACACTGGTGAAGGTTCCCTTGGAAAGTTCTTGCTGTGGAAACGGGCCGACATGCTGGATAATCAGACACCACACTCAAGGTTAAATTCAAGGAAATGGCAAAACCGACTTGTGATTAAATGCCATTTTGAGATAATCAGCATCAGCCAATTACTGGCTTGGCATCAGCCGGTTCCCAGGAGGGCAGCTAACAGGGGCCGTGTTGGGTCGGTCTGCACCGGCTGCTGGGACCTGACCCGCTACCACAGCTAATCAGCCGTTTTGTATGGTGGGGAGTCACACTTCTAATTCAATATGCCTCACCTGTAAAGCTGGAAATGGATTACACAGTCAAAAATAGCTTTTCCTTTTCTATTTTACACATTTTTTTCTATGTTTTTGAAATGCAGGAAAATATCAGTGTAATCACAAAAATAGAAAAAAGTAACAGCACATATTTTTAAAATGTAACATTTTTCTTTTTTATGGGGAAATTTTTTACATTTTTGGACATGAGAAGACATTTGCAAATATATTTTAATTTCGTGAATCTTCATTTTAATTATTTATTTGTTTTCCTTAATTACTTACGTCATAGACAAAACTGAAATTAAGTATAATACTGTAAATATGTTTCTAAAATTGAATACAGTTGATGACAGCTGACAGAAATGAAGTGTTGGTTTGTTAAATAATAGCTTTTTATATGATTACAAATGTTTTCACAACAGAAATGCTGAAAAAAAGAATGTGTCAAAATACAGTTGTTATCATTACATATTTTAGTTATCTTAAAATATGAATATATAATGTTGTTATTTTAAGTGTTTATATTGTGGGAAAATATCACATTTTTACGAGATGTTTTTTCCTGTAATTTTTCAGGGATTCAGCTTTTTTTTCTTTTTTTGTTGCCCCAGCTGCAGGGATCTTGTCCTTAAAAAATGAAATAATGATGATATATTTTTAAAAAAAACTTTGTTTGTATCATTATTGTTGAAAGAGGAAGAAATATGTAAGTCAGCATTTCCAAATAGGAAATGGTAAAATGTCATAGCATCATACAAGAAACTTAAAAGTGCTTACCAAGAGAACAGATAGCCTTATATGTACAGTATGAGAAAGCACACTTATAATGAGAGCAATCACTATTTTCATCCTATCTTAAAATCTAGCCACACATTTGCACACAGGGAATCAAACACTGCCATTAAAATTGTAACTTACCGCTAAAAACTGGCAGGGCTACCTCAGTGCACGATCCAGATCTTTGGTACAACTTTTGGGGATGCTGCTCAGATGTTGTTGGTGTTGTTCCTCTACTCAAGGGGATTTTGAAAACAGTAACTCTTAGAGAGCAAAACTGGACTGAACACTAAAATGGAGGCAATACCCACAGTGTACATCTGGTGAGTCAGACCAGTTGACCATTAAAACTGACACTGAAAACTGGCAATTAATATGTCCCATGGACAGACCAAAATTAGCAATGTGTTCCTAAATATTTAAATAACATCCTACTGCTTTCGCTTTTTTGGCCTCAGTCATATTTCCCTACTGACAGATCAATAAAACGTGTCACAAATACGTTGTTTCATTTATTAAAAAGGCTAAATAAAGATGGGCATGGCAGTTTTTAGACAATTTTACTCAAACAGAAGGAAAAAGTGAAGTTGTCAGGAACTATTTTCAGCTACTTTGTCCATCAAAATGAAGGAACATGTCAGTTGTTGATGATGTTAATCACTTTTCAACAACAATGGAGCTCATTCAGCCGAGGAATAAGGAATATCCGGCGGTTTTTAACACAGAAATTTTTTGGTTTTGGTCTAATCATTGGAGGAAAATGATATAATGGAGGCACTTCCAGCAGTAGTATGATAAGTTTCCAGTCCTTCATGTCAAGGCGGGGCTTCTATTCTTAGTCTTGGCCTAATATGAGGTGTCTGCAGAGGAACAAGCTGGGATCCTCAATGGAGACAGACAGAAGGAAGCGTGGATTCAAAGAAGGGAAAGAATGCCGTCTGAGACTTACTGGGATTGTCATTTCTCTTTCTGCATCCATCGCTCTAATTATCTCAAAGCTTTTCTCTCCTCATCAGGGGGATGAAGTCAGTTAGACAGATATCAACTGTTGAGAGACACCAAGTAAATTATTTAGAGGGCAAAGTTTTTTTATTCATCACCTACCATTTACCCAGCATAACCCATCTTTCCTTCCTTGTCTTAACTTCTAAAACCTTCCTTCCTCTTACTTTTTATCCTTCGCCTTTCCTTGTCTCCTGTAGGTGGATGAACCGGCTGGGTCTAGCTGCTATTGGCTACACGCCGGACGATAAGGTGCCACGCCCCGATGAAGGTAAGGTTCACCTCACCAGTTTGGGTTGAAATTTAACATCTCATGCTTGTGAATTTGCCAACATTCGTGTGTGTTCATGCTCACGTCAGACTACTGGAGCGAGAGCGATCAAGACGAGGTCGACGGCTCGATGACGCTCAAGCAGGAAGGACCCTCATCCCTCTGTGACACCTACCATCGCACACCATCAGTAAGTCGCTCACACACTCGATGTTTTCCTCGCAGGGTTTCACTCTGATAGAATATTTTATTCTTAAAAGCCCCACAGTTTTCAGAGCTGCGTAGAACGGAGCTCTCAGCATTAATAAAACATCAGAGTGTGAGACTATCTGGTTCTGTAAGCAGCCGAGACCATCACTGCTGTCTCTGTTCAGCTGCCAGAACCATGTACTCACCTCTAGGGGGCAACAGTTGACAACGCTCATTGCATCTCTGCTTTTATTCAGATGTACACCATCCCAGCTAGATTTTGTTTTTCATTTTTTTGATTGAAAGAACGTTCTGAGAAAGTTCTGCAAAGTTGTAGTCGTGTTTTCAACGGGAAGTTTTCTGTTAGTTCCCAGAATTGTGTCCTTAAGGCAGAATAAAGTTCTCTAAGTACACTCTTTTCCGAATATTGCATCAAGAATGTTCTTCCTCTGTTGTTATGTAACATTGTGGGAACATTTTATAATAAAGAACACGCTCAATAGCAATATCCCCAGAGCATCCTCACAATATTGCCGGCAAAATGTTCCACCTTTGTTAATATTTCAAATTATGGAAAATGCATTCTGTTTTCTAAGGCCTGAATAACATCTGCAAAACATTTGTTGAATGTTAATTTATGGCAACATCCTCCAAACATCATCTGAATGTGAAAACGTTCTGCCTTAAATCACTTTTAATCTCACAGGAACATTATTTTAAATCATTAATATCCTTCAAACATTCTTGGAGCATTAGATTAAAATGTTTTAGAGTTTTAAGGTAATGTTAGTCAATACTGTGAGAATGTTTCATTAAAGAACATGCCCAACAGCAACATCTCCAGAACATCCTCAGAACATTGCAGGCAAAGTCTTTTATTTTTGTCAATATATCAAATGACAGGAAAACACATTGTCTTCTGAGGCCTAGATAAATACTGGAAAACTATTTTTGAATGTTGCTTTGTGAATGTTCTTTTATTGTCCTGAATGAAACCCGACATTGTCCTCTAAACATGCTCTGAATGTTAAAATGTTCTGTCTTAGTTACATTTTAACTTCACAGGGACATTATTTGACATGATCAATACCCCTAAAACCTTCTGTGAGTATTTGATTAAAATGTTTTCTTTAGGACATTATCAGAACTTTTAGGCAATATTTGCTAATATTGTGAGAACATTTCATAAAACAACATGCTCAACCACAGCATTCCCAGAACATCCTCAGAATATTACAGGCAAAGTCTTTTATTTTTGTCAATATATCAAATTATAGGAAAACAGTTTCTGTCTTCTGAGGCCTGGATAACAACTGGAAAACAATTTTTGAATGTTGTGTAATAAAATCCCAAAAACATACTCGAAACATCCTCTGACTGTTAAAATATTCTGTCTTTGTTCAATTTTAACCTCACAGGAACATTTTATGACATGATCAATATCCCTCAAACCTTCTTTGAGTTTTCGATTAGAATGTTTTCTTTGGGACATTATCAAAACTTTTAATAAAATTAGCTAATGTTGTAGAAACGTTTTATAACAAAGAACATGCTCAACAGCAACGTCTCCAGAACATCTTCAGAATATTGCAGGCAAATTGTTGTACTGTTGTCATATAAAATTACAGGAAAACATATTCTGCCCTCTAAAACCTGGACAATAAGTGGAAGCATTTTTGAACATTTCTTCTTTGTTATCATGCAATAAAACCTGACAGATTCCTCCAAATATCTTCTGATTGTTAAAACATTCTGTCTCTGTTCAATTTTAAACTCACAGGAATATTATTTGAAATGATAAATATTAGTTTTCTTTAAAACTTGTAGGTTTTGTTTGTGGGAACGTTCCCTACTAGCTGGGATGATGAGCCATACAGCTGTCATGTCAGTCATTCGTGGAGCTGCTCCTTTCACCATCTCATTGCTTTTCTGCTCTCATCTTTTGGTCTCTTTCTGCCCTCCTTTCCTCTCCTCCATCCTTGCACACCTCCTCCTCCTCCTCCACCTTTTTTCTTGTATCTGTGCTCACATTTCACCTTTCTGTCCACCTTTTGTCTACGCTTGCTGCTCTCACCTCTCCATCCCCACCCAGGCCAACTTCCTCCACAGTTACGACCAGTTGCCCCGCTCAGTGAGCTCCATGAGCCTCATGCGCTCCACTCCGTCCCCACTCCCTCCACCGATGAGTGCCTCCACCTCCCCCATTCCTCCACAGATGGTCTCTTCCACCTCCCCTCTCCCTCCCCAGGTGAACTCCTCTAGCCCCTTCCCGGAGCCGAAGCACGGTCGACATTTTTCCAGCGAGTCCACGCACTCCCACTCCTCGGCCGAGGACCAGCGTGGAGACGGCATGGGCATGGGCACGGGCAGCACCAGCACCCATTCGTCCGGCTGCCGCTCCTCCCATCGTGAACGTCGCTCCTGGCAGGACCTCATCGAGACCCCTCTGACCAGCGCCGGGCTGCACTTCCTCCAGACGGCGCCCGGGGAGAGCGATTACGGCCTAATGGGGAGCATGGCCGGAGAGATGGGCTTTTACGGAGGGCTGGGCAGGCAGGGCATGTCCCCGGAGAGACGCCGACAGGCCACCCTGCCCGTCCGGAGACACCACGCCGCTGAGAGGGACCGGGACCGGGACGGGCCCTTCCCTCTGGAGAGAGGACCGCACACGCACAGCCACACGCACCGACGCTCCCACAAGCAGCGGAGCCAGAGTCTGCCCAGGAACAGAGACCCGATGCCGGGGAAGCTGCTGCACTCCTCGGCCCACATGGAGGAGAGGAGTGAAGATGAGGAGGCAGAGGGGCAGGCTGCAGAGATGCTCGATTGTGAGGAGGGTAAGAAGAACATGACACACAGGCTGGATTAAACAAGGAGAAATTTCAGCTAAAATTGAATCAGATCTTCCACTTAAAGATCCTGCTTTTTGAGTTTCTACTTGCTTTTAGTGCAGGTCAGAGGTCAGCAAACTTACAAATGGCACATCAGTGAGAGTTCCTCTTTCCTTATCTGTCTGAAACACCTTGTTTGAAGTCCAGACTTTTCTTCCATTACTTATCTACTTCACTCTGTCAGAGAACGCTCCACTTTTGTCAGTTTTAAGAGACAGTGTAAGACATGCCTGATTGACAATCAAACGTGTGAACGTTGAGGAATACAGGAACTTAAACTATATGCACTTTATGACAGGCTATGCCGTTATCTGGTCAACTCACTCCCCAGACAACTCACTCCCCAGTTAACTCACTCCCTGGTCAACTCACTCCCCAGTTAACTCACTCCCTGGTCAACTCACTCCCCGGTTAGGGTTAGGGTTAGGTTTAGGGTTAGGGTATTTCAGCTTTCAGTGTAAAAGAATATCCATGGATTTCAGCTAGTTATAGGTAAGTAACCTAAGCATATGGGGAGTGACTTTCTGGGGAGTGAGTTGACCAGTATCCGCTATGCCTAGAAAGCACTTTCCTAAAATAGTAGCACTTTATGTTAGATTTAACCCAGTCAGTGTTAATTTGTCTTTGTTTTATTATATTGTTTTTTATACGTCTGTAACACTATATCCTTTTCTTTTATGTTTGGGACAATGGATGGAAGTAAGCTTTGTGCTAAATCCAGCCTGGTGTAAACTAATATGAGATTGTATGCTCATTAATATGCACTGTTCCATCCAAATAAATAAACTATGTAATACAGTGGCAGAACACTGCCCAGTAGCTAGTTTGGTACACCCTTAAACAAAAAATAAGCAACGTCCTTACAATCCACCATCTTTTCCTCACTTGAATTGCTTTTGTCAGAATTACACATCCATAGTCACAGGTCACATGATCTTGGTACCCAATCGACATTAGGTTAATTTGAGATGAACTTCTTCCACTGGAAAATGGATATGAGCAGGCAGTAGGGGTTGGAGTCAAAAGTCTTCATTTAAATTTCCGGCAGCCTTCAGTGTGGACAGGAACTGCACAAATGCACAATTTATTAAAATGTTCTCTGACGAATGTACGCATTTGTAAAATCTCCAGTAGTTTTGATTACAGCAGGGCGTCTACTAAAGTGCTATACAGGTGATCCGTGATCTCTGCTTATGGTTCAATCTCCATTTTACATCAGTTCTCATGTCAATCAGCATCAGATCAGTTTGCTACTGCACATTGATAGCTCAGCATACATGTCCCTCTAAACATTTATAAATAAACTGGAAACACTGAAGAAATGCAGAACAATTTTTTTTATTGATCTGTCTAGTATTCAAGGATATAAAGATGTTATTTTAACAGAAAAAAAATGAATCGACATGTACAACATCTTCACAAGTGCCACCAGAGTATTTTTAATTTGTTTCCATACATGTGTCCCCTCTGCTCTGTGCAAACACAGCCTGTAGTAAAGCCAAAAGAAGGCACTAAATTTTAGCCACGTGTTTGTTGGTCACAGCTAAGTCACTAATGGCTTTATTTATTTATTTTCAGAACCCAACATTTTTTCATTTTTTATCAATTATTTAAATGACACATGAAGACTACAGCAGTTTTAATCAATTATACGGATTTTAAGTTTAGATTTATTGTCCAATTGAACTGTATGGCAAAGATGAGTACTTCAAGATCCTTTGTCAAGTTGAAAATCTGATGATTCTTTGTGTTTTCACTGTTTCTAGCTCTGATAACCAGTGCAATTTAGTTGTTTTTTTTTTTTTATAGTGCACCGTTAAAAACCTGCTAGTGGGTTTTTGGATTCAGATGTGTACATTGGACATATATACCACTTTAAAACAAAGATAATACCGTTTTATTTTGCTATTTGTGAATGCCACGTGTGCTCTGTTTGCATTAAACACACCATCATTGTCTGAGTCTTACTGGTTGCCTCCTGGTTGTCTTAGACCTGCGGGAGTTGAGAGTTGAGTCCAGAGAGAGGAGGGTGTCGGAGGGAAGAGAGCGACGGATATCGGAGGGTCGAGAGCCGGAGTCGCTGGATGGGCTGGAGCAGCTGTATCGGGCCCTGGAGCAGGCCAACGTGACGGCCCTCGGAGAGCCCAGACCTTGTAGCAGGCAGGAGCTCCGGCGCTGTTTCACCCAGAGAGCCAGGGACCCTCTGCTCAACGACAGGCTGCACCGGGTCCGAGCCCTCCGCAGCACCTTGAAGGTACGACTCAGCCACAGACACGACATAGACTTCTTTATGTATCGCAGATTTTAACACCGTATTCTGCACCTCGACCTCTGAGATCTGAAACCCAGCTACTGTTAAATATCACATGATCCAGGCTCAGAAATAAGGGGGACTGTGCTTTCACTGTTTTAGCGCCAACACTGTGGACCAAGCTTCCCTTGACTGACCCCACTCTCACCCCAATGCTATGAGAGGACATATGTTGTGAATTGGTGTTATATACATGAAACTGAATTGAAATGAACAGAAAAGCTGTTAAAACCTTGCCTATACAGACTAGCATTTATGTAGCTTTTTATTCCTGCTCTGATGCTTGGAAATTGGTCTTCTGTGGTAATAATTTATTGCTTTTACTGTTTTATTTAGTGTTTTGTGTATTTTAATGCTTTGTGAAGCACTTTGTTACTCCAGTTTTAAAAGGTGTTTTAGAAATAGAGTTTATTATTATCATTATTATTGTTATATCTCTGCCAAGGAATGCAGTGGAGTTATGTGGTTGGTATACGTTTGTCTGTCTGTTTGTCTGTTAGCAACATTACTCAAAAACGGACTAATGGATTTAGATCAAAATTTTCAGGGAAGGTCAGAAATGACACAAGAACCAACTGATTAGATTTTGGAAGTGATGCGGCTTAGAGTCTGGATCCACGATTGTGATCCTACTACAAATTGATCGCTGCAGACTTATCGAGACTTGTCCATCGTAAATCATACGACTGAGCAGCCTGTGCAAAGTACTGCGCTCTCCAACTGCTTTTCTGGGTGTTATTATTTTAGAAGTGTAAGGATTTAAAGCACGGTGGAGTAGTGGTTACCACTGCACCTCACAGCCAGAAGATCCTGGGTTCAATCCTCGGCCTGGGGGCTCGACTAGTCCAAAAACTTGCTGAGGTTAATTAGTAATTCTAAATTCTCCGTAGGCGTGAATGTGATTGTGTTTACTTGTCTCTATATGTAGCCCTGTGATAGATCGGTGACCTGGGGCCTCATTTATAAAACATTGCGTAGGATCCATACTAAAATTTGCGTACGCCGATAATAGAAAAGGGCGTATGCCCCTCGCCCCTGATTTATAAAACTTTGCGTAAGCACAGCTGCACGCAATTTCTTGATAAATCACACACCAGCTGGAAGATTGCACAGGTGGATCCACCTCACATTCCGCCCACAACACACCCACATTTTACCTTGAATGGTCAATGCAAAGTAACTCATGAATGTATCTGTATATAAATAAGCTGCTGATCCACGGCATTTCACGCAGCGCCGGCCGGCAGTCTTTTCACTGCTGTGCGTCAGGATGAATGAATCATGTGTTGACCCAGGCCACCCTGCCACTAAATTTGTTATGATCATGTCCGATGTACAAATAATTTGCACACTGATTGAATGTGCATTTTTTCGGTTCACATAGAGAAATTCATTTTCACTCGGGAGTTGTGGTGTGAAGCATGTGTGCCTGCGTGCCTGTACAGGGCTGATTAATGGTTGGACGCTCATCCCATTCGGCCGCATATGGATAAATAAACAAAATTCTTTACTTTTTTTTGCCTTTTTACTGTGATAGTTGCAGTGAAGAGTGACAGGAAATGGGGAGAAGAGTAGGGGGAAGACATGCATAAAAGTGCCGCAGGCAGGAATCGAACCCGAGCCACTGCGTCGGAGACCACCCCTGCAAATGGATGAGCCATACAGGCGCCGGGTGATCAGTAAACAAAATTATTTAATAAAGATCACCGCACCAGCCCCAGATACCGGCCCTTCGGTCAAACGACCGAATGAAATAACATTCAATCCGCTCCTGTTAATATATGAACATAGTTCTGCAAATACAGTCGTCGGCCGAATGGCGCACTGTATGAACATCTACAACAATGAGGGTTTATGATTATCCGGCTCTACAAGTCTAATATGTGATAACAATAAAGGTTTGAGATCAATCTGGTTTCAATTCGCCACTTCATCCTCCGGCACTGCCGTTCCCTCTGTCTCCAAAATGTGCTTAAGCAAGCATCAAAGTTGGCGCACCGGTGCGCACATTCTCACGCCAATTTATTTTTAGAAATCACAACGAACACAGCGTACGCCACTTTCTACGCAAAGTTTGTGATTTACGCCCTGTTTTGTGCGTAAAGAAGCATCAAGAATCAAGGTTGGCGCACCGGTGCCCACATTCTCACGCCAAGTTTGTTTTTGTAAATCACAACCTTTGCGTAGAAAGTGGCGTACGCCACTTTCTAGCCCTGTTTTGTGCATACGCAAGCTTTATAAATGAGGCCCCTGGTGTCCCCTGCCTTCACCCTAAGTCAGCTGGGATAGGCTCCAGCCCCTCATGACTCTCTACAGGATAAAGCAGTGTATAGATAATGGATGGATGGATTTAAAGAGGTGACTCCCTGGTGTCTGTTTTCTCCCGGCAGGCCAAAGAGTCGGAGCTGGCGGTGATCTGTGCCCTCCTGGAGGACCCTGGCTTGTGCTCCCAGACCTTCAGAGAGTGGAAACAGTGGCACAGCGAGCTCTACTCAGACATCTGCCAGCTCAGCCCCGGCACCAACGGCCAGGACGACCTCTCCCCGCTGGCAGCACCTCTCATGACCCACACACACTCCTTCATCGAGACACATGTGTGAGAAAGAGAAGCAAAGACTGAACAGACACTCACTGACACAGACACACACTTTATATTAGCTAAAGCCCTGATCACGACTCTGAGCACGCACCCACACAAACACACACACACAGACACACACAGGAACACACATTGTAAGATGTGTAAATATCATAGAGGGAACAGTCTGAGACTTGCGTGTATGAACTTTTGATAATCCTGAGGACCCCACAGGGTGCCTATTGCATGCCTGAACAGAAAGCATTAATCTTCCTTTGTCTATGGAACTCAGCATAAACTCCACACGCTTGTCAAGAAAAACAGGGGGGGAAAAAAGGAGACTTTTTAACACACGTTCGTTCCTTTGTATTCTCTCGGTTTTGCTATTTTTCGTTGATTTTAGGGGGCAGGGGGAGCTATGTAGCAGCAATACAGAGGAGAATCCTTTTCACCACAGCACTGTACTTTTGTACTGATGAACTTTGCACCCAGAGCCACCAGTTCTCCCCCTTTCTCTCTGTGTTTTTTTGTTTGTTTGTTTGTTTTCTCTCATTGCACATCTTGATTTACAGGGACCTCACTGTTATTCCAGGCTGATCTCACTGGACGGGTGTGTGTGTGTGTGTCGGGGGTGGGGGAGTGTAAGGGCAGGAACTTTGGTGTAAGACTGTGAGAGGTAGCCATCGATGCTGGTTTATCTGTTTCTCTGGGAACCCATGACAACACGAGCGTCGAGAACCCACCGTGCCGGCCAGATGCGCACGATTTCAAACTGTGAAGCGTTCAGAAATCCCCACTTTTATCTGCAGAAGAAGGCTCCTCTGACAGAGCGCAGTTCGACAGTTCTGTTTGCTACTCTCTCTTCATCCCCCTTCCTTCTCTTTTCTTAACTTTTTTCCCTTCTCTCTCTCTCTTTCTCTCTCTCTAGTCCTCAAAGACTTGTGTATATGTGTATACTGCTGTGTATACTGATGTAAATGTTTGCGTTCCACTACCACTGTGATATGCTTCTAGAGGTAGCGGAGGGAAGACAGAGAGTATGTATTTGTGTGGGTGCAAAACACTTTATTTTTTGTTTTGGGTTTGTTTTTTTTCTTTTATTCCTTAAACAGCGAATGCAAGAGCAAAAGAGTTCTTTTCAGAAGGAGTCACTCACTACAAAGAATGCACTTTCTATATCTCTATATCTCATTGGCTGCATCACAGGGTCTATGTCTCATCGGCCTCTTTACCATTGCTGTTCAAATATCAGGTAAAAGCATTTGCCGTCTCATTTTCTAAAGATTTGTGTACAGTCTACAAATATATTTAAACATAGAAGAATATATAAATCTATTTACGTTTTGTGTCATAGATATAATGTAAAGTATGATGTATTCTATGCCAAGGTTTTGCAGTGTCCCCCTCTTCACTCTGTAGATGCAGGGTGTTTAGCAGTTTGAACAACTAGGAGGCAAAACAACCACCGCCATCACTGACAGCTGATTGACAGTTTTTACTGGTTTACATCGCAGCTGATTCTTCTCCTGGTGATGTGTTGCATGAGAAAAGGCCTGGGACTGATTTGAATGGACAGGGTAAAATACTGTGGATCATTTGTGTTCTCTTTTTTTCCATTTTGTTCTTTTACCCTCTTCTCATGATTGCAAGATAATTAGACTTGTAGCGCATGATACATGCAAAAGTACTGTTGAAGAACGACTTTTTATTTCTATGTTCATAGGTTTAAAGTCTTCTTTTTAGTGTTCGAAGACACACACTGTACAAAAACTGAGGGAGGCTTTTGTTTATGCTACTCAGTTCCTTAAAGTAATGCAGATACTCCTTTAGCGTCCGAGCAGGAGGTTTTCAATTTGGTGTTTTGGTTTACATAGAAAGACTGACACACTTCCAAAGGCTTCAGAAATCGGAAAAGAGAGATACTTTGAAAACAAAAGCGGTTTGAACATTCCCTCAAAGCATATGGTTGATGCTGGGCGGTCGTAGACCTCTCCACTTAAGGGTCTGTAATGTCTGTGAAACTCAGATGAATCATTTCATCTGCAATATCAGGCCAAGGACTCAACGGTGCCCCCCAGTGTCGAAGACTCTGAGAGACATGCGTAGCACCTGCTGCATCCAGCACTGTATGTACTTATTCTTCATATTTTACTGTAGTTCTCGTGTAGGTTCAGGTTTTCTCATCACGTCACACTGTAGTTGAAATATTAAACACACCCCAGAAATATAGCTCATGTTTTTTGACTGATTAATTTGAGAGTACCACAAAGAAACTAAATGATGCAAGCACTTTCCCTGTGCCTCCCAACCCTCTCTTTTGGCAACGAAGGACTGGTTATACTGGTGTTCCTACACACACACACACACACACACACACACACACACACGCAGCTGTAGTAGAGTTACAATACAGTTTTAGTCTGCAGACCTCTCTCCGTTTCTCATCTTTAGTGTTGGTCTTCTTTCTCCAACTGCTGCTCCGCTGAGCAGGCCACATACTGTAGATTCAAAGGAGTTCTTGAGAGTTTTAATTTGTAGGCACTGACTGTGTTATCCCTCCCAGATCTTTGTGTGTGTAGACCTGCAGAAACAGGCCGAAAAGGGAGATTCCACTGTGTGTTCTTTCAGGGGTGTACACCTCATGGTACATTGCACAGGTGTGTAAGATGTAAGTTGCACTGCGACATTAAAAAAGGAACATATTGCTCTTTTTCAAGGATAATATTAGCTTACTGTTATTCTGTACATTAAACTGACTAAAGATGATATTAAAAAGAAAGAAAATGACATTTATTCTTCCTAAAGTAGCCTTTTTTGGTTTCATATATATGAATATATATTACAAAAAATACAGATTGTAAACCTAAGTTGTTAAACTTTGACTTCAATAAACTGAATCCTCTGCACTATGAGATATGTTTTGTTTCTGTGTACGTTCTCTGATCTACTGAAACATTTATCCAGTCTAATTAGGAATAGTTTCAAATTAAAAGCAGCACTATTCCATGAACCAGGAGGCCAGGCAGTGTGCTATGTTTCTAATGTCCATATTAAAATGTCTGAAGCTTTACTGGCTCAGTCTTCACAAGCATTCACTTACAAACACTGGTATGCACCCACTTATACATCCTTCCTTTATGCAGACTAATCTTTTGTAGGAAAATTGCATTACATTAAAAGTAATAGTATCTCAAATGTAACATAAGGCTAACACATGCAGAGATTAATACCCAGAAAAGTAGATACTGACTCAATACCATTTTATTTATTATATGAATTTACCTAACAAATGAAAATAATAAGGTTAAGCTCCTACAATGTTATTTGTTATACTAATATTACTAAGTTAAATACCAAAAGTAAATACTGGTGCATCTCAGAACATTAGAACATCTTAAAAAAAACTTCAATATTTTCTATTATTGACTTAGGAAAGTGAAAATATATTGTATTCTGCAGTCATTATGTGTAAAGGGGAGCATTTTTGGTTTTAATTTTGATGATTATGGCTTATAGCGCATAAAAATCAGATATCTGGTATCTCAAATCATTAGAATATTTCATTTCAAATTTGTGTACACTACTATTTAAACAGCATAGATAGCATTTATCTCTTACTATAGTTCAGTACACACAACTTTAATGATAGGGAAAACTGCTGACTTGAAAACTGTCAGGGAGGCAACCAGCAACACCCAGATTTTCCATTTCCTAATCAACTAATGGAAAAAATATTGAAAATTTTGAAGATGTTCCAATTTTTTTGAGATCCACTATTGTAGACCATACAACATTGTGCACTGCAAGGTCGCAAAGATAAACTGTAGGATTTGTAGCTTCTATCAAATCCAGTCCAACATGTACCCATGCAATATGCTGGAATGATAATCTATGTCAGTTGATGGTCATTCAGTTTAATTTAATACAACAATATTTAGGAACAACATAAACTAAAACAATAAAGTTCTTAAAACTGCATTTTGACATAGTGTCTGCTAGGCTTACCTTTAGCTTTAAAGTCAGGCATTACTTGGTAGTATTGTACTTAAATAATGCAAGTCTTTAAACAAATCCAACAAACATGCAGGAGCCCCACACTGCAGATGTCTTGCCCCAAATAAACCACTTAATGTACCGTAATCAAGAACAATTGATTTATATGTGGAAGTATATGCAGATGTATAGTTTTGAATTCATTTTGTTAAATATTATTCAAAAATAACATTTACAATGCAAAAGACCCTGGATGTTCCACTGAGAGAGCCTGAAGACACGGTGTAAAATGAACATATCTGCTGTATAAGGTCACACCGCCTCGCTGCAGTTCCTCCTTCCGTCCATCGGGTGGCAGCAGCTGACCACGTTTCAATCCAGTCCGAGCTGAGCAACGGAGCCAAAAGAAGAAGGAGGAGGAGCGCTGTCTATGGTCATGGCGGCCAAGGTGAACGCTTGATATTCTCTTTTCGGCAAAGTTTTCATTGTTTTAACTGTGTGTTTTCAATGAGTGCATGGCTTGTGTGTTAACGTCGGCCGTTCCGGAGCCTCTAATGAAAACTCGAACTGACTGTCACCTTTCAGGCTTTCATGCTGCATGAAAACAGTTTTGCTAACTGTGTGTTCTCTGTGTTAGCTTCGCTGAATGAAAGCTTTGCTGGGTTAGCTGATAGCAATTTGAGCAGAAGTCCCACCGTTAGAGCTCTACGAAGCATGTGTAACAGCTGTAAAATCTTGATATTTATATTTCCTGGCTTTATTACCCCGTATAAGCAAATTTCACACCAATATGAGCACAGTTAGTGGAGCTAGCGTTAACATCAGTTAGCATAACTAGTTGGAGACAGTTTTACTAATCCATTATAAGTCATACAGGTATGAGATATGAGGTAATTACGTTGTACATCAGTGCTTAAAAGTAGCTGTCTGTATCTACTTTAGTGTGTTATCTCACAATTTTGAGATGTCATTACTTTTAATGTACTATATAGACAGCAACTGTATGCGCTAGATTTAAATACAAGGGTTTAATGCATTACATATAACAACTTCTCGAAGCTCCAACCTGCAATGACCTGATCGAAGTTATATTTTTTAAAGTGGGGTGGTGGTGTAACTGTAGAAAATCAGAGGTTCAGATTTTTAGATATTGTCTGATAGTGCTTTTACATATATACAGCTTTGGGAGTTATTGTACCATAGTGAGAACCATATTCTGCCTCCTCTTGGTGGAGACATTCCTATTTCTTCTTAAGATTGTAATGGGCAGCTGTTTCACTGTATCTCTGTTTGTTAAGTACAAAGATTGCTGTCTTCTCATCTTCGCAGTTGTCTTCTTTTAGACGTTGAATCATAATTTAGATTGCAATATCTGTTGACTTTACATATACAGTTTGTGCAGAAGACAAAGGTGACTCAAACATATTTTCTTCCATCTGTCGTTGAATCTTGAGATTTTTACAGTTTGAATACATCATAGTTTTATACATAATTTATTGCATGCACTGAATTACAATCCTATTTTGTCATGTATTTTAAACATGTTGTAATTACTTAACTGATATGGTACTCACTGTGGTCTACATACATTGAAGAAGGCTCCTCTGATAGAGCGCACATACATTGAAAAGGGAAAATGATGGGGTAACTGGTCTGATTCTTAACTTTCCAGCAATGTATTTCACTAACTAGTAAACAATTTACAATAAAGAAATAGAATGATTCGGCACCACCATCTAATCACGTGATGCGAAGCTACTCTGCTTCTTGTACTGCAAACAGCATGAGAGTAAAATATCCATCTCCACATTATGTTCTGTAAAAGAATCGTATCTGCTTATTTTCGATAACATGTACACCTATATCCTTATATCTGTGACAGGACAATAATAGCAGATAATATTGGACAACTGATGCATCAGTTTCTATGACGTAAAAATCCATAGAAACTAGGTCAGTGGTAGATAATCGTATAGGTCAGTGGTGACTCTTTGAAGGTGGCAGTTCTGCGTCATGCTCACAATTGCGTCATCTTTTTCTTTCAGTGCAGTGTTGCTGTTTTACTGACCTGTCATATTCTTCTCCCACTTAAGGTTCAGATGAGTCATCTGATTATCACAGCCTTTTGGTGGTTTGTGTCGTTGCTTCGATGTCACAGACACTACTGTTACAAGTGTACTCTAATTCTGTGATAGGTGGTTATGGTGGCCGTCCCGACGGTGCTGGGAATAGCCTCCATCCGTGTGTACACCGTGAATGAAGTGCCTGCTGATGGGCTGGTTACTCGAGAAAGGGTATGTCTGCCCCAGAACATGAGCACATCTAGTATGAGAAACTGCCTGTCACAGGATTGTTGTGTGTCATAATAACATACTGACTCTTCCCCTGTCTCCAGTTGAACATCTACACACCGCTGCCACAGTCCCCTCAGGTTAAGTTTGTTCCAGAGAGTCCGGGGATTATTGAGAGTGGGCTAACCACAGCCAGAGAGGGCGTACTGCCATTTGTCCTGGCGGTGAAGGTATGTACATTTTGCTTTGTGTATCTACAGCTGCTGTACATCAGAATAAATTGAAGTGCACAGACACAACTCTGTGCAGAATTAACTCATACTTTCCCGTCTTGTGCAGCACTTTCAACGCAAACAGAAAACCCCTTTTTTCTGGTGTAAATAAGTGTTATAGGAACAGAACAACAGCAAAAATATGTCAAAGACGTATTATCTTGCACCTGCAGCCTTAGTTTTTTTCATACACTGATTTTTGTTCCTCTTGTTTGCGGTTATAGAGCACAATCCCACGTGCTGCAAGTGCTCTGTGCAGGTACGATTTTGCAAAGTGCCAAGTTCAGGAGTTGACAGGAAACAGCGTTCGTGCAGTTCACAGCTGTAAAGTGTACTGCGAGAAGATTTGACAGTTAGATACTGTGGATGCTGGGGAAAAAAGACACTTCAACACTGACTCAAATGTATCAGTTTCAGTATTGCCTAGATAGTTGCGTTCTTTAAGGCCTGTTGTGGTGGTTTCAGTTTGTCCCTTGTGTTGCCTGCAGGGTGCCTGTGTCTCTGTGAAAAGGGGAAGTGTTAATCTTTACCACACAGGACAGGGTAAGTAAACAGTATGTAAATGAAGGTCTCACTTATTGGTGATAATCTGCCTCCTTGACTACAAAAAATGTAAATGACATTAATAGAAATGATAAATATTCTAATATTATTATAAAGAATTGAGGTATTTACATAGCATATTCTGAGACGTGGCCTAAAAGTTTGGCCCCTTTACAGCAGCGCTCATGTACTGTATCTAAATGTGGAACTGACATGTGACATACACTTGAGAAACAGGAAAAAGACTGAGGTGCTTTTCATGTCACCACTTTTGTGATAACAGCTACTGATGGAGTCGAGTCGGTGTGAAGTTCACACATTGGTTCAGAATTGAGAAGCTGACAGACAATTTGTCAGCGTGTTGACTGTGTTCTTTTGTTTCCCAGATGTATACTATTACTTGAAAGACCCTCCCCCAGGCTTTCTACCCAGATTTGGCACCATCACCATGGCTGGCCTGCTTGGCATGTTCTTGGCACGGAAAGGTAACCTGATCCCCCTTCATACATGACACACATACCTAAGGCCTCCTGGGAACAGTGTGTTTCTCACCTGTTAGTCTACAATTAAAAAACACAAGCATGTCACATACATGATAATTACATAGATAGATAGACAGATTAAACCTTTATTGATCCCGCAGGGGGGAACTTTTCAATGTTACAGCAGTGAATACAAGAAATAGTAAAGGACAAAGAGCAGCACACAGTGCACAGATATAATCATTTTTACCGTCTAGAAGAAATAATTGAGTAACAGATTAGATGTTTTGAGGTTTTTTTTTTTTTTTTAGTCCAACTTTGAAATCTTGTTTTTTTTAGTTAGTCTTTTTGTTTTTCTATGTCATTAAAAATATCTTTGGGTTATAAACAGTAAAAGCAATTTTGGGCTTTGCAAAAACAATACCTGACATTTTTTCCCCTTTTCTCACATTTCATAGACCAAACAACTCGTCTATTAATCGTGAAAGTAGTCAAGAGAATAATTGACAAACAAAAGAATCATTGTTTGTAGGCCTTAGGTGAAACATTTAATATTCAAGCGTACAATCACTGTGTAAGTTTCAGCATGTTTTTTAGTGTACATGTGTTTGGCAGACCTCCAAGAGCATTGAGGTCTGACTCTCAGCCCTATCTGTAATGATCAAAGAACTTCTCTTCCTTTCTTCTATTTCCCTTTTACTGCCGAAGACCTAGAAATAATAGATAGTTCTCTAGAAGCCTTCTCTTAATCTAATTTATGTATCAGGGGATGAATTTGAAAAAGGCTATTTAGCATTAATATAAAAGGATCTGCCATGAGTCCCTGCCAGTAGGATGGCACCATGCAAGCTAAGTCGGGGCCTCAAAAGCCGAGAATGACATTGTCTATGCAGCTCTGTGATAATGTAGCAGCTGCACATAGTAAATAAAACATCGCTTTGTTTATTTTAGTGCACATTTTTCGTGCCACACTGAATGTTGATACCCAGAGCTTATTTATTTAGCAAACAAGTCTTGCACTTGAACTCAGTTGTTTTGAATGGCAGTAATTCGTTTTCGTACGATAAGTCTTACATTTGATCCACATCTATGTGATGTACGTTTAACCTGACTGTGACCTATTCATATCTGATGATCTGAATTCAGAGACCACAACCGCTGATCATACACGGGTCGTATTATGTACCTACAGAGCTATAGAGGGGTGCACCACATAAGAAACAAGTTACGTTTCAGTTTCATTTTTCTCAGCAGTCTCTGTTTCTTTTGTCTTTCTCATTGTGGAGATTCACTTGGATTACATTTAAATATTCATATTATGAAACTATGTTCCCATTCCTAAGTGAGTCTTCTGTTTGATATATTCATGCAGCATCTGGCCTTTGTTCAAACTGGGTTTGGAGAATAGATGCAAGCCGCTGACATTTGTTTAATGCCTTCACTGTCTTATTCTAAATAAACTATAATACTCCATGCATTCCTGACCTTGCTGAATACAGCAATTCAGCAGTAGTTCCAAGATTTAATCTCTGCTAGGTAATATTGATTGCTGTCCTGAAATGTAAAACTTGATTTCAGGCTCTCAATTCAAGAGGGTCGCTGTCCCGCTGGGCCTGATGAGTGCAGGAGCGTCAGTGTGCTACCCAGCCCAAGCTGTGGCTGTATTTAAGGTAACGCTGGCATCTTGCTAATAAGTGTTCATCTTACTATTGTCAGAGTTTAACTTTAGTATTATCTTGTGTGCTTCCAAGGTGACGGGTAAGAAGGTGTATGCTGCAGGGCAGTGGAGCAGTGCTGCAGTGTCTTCACTGTTTGCCCCCAAGGAGCCTGTTGCCAAAGAGATTGTTGCTTCACCACCACAGGTCAGAAGTCACTTGGAGTAACTAAGCAGATTTATCAAACACATTATGAATTGATTCAACCAGCTAGTTCTGAAGTGAAAAGTACAATAAAGCTGTGTGACTGTGTGTGACTAAAACCAGAACAGTGGTTGAACCCAGGCAATCGCATCTCGCTTCCTACTGAATGACTTCCCCTTTACATATTTTACTCACTCCAAAAAATCCCTTCTGTCTCTTGATAGGTTGAATTCCATTTCCTTTTCAAACACTTTGCACTTTTATGATAATTGCTTGCTGCTGGAATTTGTTTTTTGCGCTTGTAGTTGCTTGGAGTTTTTCTATGAATTGGAAACAGAAGCTTGTTGAACTTACTGTAAGTCGCTCCACAGTGTCGGGTAATGCCAGAAACACAAAATCTAGTAAAACAGTGTATTAAATTTAACATATTATCCCTAATTCAGGGTTTCTACAGGGCATTAAAAAGCATTAATAGTCATTAAATAGATTTAGTGAAAATTAAGGCCTTAAATGGCGTTAAAAATCCTTAAATTTGATTCTCAGTGGCATTAAAACTTCTTTCTGCAGTTTTGAAAATCCTTTCTGCAATAAAAATATTTGATAATAGTAATAGATAATTATAGACTGTGATTCGTCAGATATGTGCGTCTGCGTAAACATGCTAAAACCGCTGCGACAATTGCTCCACCGGCCGGTTACAGACAGGCTAGAGCAGGTGGAGGAGAGCCGGGAAATGCAAAAATGGCTAGAAAATGTGGAATTCAGAGAATGACTGCAGCCCATGGGTGGTCACATGTAGGGACAGTCTTCATGTAAAAATCATCTTTTACAAAAAACAAACAAATTCATGTCATTTGTGGCATTACATTTTATACAGTATAGCATTAAAATGGCTTTAAAAAGCATTAAATCTGACTGGCTGATTCATGCAGAAACTCTCTAATTTCTTTAAGAAAATTGCAAAGCTTTATTGTAATTATATATAGTTCTACAGCTTTAAATCTTCATCTTTTTTGTCTATGTTTTAGTCAGCTACAGTACCAAATCCAGAACCCACCAGTTCCCCTAGAGAGACGCCAGCAAAGAGCTCTACAATCTCAGAGACTGAGGTGGAATCAGCTGAATCTGCTCCCATCTCCGAAGAGCCCGTTGTTGCTGTCAAAACAGAGGAAGAGTCATCAGTAACGCTCACAGAAATATCCCCCGACCAAGCCCCAACAGAGACCAGCACAGGTATTACAGATATTGATCCCTGTCTTCTTGTTTCTCCGTCTCCATCTCTTTGTGTTGCACACAATCACACAAAGTCGTCTGCTGACCGTAGTGATGCTTTTTCCTCTCTGTCCAGCTCCTTTAGTAAGTTCTGTGCCAGTAGAAACAGACACCTCTCCTCTCTCTGAAGCATTACCAGACCCTGTTGAAAGTGTGGAAGCCTCCGATGCCAAATCGGCAGCGGAGGATGTCTCCGCTGACACGAGCCCAGCCGAGCCCACAGCGAACTCAGAGCCGGAGACGATAGAGGTGGCTCCAGTCGAGTCAGATCCAGCTGAAACTTCTCCAGTCAAGTCTGTTCCAGCCGAGTCTGCTGAAGTCGAGTCCGCTCCTTCTTTTAAAGAACCATCTGCTCCAAAGGCCTCAGGTACCAAAAATGATCTTAACTGTCAAATAGCTAATAGCAAACTACACCATAACACAAAGCAGTTTTTCCTTTTGCAAGCTCACATCATGTAAAATCCTCTAATGCAGAAACTTCATTTGAATTTGAAGATGCCCTTCATGCAGCCAACATTCAGGCATCAACATGACAAGAGTGTATACGTAATGCTCAGCAATAGTTTTGTCAAGGCGGAAGCACGCATCAGTTTGTGTCTATGCTGCTAGCCCCATGTTGCGCTTTGATTGCACCGCAGAGCCAGTTGTTGAATCAGCTGAGCCCGGACCTGCTGCTGAACCTGCTGTGGAGAAGACACCGACCCTGACACTCCCACCACCGCCTCTTGAACCGCCTGCTGCAGAAAACAGCAAAGGTAAAGCGAACACCTGCTGCACACGCACCACTGCTTCTGTTTGGGACTTGACATCTGCTCAACAAGCCGTCAGACAGAGGCTTCAAAAATTAGTACTGGGCGTTGACTGCCTGAAGCAAACAGACTCGCGCACACGCACACACACACACACACACACACACACACACACACTCACACTGAATCTCTCTGCAAATCACCTGGATTCTAAACCACCTATAGCTGTTTGCGTCTTATTCTCGATCGTAGGTGTGGTGATAATTATCCAGATGTTGCAGAGGATGAGATTCAATTATACTCTGGTGAAGTACTGCACAACAAGCTGCAGCACATTCAGTTTTACTTCATCGCATTTACTGTGTGATGTAAAGAGACACCTATTGCGGGTTTTAGAGCAGGTTATTTCTTACATTTCATCTTTAGCATATTCACACCTCATGAAAATGTATCTGCATATTACAGTTTGACAGATTGAGGAGTTAGTCAGCTGTTTGCTGTCCTCAAACTGTTGGATGTAAAAGAAAAGACGGACTTCAGATGTAGTACCACTAGCAAGAGCCAAAATGTGAATATGCAGCTTGAAAACATTAGTCGAGCTTTTGCGTCAGTCTGGGTTGAAGCTGAACAGAATAACACTATTTTGTAGTGAGAGAATGTGTCTTTTTTCCAGTAGCATCAGTCTAGCATAGAGCAGCATCCAAAGAAACTCCGTGTCATATTTAGTCTATGTATTATTAACCTGGTGACAGTTTGTCTTTTTCTTTTTTTCATTTATTATTTTGAAGTTCATATGTTCATTAGGACCCATCAGAGAACGTTGGCTACGAGATGAAATGTGCTTAAAACTGACAAAAAAACATATTTCCATGAAATTTTCAAGCAAATCAGAAGGGGATTTTTGCAGTGTTGCAAAAAATTAGAAGAAAAAAGAGAATGCAAATCAGACTTGTTTCCATCGCCTGCTTTAGAGCGAATGATCTCGGCTGCGCATTGTCGTCAGAAGGTATGCAGGACTGTAGTAAACACAATAAAAGTTAGTGGAATGGAAACAAAATTAGGGTTTGTCAACTGCCAGCAAACCTTGGCAAGAAAAACAAACGGATGTTATTCGCCTTTGCGATCTATATGAAAGAAATCGAGAGAACTTGCCAAGAATTTTGTCCAATTTGGCAAGTTGTACGTGTTCTTACATGTCAGCATGTTTTTACAATGTTTGATTCTGCCTGCAGTCTCCAGAAGCAAAACAGTCCATCAGTTATGTGAGTTAAATGTGTGCTATGTTGGAGCTGTTTTGAAAAAGTGCTTTCTATCTCCTATGAAACACATTAACAAAAAAAAGTAAAAAAAAACAAAAACAAACACCTCAAGCAAACATATAAAGCAACATTGAAAAAGTGTTTTGGAAATGTGTTATTTCCACTGACTTTTTGAAATGGGATACCTTAAAAGGTGTTAATATATAAATGGACTGTGAGTGTCACGAGTAGGTCAATGTTTCTCACATGCAGTACCAACTTATCACATGTTTTCTGAGATTTTTATCCATGCTTTCATTTAGTTTGTATAAATCACACAAAAAATGCCTCATCACTATCAATTCCACCATCCCTTTTAATATGAAGGTTAGAGGTTCTTATCAGAAGTCCTTTCATTTCCTTGGACTCATTCTGAGCACATCTGTTTGATGTGCTGAAATTGGTAAACTGAGATCAAAGTTAAACTGTACGTTTGATTTATTAAATGAGTTACTTGATTAGCAGGCTGTTCTCACAGATTTCCTCCAGACTCAGTTGGATGATGCTTCTGGGTCTGAAATGTTAAACAGAGACAGAAGTGTTTTAAAACTACAATTTTCTAACAGCCGTCAACAAGAGGAAAATTCTGTAGTTGCAAAAAGAGGCACCATTGTATTTCTCACTTGATTTGTTATCCAAATAAACGTTTTCCTAATGAGTTTATGGTTTTAATTGCTATGTTCAAGTCTCCTTCAGAACAGCATGATTTCCAGTATGTAAATTATAATCCCATGTAAAGACAAATAGATGAAAAATCAGGGTACACTTTATACAGAATTTGAGACTTCAAAGCAGTAGTCCACAAACCAGTGAGTATTAGTGTCTGTGGGATATCCACATCCTTTCTCTGAAGTTTTTAGCAGTGATGCAGAACAATAGTCAAAGGAATTGGTGGTGTGTAGAGATATCTTGTTTCTTCGTGTGGGTCTGTGTGCTTCTCAGAGTCACCACCCATCCTCTCGAACTCTGTATTCTTGTCTGGTTCTAATTGGATGATCTAGTGATTTAAATACACTATAAATCTATTTATGGTTTAATAACTAAAATGTATGTGACTGAGATTCTGTTGCTTTTCTCTTGCTGTCCTCCAGAGGGCTCTAGTTTCAAGCCAGACCCTTCTCTCATGGACTTCGGCCAGTCTAAACCTGAGGATGAAGACTTGTACAGCACACGCAGCTGAGAGACCACGGGAGAAACCTCATTCCCCACACTGCCGTCTTCTATCTGATCCAAACTGACAAACGCTCTGTATCATTATGCAGCGTAAATAGGCCATTTTGGAAGCGAGCGCAGTTAGAAAGACTTTAATCAACATTTCCATTCTCTTTTCATCTGCCCACATCAGTTCTGGTTCCACAGAAAACATCCAAGTACATTTGCATTGTAGCAGCAGTGCAGTGAATTCCGGTACACATAACTGAATTGGTTTGCGTGAGACAGAAACCTGAAAAAAAAAAAACTACTCCCACAAGCCTTTTATATCACAAATGGCAGATTGTGAAATTTTCTCTGTTCGTGTCATTGAACAATTGCTGGCTTTTGCAGCTACAGCTTCACAGTCATGAATGCATGGTGCTTTTATTTATTGTAATTTAGCCCAGTGCGTTGTAAACAGGAAGTTCTGTACATGTGCTGATAATGATTACAAGATGGGACTAGTGCTGATCCGTTTTGTTACATCAGAAATTGTCTTCACTTGTTGAGTTAGGAACTCTAAATAAATCTATATTTTTCATGAACTAATGTTGGGTCTTGTCAACTACATATTACTTACATAAAACATACAGTTGCAAACAAAAAGCAGAAAAACACTTAGATTTTTTAGCATTTCACAAAAAAGAACTAATCTGAAATGCTGAGAATTTCTCTTTGAAACGTAACTCTTAAGTTAGATTATCATGAGCTGCTGAACAGAAGAATTTTTTACATTTTTGGAAGACCTGCCTGTTCCATACGCACAGACTGACATCAGTCTTTTTTCAGTAAATTCCTCTTCACAGAAGTCATACATCGCAGCCATTTTTCAGCAGATCACAAATCTTTTGTGCTGAATATCAAGAATGCTATGCGAAAACTTGTTCTGAAAAATAACATCAATCATACAAACAGATTTCCCCTCGCTAATCCATGTCCCAGATAAACGGCTTTCGACTGAGCTACTGCTCTGACAATTTCACAAGTCTGTTCAAAGCATATCGCATTTATGCCACATATTTATCATTTAATAATCCCATATCACATCTGATGGCAAAAACTGATATAAATGTACCATATTAACTCCCAGAAGTGATTGAATAGCTCCAAAATGAGCTGTATCACAGTCAACAGTACTCTGTGCTGTTGCATTGCAGTCTGTTGTGGATGTTATTATTATACCTTAAACTTGCATAATATTATTAAATACAAATTGTATTTTTTTGGCTTTATTAGACAGTGTGGAGAGGCAGACAGGAGAAGGATGACCTGCAGCAAAGGGCCACAAGCTGAAATGGAACCCAGGCTGCTGTGTCTGGAACTATAGCCCCTGTTTATGGGTCACCTGCTCATCCAGCTGAGTTACCTGGGCGCCCACAATTTGTGTTTTTGTTAGTGTTATGGCCCTATAGATGTTGGTCTGTTGATCAGTAATACTAAATATCTACACTACTGTTCAAAAGTTTGGGGTCACCCAGGTAATTTCATGTTTTCCATGAAAAGTCACACTTTCATTCATGTGCAAACATAATTTCACAAGAATTTTCTAATATCATTTAGCCTTTCAGCACCATTAGCTAACACAATGTAGCGTTAAACACAGGAGTGATGGTTGCTGGAAATGTTCCTCTGTATCCTTATGTAGATATCCCATTAAAAATAAGCTGTTTCCAGCTAGAATAGTCATTTACCACATTGATAATGTCTAGACTGTATATCTGTTTAATGTTATCTTCATTAAAAAAAATGTTTTTCTCTCAAAAATAAGTTCATTTCTAAAGGACCCCTAACTTTTGAACAGTAGTGTATATCCTCCAGAGATCAATCTAACTTACTCTGTTGATTCCTTCACATTCCCTTCGGTGCTATCACAACGTTCTTATTTGGTGTTTAGTGAGACGTCTCTACAACTAAAGGATAGATTGCCAGGAAATTTGGTATAAACATTAATGGTCCCCAGAAGAAGAATCCTCATGGTTTTGGTGTACTAAGTAACACTAAAATGTTCCTTATTCTGTCTCATCATCTACTGAAATGTCTGACACAATTCTATGTATTGATCTTCATTGTTTGCACAATAATGTATCCTAATGATCCTCTGGCTTTTCCCCCATTTCCAGAATGACCTTGATTTTTGGTTTGAGGCCTTATATTATGGTGCCTACAATTCATGCTCTCTGGAGATAAACTTTATGCTTTTCAGTGATGTTGAATAACTGAAAACTTGACAAGTCTCAGCTCTACTTCGCTCTTTGTTTGGGAACACTTCACTTGAAGAGGTGTGCGTAAGACTGACATGACGCCGTCACAGCTCTGACAACAGCTGTCATGAACTTAAAGGATTCTTAATGAATATTTATGACTGGTGCCATTTAGTGTCATTCGTTCAATTATGTCATTTTTAAGACAAAGCAGAGAAGTGTTTGAGATGCGTTAGCTATGACAACTTGGCATTTAAGATTTTGAGCAATAATATAGCAGTAAACAACAATTTTTCTATGTAGAGATACAGTGAGGAAATGACATCCTCAGAAAGAGAATAAAGTCACACTCCTCTGTGTTTTGTAATTTGAATTTGTCTTCTCGAGGTTTTTGCAGCAGGTCTGCATGCTAGTGCATGTGAGTCCGTCCTTTTGAAACAGTTGGCCTTCACTGTGTTTCTAAACAATCCCATGCTGCACTGTAAAAGTCAAAGTGCAGTCCAGTGTTAAGCCGATGGCAACAAAACCAAAGAATTATTGTTTTTGAGTATATTTTATGTTATTTATAGGACAAGGGCTTTAATGCATTGATTTTGATTAATTCATTACAGAAAAAATAAGCTGTGCAGTTGTAGAATCTGTCCTTGTTTTAGTTCAATGACGGCTAGTTTAGACGTTTAACAAATGTTTTGCGATGTGTCAGACCTCCGCTGCCCGCACCGAATTTGCATAAAGTACAAGTCAAGTCTACTTTATGCAAATGAACTCTTGTGAGACGCACCAGAGCGCAGCTCGAAATACGCTACCAACATGCAATGCGGGTCGTTTCACATAGACAATGAATGGGTGCGAGAAATTGATGATCCCATGGACCTATTAATTACGACAGTCCTGGTACCAGCAAGCGGTGTAGCCATCCCATAATAGACCACTTTTCAAGACACTGAAACTGCTTGAGTTTACAAAAGTCAAGTGTCTTACAATGTTGAATATAATCGCTATAATTGCACTTTGAGTTTGCAGTAATCTGTGAATGTAGTAGACAGGTGAAAAATGCAGATGAATTTAAATGAAACATAAGCATTTTTGTTGTTTAAGTTCTATGTCCGTTTATCGATTCAGTCGTCAACCAAAATTTATTTGAATTGAAAAACTTTGCTAATTGTGTCAAATATTGTGATTAAGCGTGATTATTATCCATCCATCCATTCTCTATACACCACTTTATCCTCACTAGGGTCGCGGAGGGTGCTGGAGTCTGTCCCAGTTGACTCGGGTGAAGGCAGGGGACACCCTGGACAGGTCGCCAGTCTGTCACAGGGCTACATATACAGACAGACAATCACACTCACATTCACACCTACGGGCAATTTAGAGTCATCAATTAACCTCAGCATATTTTTGGACTGTGGGAGGAAGCCAGAGTGCCAGGAGAAAACCCACGCATGCACAAGGACAACATGCAAACTCCATGTAGAAAGATCCCAGACTCAGGCCGGGACTCAAACCAGGGATCTTCTTGCTGCAAGGCAAAAGTGCTAACTACTACTCACTGTGCAGCCCACGATTAATTATGAAACCTCCAATTAATTAGATAAATTTTTTTAATCATGTCCCTCCACCAGTTATTTACTTAATTTATGTCCACGTTTTTCTTTTCTGCTCAGAGTGACAATGGTAACTGATGTTTTAATGCTCCTCCCTGCTGTCATCTGCTATGTTACACCGCGTTCACTCCTTTTTTGTGTGTATATTGGTGAAACTGACAAACATGGAGTGGAGCAGAAGGTGAAGTGAGGGTGATGCAGGGCTGTCAACTCTCACGCTTTGGCCGTGAGACACACGCAACTCAGTCCCTTCACACGCTCTCACGCCACACTCCAAATATCACACAGGCAAAGAAAAAAAAAAGTTCCACTTTGCTGTCATGGGAATATGTAACCTTTGGGGAAATCCAGTTTGTGTTTTTACTCCAGAGAACGCCAGGTTTGTGAAAATCCGGTCTGCATTTTGAGTCCTACACGCTCCCCAGTTATTGTGCAGCTGTCAGGCTGGCTGTCTCTGAGTGACCACCTGTGTTTGAAAGCCTGTATAGCCCTGCCAGGGCAGTGGCAGATCTTCCGTGGGGGCACAGGGGGGCAGTGGGCCCCCCCTGTAATTTGAAAAATTTTATAGTATTAATTTCCAAAATTTTCGTTGGAAATTTGCATTACTGATACTCTGATTTCCGACGCTCCTGAACGCAACTTCGTTGTTTGACTGCAACTGAATGCACCAATGATGTTTGATCTTTTGATTGTATTTCGTTTGGATTTGAAGAAGCTTTGAAGACGTTTCCTGATCCCGGAGGAGAAGACGCGCAGCTTTAGACCTTTGCGGTATGAAGACTGTGGCCGTTTCTCAGTAAATAACTGTCCGTACTTGCGTTCTCACGTACTCATGAAACGTCATCATCGAGACTGCATCGGACCAGACTAATGTGCATTAGATATGAATCAGTAGATAGGACACGTCCCTTTGAGCTGCATGCTATGCCGTGGCTAAGCTAGTGGGGGCAAAGCTTCAGTGCATTCCACAGATGTAGACGGCGTGAAAACGGAAAAAAAAAGTATGCTGTCTCACTGTGCTGCATACAGTTACACACTACATTGTACGGTTGAGACAAGCAAACATGGAATGACTCTTTTTTTCATTATTAAATCTTGTCAAGAGCTTCCAGTCTATGGGAGCTAACCAGTTAGCCACTAGCAAAACACTAATGCGAGCTAACAGCTTGACAACCAAATACCAGACGATTAATAGTAGCTATAGTATAGCTGTACAAGCAGTAGTAGTAACACTAAAAGTACAAGCAGCAGTAGTAGTATAAATAGCTGTTAGAGTCATAGATAGGGTTGCCACCTTTCAGAAATGAAAATAAAGGACGCCCACCACAGCTCCTTGGGGCCACAGTTCAGTAAAGTTGGAAAGATATTCACAGATTCGGACTTCTGGCATGACAACCTCATTAGATATAGGTTGTCAAGACATAAACGATGCCTCTTTCCCATCGTTGTAATCTAGACAATATGCTACAAGCCCAGTTTTATCAAAAGTAGCTGTCTTTCAAGTTGCAGGAATAACATTGGTGTCAACAGGAACCAGTTGAAGGCTGCAGTGATTTTGGTGACACTGCAGTGTATCACAGTGAAGTTATTGAATATTTGTGTCTCTTCGCTGTTGCAGCGCTTTTGCAATTTGCAGACAGTAATGATAGACACCAATGACAGACCATAAAACATTGATTATTATGTGGTTCAAAAAGCGCAAAATGATAGGATGTTGCCTAAAATTGTCATGTAAGATATGTGGTTTAAAAAATGTCATAGTGCAGTATATTGTCAAAATAGTATGTCATTCAAGAAAACATCAGAGTTTAATATGTGGTCTAAAAAATGCCATAGAATAATATTTCATTGAACAAGTAAAAGTATAGTAATTTTTAAAACTGTTCAAATTCTTGTATGTTGGAGTATTGTAATGCTCTCCTGTCTGGCTTGCCTAAGAGGAGCTTTCATAGCCTTCAGATGATACAGAATGCAACAGCCTGCATTCTGACGGGAACAAAATAGCCGCAATGACCACATTTCACCAGTGATAGTCTAATTCCACTGGCTCCCTGTTCATGTCAGAGCTGATTTTAAGATACTTCTTTTAACTTCTAAAGTTGTAAATGGTATTGGACCATCATATGTAGAGGAACTGGTTGTTCCATGTGAACCAGCATGGTCCTTGTGCTCCCAGGGGACTGATCTGCTGACTGTCCCAAGAGTTAAAAAGAAGATTGCTAGTTAAAAAAGATTAGTTTAAGATTAGTTAAAAAAGCCCGTCAGTGCACGGACTTTTTTATTTCTGTGCACCGTCTATATGGAATGCTCTTCCCTCTGACATTGGACAAGCTTGCTCAGTAGAGGCGTTCAAAGCAAAGCTAAAGAACCACTTGTGCTCTGCTGTATATGAATCCTAACTGTGGGGTTCTTACATCTTGTTCTTATCAGTTCTTAGCCATTGTTTTTTCTTAGCCATTGTTTTTATTTTCTGAGCCATTGTTTTTATTTCTTAGCCATTGTTTTTTCTTAGCCATTGTTTTTATTTCTTAGCCATTGTTTTTATCCGTAATCATTTTATTGTATTTTATTTATTGCTTGCTCTGTGAAGCACTTTGATTTAAAAGTGCTATATAAATAAAGTTATTATTATTATTATCATCCAGGGGTAACTGCAGAGGGGGGCACACCTGGGACGCTGGGTGTCGCCGTTAAGCCCTTTGGAGGTGTAGTGGGCTTAAATTAATGAAACGCCAGTGAAGAGGGGTGCCCACCTGAAGACCCCAGTGAAGTGTTTGCCACTGGATGGTCACTTTGAACCCCTCCTTCCCCCTCCCCCCATTTAATAGCAAGTGCTGATTAATCTAAGGGATTGTACCATCTATTCCTATGAGCTCAATTAAAAATTAAAAAAACAACAACAAAAAAAACTACAACAAAAAAAAGTCATAGTAATATGTCAATTAAAAAAGCCTAATAGTATAGCGTGTCGCCAAACAAACGTCATAGTATGGCCTTTGGACCAGAAAACGTCCATAGTGTAGCAGGTTGTCCAAACAACCAGGGACAAAGTAAAAGATCATCAATAGAAAAAAAACCCTCTTCATGTTCACCTCTTGAATCCCCAAAACACACCGCAGTAGCACCCTATACTAAAACTACCAATGGGTTCCTGTTCTCCTTTCTGAGCAATTCAAAGGTCCCTCTCTATCTCCCCACACATTCACCAACCACTGGAACACATCTCCAAAGTTCTGCTGAAGCTCAGCTTCCCCTCAGAAGAAGTGCCGCCAGATGAAGGAGCCTTTTGAGAGACAGCTGACATGATGATTGGACAGTACTTTGGTCTGATCCAATCCAGCTTCAGCTCCAGAGACGGCAGGCAGAACGAGTCAACGGAGACCGGATGGACGAAGGTATGCAGCTGAGTACAATCCAGAAAACACCAGAGGAGAGCAGCGGCCCAGGACCAGAACAAACAGAGTAGCATAGTATGTCTCTAAGAAAACATCATAGTGTAGCCTTTGGGATGAAAAAAACACCATCAACTCCAAGACTTTAAATACTTTAATTTACTGAAAATGAATATCTGCTCCAAATGTCTCACTAATAATCAGTATCAGCCTTAAAAACCCACAATGCACCCCTCTGTACTCGACCACACTTAGTACAGTCCAGTTTCCCCTTCTATAAATCTGCTTGGAATCTTCCACTTCCTGTTTGTCAAAGTGGCCTTCTACCTGGACAGGTTTTGTTGGAGCTCATGCAGCAAACATTTTAGGTAACTGAACTTTAATATGGATAGATGACACTGAATTAGAGTCTGTTTTAATGAGACTGAGTTCAGATGTGTAGCTCTGTCATTAAATAGTAAATTATTTCTCAGAATTCACAGAGAAAAGTCTGAAATGTTTCCTAGGTTAGCGTCCCACATGTTCTGTGGCTCAACTCCAACTTCTGGATCTCTTGAGTTGCTCGTTAAAATATCTTGCTAGAGGTGCTGAAGCTCAGAAAGTCTGACATGTTTGTTCAAGATAAGCTCATTCTCAAGTCTTATCTGAGCTGTCCTCTTTTGTTTGAACTTTCCCTAAACTTAGGAGTTAATGACAGAGCAGAACATCCAGACTCAGTCTCATTTATGTACAGATTAAACTTCAGTGTCATTCATTGATGTTAAAGTGCAGTTTTTCAGATGTTTGTTGCACATGTTCCCGACCAAACCAGTCCAGGTGGAAGACAATGTGAAGAGAAGCTCCAAAGGATGAATATCACACATTTACGTTGGAAATAAATGTCCTTTAATTAGACATTGTCATGCAAAAGTTGGATTTCCCTTTAATGATGTTCAAATCTTTGTTGAGTGTTTTGTTGATGTTGGTTTCTAAATGTTTTTTGACACTCAAGCCCACAGATTAAAACCTTTTATGGCTCACAAGCTGCAACAATTCACACATTATCAACTATCTTTCTGACTAAGATAGAAAGTGAAAAACTGCCTGATTCCTGCATCATAAATGTAAATCTGAATGTATTTGGGTTTGACATTTTATAAACCAAAACAAGAAATGAATTACTGGAGAAAACAATCAACAGATTAATGGACAAAGAAAATGTATTTTCCAACATATATGGCTGAATTACTCCAACATTACAAGATACAATTTTAATTCAGTTTTATTTATAGACCGCCACTTACAGGTCAGATTGTCTCAAGATGCTTTATTTTGATATTTTTTGTCATATTTAAAATATAACAAAGTAAGAAATTTAAACCTCTTTACCAATCCAATTTATTATTTGTTTTTTAAGAGACTAATCGTCAATTAAATAACTTTCTCCACTAAAACTAATAAACATGATGTCAGATAAAAAGAACAGTTTTAAATCCTGCAGTCCCATGACGACAAGAATAAAGTTTCTCAACAAAAACTAAATCTGCTGGTGGATTCCATTAAAGTCCTAATAAATGATAATAAAGTGTGATACTAAAGGTTTGTGGTGCTAAAAATCTCAAAGTAAAAATATCAAGTTGAACATCTGGATGGAGGCTGATAAAAGTTGACCTCCCTTCATTTCTCTGGAGCCGACTTCATAGATTTTAGGGATGCTGGTTAAAGACTTGCTCTTCTAGTCGTCTTCCTTCTAGTGGCTGTAAAAAGTCACTCCATCCTTGCCGACTTCAACACCTCTTCATGACAACTTGTTCTGCCTCCGACCTCGTGGAAATTCCAGAAACTCGGGAAAACCCGACGAGACTCGGATTTTCGAAAAACTCGTCGGGCGGTGTGGTGGGCAGTGGAGGAGTAGAGGGGGGCAGTGGGGGGGAGGTGGAGGAGTAGAGGAGGGAGGCCACCACCCACCTCCCCTCCTACTCTCTGCCCTGACTCCACCCAGACTCTGCCTTGGCTACACCCATGTGGTCACTTTATTAGGAACAGGAACTACGATGTCAAAGGGACGACGAAATAATTTCTTTTTATCTGATCTGTAGCTCAGTGAGTTAAGGGTTTACCTATGGAGCTGCAGGTTGCTGGTTCAAGACTGCACCCTTCTTAAAGTGTTTGAAAAACTTACACAAAGAAAGAAAAACACCAGTGGTGGATCTTGAACCTATGACCTTCCACTTGGTAGTCTCTCTTCTTACCCCCTGAGATATTCACTCAGATACTAATTTTTTTTATTGCGCATTTATCATCTATTTTTTGTCGTTTTCAAATTGTTTTTTTTAACTTGTGTCTCGTCTCGACCGTTTTTCTCAAGAGGTTGGACTTCAGCCTTTGTGCTGGAGGGTTGAACCCACAGTTCCAAGACTTTCCAAAGCCTCCAGACCTCCCAAGTCCTCAGGACCTGAGCTTTCAGACAGTCTGAGGGCTGAAATTTTCTAAGTCCCACCGTAGATCTCTGTTAGATTTAACTTTCAGACAGTCCAAGGACTGATATCGTCGAAGTTCCTGAGTAGATCCTTTTTAGTTTGAACCTTCAGACAGTCTGAGGACTGAAGTTTTAAAAGTTTCTCAGTATTTCTCTGTTAGTTTGAACTTTCTGGTTAACAGAAGCCTTAAAACTTGTGACCATGAGTATTGATTTCATATTTAGACCATCCATCTGAATTCTTCTCAGACCTTTACCTGTGGGTTTCTTAGAAATCCTGAACAAACTTTGATTCTCTTCACTGAAGAGTAACGCTTGTGGAGATCAGAAGGTAACGTTAGTTTGATCGATGCCTTCAACTACTAGCAGACTTTATCTGGAAAGCAGTTTTCTGAAATGAGTTCTTAGTAAATCTGTCCACATTTAAACCTAGAACACAGAAAGAGGAAATGCTTGAAGAAACAACTTGATGTTTTCATTTCAGACTAGAAAACGCTTTAAGACTTTTATCTGTTTTTGCTCTTTTTGCTCGTTTTATTGTCTCTTCTGTTTAATTTGATCTTCTGAAGTCTAACTGGTGTCTTTTCAAATGTTTTGTCTTGAGTTTGATTCTCCTTAAATGTTTACTTTTGCTCTTTTCTCACCTTTTGTTCTTTTCTAATGTCTGATTTGATTTTAAAATGTTGTCTTTTTAATGTTTGTTTTTTCAAATGTTTTATCAGCTTGTTTGAAAAATTCCCTTTTCTTTCCCAATGTTTAATTTCTAAATTAAATCTTTGTTGTGGTTTTTTTTTTAAAATGTTTTACCACCTTTTAATGTTTAATTTTCTTTTTAAATGCTTAATTGTATTTTCTGTTCAATTTCTATTTAAAGTTTTGTTGTCTTTAATATTTAATTTTCTAATTAAACATTACAATTTTTAATTAGATGTTTTGTATTTTTAAAGGTTTAATAATCTATTAAATGTTTATTTCTAAAAATGTTTAATATTCATGTTCAATTGTATTTTTTAAATGTTTAATTATTTAAAATATTTCATCTTTAATGTTCAATATTTTTGTTAAAAATGTTTAATTTCATCATTACATGTTTGGTATCTTCTGTTTAATTATCTAATTAAATATTTTTTCTATTTAATATAATTTAATTGTATTTAATGTTTAATTTTCTTTAAGCTTTATTCAATTAAATGTTTTTTCCTTTGATTTAATTGCTTTTTTAATGTAGTTTATTTCTTTAATCTTTTTTCTGTCAAGATTTTAACCCCAACCTTAAAAATGAAACAAACCCTTAAATCACAATGAAAATACTTGTGTTGCCACAATCATGAGTTAATCAGTTATTGAGTTTATCAATTCAGCTTTATTTGTTTAGCACTTTTCACACAGATGACAAAACTAAACAAGCAAAGAAAAATGCTAAACTATGCTTAAAACTAAAAAAAAAAAAAGATTTATTATAATAAAATATGTTGTGTCCAGAGGATGGAGGGAGTTTATTGAAGTCTTCTTGGGCTCACACGGTAAATCATTGAAAATAGAAACTTGATATTCAGTCTAAAGAAACTGGAAACTGCAGAACGACAGTAGAACCAACAATATCTCCTGTTTTCTCCTTTAATGAGTCGACTCTTCTTGTGCTTTCAGACCAAAGAACTACAGACTCTTCACAACCTGCTCAAACTCTTGGTACAGGACCTCACCACACGGGTCAAGAAGGTTTCCTTCTTCTCATTTCTACTCTGAAGCTCACCTTCTCCTGCTGAAACGGCTGACAAATGTTTCTGCTGTTCTATAGTCTGGTCTCCAGAACTTCCTAAAAACTCTCAAAGTCTCTTCTGCTGCAGGTTGCTTTGTAGAACTGTTCAAGAAAACCTCACTAAACCACATGGAGGGGCCTCAGATAGTCGTCCACATGAAACCTTACAAAAACCAAACTCGCACAACCCAAACGCTAAAGTCTCCTGTAGCCTACCAGAGAACCTCTTTAAACAGAGAATCAGGACAGGAACTCTTACCTTCTGGACAACCAACGTTGGTTCACAAACAAGAATACAGAATGTGTCTGACCAAAAACCTCTAAAGACTCACTACAGCCAAGATAAAGACACAACTCAGCTACACCAAATCCACTAATCACTGCACACATTAGCACCATGTGCTAACTGTGGCTAAAGAACCACATTTACCAAGACAACTATCCAGTACAAAGCCCTGAAACTCACCAACAAACACATTAAAGACAATTTTACTTCTGGAAGCTGCAAGCCAACACCTAAAGAACAAACTAAAGCAACAGAGCCAAACCCAGTTCAGTGAAGAGAAGCAGAGGAAATGTTTGACTGCAGCCAAATGAAGCAGAAAGACACGGGCTGTGTCCGAAATGGCATACTAACGAACTACTCATACTAAGTGTGACGTCAAAATAAGTATGTAGTGCGTTCACATTAGATAGTATGAAAAGATTGAGTACGCGAGAAATACCCGGATGTATTCTATTTCTGGAAAATTTTTAAGTATGCGCGGTGAGTCATACTCAACCGCCCCATAATGCTTTGCCAGCTACCCACCGAAATGGAAGCTTCCGCGGGATCTGTGGCCGGACCACAGACAGGACCAGGGCAATTTTTATTTTATTTTATGTGGTTAAGTAGTCATCCTAATCACTCCACAGATTTGAGAAATAGGCGTTTTCTGACCAACGTTTTAAATTTGTCAGACACCCCACAACGTGCTACTGAATGCTAGCAGCTAGTTGCAGCAGCTCGCTTTGCATACAGAACAAGTAGCAGCTACCTCCAGTAGCCTGCAGCTACAATTGAAACGATTCGCATAATCTGGCTAATAACTGCATGAGGACTGCTGGCTTGAAATTGCCACATTAATTATGCCACTGTTTGTTAGCATAAAATCGACCTGAAGCCGGCATTCAGCCGAGATATTTGATAGCCGTACTTTCGGTTTTTGTCATTGGAGGTTTGAAATGCATTATGGGAAACGTAGTAGTATACTACAGTGTGAATGGTTGGCATTCTAATCATACTTATAGTACGTAGTATATACTCATTGAGTATGTGGTATGTAGTACGTTAGTATGCCATTTTGGACACAGCCACAGAGCTGCTCAGGTGTTCCTGATAACACCAAGCAGCCACCTGGACAGCCAATAGCAACACAGCTTACTGGAAGTCCAGAGGACTGGCTTAGTGAAGTAAATTTAGTTGAAGCACAAAGTTAACAAAGTTGAAAACCACCTTCTGATTCCTGAAATCTCTGAGTTTTCACACAAAGAACGCCTGAACATGTCAAACTGGTTTCATAGTAGAACCTTCACTGTAAAAACGTCATAGTATGGTGTGTTGCTCAAAAAACATTACAACCGGCTGTCTCGGGTCACAGAGGAGTGACATAAAGACAGGACAAACACTGGTTTCCAGGGGGTTAGGCGGCTATTTATTTGAAAGAGTAAGTTTAGAACAGGGGTCGGCAACCTTTAACACTCAAAGAGCCATTTCGACCCGTTTCCCACAGAAAAGAAAACACAGAGAGCCGCAAAAACCTTTTGGCATTTAAAATGAAGACAACACTGCATATATCGCTTTTTTACCTCTATGCCCTTGTTAATTTTGACTATTTAATTAATAAAAAATAATGCATAAAAAATAATGTATTTAACCGCACCTTTCTCAGTTCCCAAATTTCTGGCACACCGATAACACTGATGAACACTCCAGCCAGGTAGGTAGCGCTAATGAACCTAAAGTCTGTTTTCCAGCCGTGAAGAAAATTCACAGGATGCACTGTCAGCGCACAACAAAGTTTGGTGAACAGTGATTGAAGACGAGAACACTCTGAATGTGTTGAGCAGAAAGTTTCTTTTAAAAATCTTCCTGATGGCAGCTTGGATAAAAACGTGGTTATTTGGAAATTGTGCAACAAATAGTTTTCTGATCACCGCAGCACTTCAAGCCGGTGTATCCATCCCATAATAGACCACTTTTCGAGATGCTAAAGGTGCTTGAGTTTACAAAAAGCTTTAAAACATTGAATAGACCTTTTCGCAATGACGTCAGAGTCTGGGACACGTGACCATACCTTCCTTAGCAACGCACGCCGCCATTAAAAGAGGGGGCAACAAAGTCATTAGCAACCGCGATTTGACCGCCGAAACTGCGCAGTTTTGACCCGGAGAAAAATGTCTGCTGATTATTTCGGAAATCTTGAGCCAAAAGCCAAGCTACGGTATCAAGAAAAATTAGAACTGGTTGGTTTGCAGTCATGTCCGTACCAAATTCCTCTGGTTTCATGGGAAAACGACCCTACTATGTGGCCAGATCTTCAATGGCACTCCATTTACGAGTACCTTATCAACAGCCCAGGCATCCACACAATGGAGAAGATGAAGACTTATAGAAGCCTGGACTCATACGTTTTCTTTGAGGTATGCTTATATTTATATGTTTTTGTGCATACAGGTCAATGTCAGAATGATAAATGCCTTGTAAGATACGGCTACACCAGCTTCGCTATGCTAAGCTAATGTTAAGCTAACGGGGTGAGCCATTACACCTTTTAATTTCAAGTGGAAGTAGTGTATGTATATTAGTTAGATGTGCATTATCAAAACTAAGAGTCAGATACCTGTAAATGAGCTCTACCCACCCTAGGCCCAAGGGTATGAGGTGCTAACAATAATGAGGACAATGCTGCTGATCACAGCATAGTAGTTAGCAGAACGAAAGGGAGGAGAGAAGGGAGACTTGTTTGTTCAGTATTGAGTTTAGGAGTGTTTAAAAATAGCAGTGTGAGTAGAAAGACCCCTGACTTTTTGTGGGAAGCACAGCTAGCACTAGCCTAAGCTAAGTAGCTAGCCCTCAACATTTCAGATAATTATAGACATCATAAGCTGCAGTCAATTCCAGCCATTTTCAGTACAAAAAATATGACGAGAAATACAGGGAATATTGGCCGCGCATCGCGAGGTGCATTTCCTTGAAAACGACCTATTCGTGGAGTATATACACCGACTTCAAGACATGTTTTGGACAAAATATGTTACTGGCTTGTTTCGTCTGGATGTCCAAGGTTGGATTATGGCCGTTTTTTGTGGAATATTTTCATCTGTGTGTAATAATGAACCCGGAAATGTGAGTCGTGCTGTGTACGTTGAAGCTGTGAATAGAGAATGGATGGATGGATATTCGTTGTTTGTCTATAAGTCTGAACTCAAGTCATTATGGCTTGCTGAAACTAAAAATTCCAGTAAATTTAAAGTTTCAGAAAAACATGTATTGTACTCTCCCATTCAAAAGTCTGGTGTCAGAAATGTCTTTATTGTTGAAAGAAAAGCAGTTTTTTGTTTGTTTGTTTTATTAAATGCAGATGACATTAGATCAATCTAGATAATGCTAATGTGGTAAATGGCTATTCTAGCCGCCTGATTTTTAATGGAATATCTCCATAGGGGTACAGAGGAACACTTACAGCAACCATCACTCCTGTGTTCTAATGTTACATTGTGCTACCTAATGGTGTTGAAAGGCTCATTGATGATTAGAAAACCTGTGTGCAATTATGTTAGCATGAGTAAAAATGTGAGTTTTCATGGAAAACATCACATTGTCCAAACTTTTGAATAATAGTGTATGTACAGTACATATGGGAACATGTTTGGGTGTATTCTGCTGCAATGCTGGTATATTGGTGTCTTGTAAACCCATGAGGGTTGGGTACACGTTTGTGCATGACACAAAAATAAAATCAATCAATCAATCAATGTAGGCATGGAACTGATTGTGTTGATAAACAGTTAAAATGACAATAATATATGAATGCCATGTGTTCTTTGAACAGCATTTTTGGTGCCACATGTTTTTGCTCATTTCTGTGTGTACACAGTCTGTACAGATGGACCAGGGTATCTGTTAACATCTTTATAGCCTCTTTACAGCTCCTCTGAGGGACCAGAGCTGGACTTCATAAACTCTGCATGAGCCTGTCCAGAGTCATGACCCTTGGGACCCTTGTGTGTTTGTGTGTGTGTCTGTGTGTGTGTTTGTTCACAAATATGTATGAAAGAACAAGAGATTAATCAGACATCAATACTTTCTCATCCCTCTTCTTGCAACACATGGAGACAATCGCACATATGCGAGCTCGGCTTCGATCATGTGGCATCGCAGCTCCAGTCTGTGCTGCTGGTTCGAGGCGAGTGGGTTAGGGACTTGTGAGCTGGTGTGACTGTGCTGTTTTGAAGAAAAACTCTGCCAAATGTTCAGATAAAAAAAAAAAAAAAACAGCTTCTCCAGAAACAGCTCGGTGTCCCTGAATGATTATCCGCCAACAACATTAATGAAAAACCACATGGAACATAGTGGCTCAGTTCAAAATAGATGTGACCGGAGAGAGTGGGAATGCTGGAAACCCGTGAAACCTTTTCTTCTCACAACTTGTTAGAAAGGATGGACATCTTGTTGCTATATACTGTGGGCTATTGTTAGCAGATTTAGTGAACTCCCACCCTCAGCAAGATGTGACGCTAAATATAGCCTCATTTCACCTCTCTGAAGGGTCCCCTCAGCGTATGGGGCCCCCTTTTCTTGCAGTATCCCACACAGGGGTCAATATCAGTATAAAGTGCCTTTTGAACTTTGCCATCACCCCAAAAAAAAGTTGCAATTTTCCACCAAAATTCATATTCATTGTATTAAGTAGATGTTGTGCTTTCAGAAATGCATATTGGTCAAGCTCCCACACTTTTTATAGATTAACTGCAAGCAGAAAATGTACGTACAAAAAGCAAAATATGTCCCCCCTGTCACGGACAATTTCAAAGTAGAATAAATATATTGCAATTACATAGTGATTATAAAATGTACATTTTCAGAACTCTTTTTGGTCCCTTTCTCAATAATGTATTTTAGTGAATGGAAAAAGTATTTGAATAATACTGAAATTATGGCAAATCTTTTGTTCTTCTATAAAATCTGCAAGAGTTGAACTTTATTTTCTAAATAATGTATAACAGCAAAGATACTTGTTCAAACTTTCTAGCAATACTATTTGGCCCTCATATGTTTATAAAGAAATCACAGAAAATATTTTGCTTACGTGTGAAAATAATTTGTTTATTTATATCAAACATGAAATTAACAGGGTGGACAGTGGCATGACAGGGTGGACACATTGTGAACTAAATGGCCTCATAAATGCAATAAATCTAAAGGAAATGCTTTTAAAAATGCCAGATGTCCTTTTCTCATGTACTACTATCAGCTTTTGGCCTAAACTATGCATATGACCTTCCTGTCATGAACCATGTCCACCCTGTCATGGAAGGTTCGCTGACAGGGTGGACAATGACAGGGTGGACATTTTTGGATAACGTTAGCATTTAATGAGCACATGGTGGACTTTTACTTAGTAACTTGATTCAGTTAGCAAGCTGACTCTGTTCCGTTTAACAAATATATTTTACATTTCTGAAAGGTTTATATGTCAACTTATATTTAATGATGACAGAGTGGACATGTTAAGCTTGACAACATCCAACTACACGCATTATTTGATGAAAATTACAAAACATAAGTGTAACAACTTACTCTGAAACCCGCCACCATTTCAGTCTCCAGTGAAGAAAGAAATATTGCTAGTAGTGATGCCACTGAACCCATCAGAGGGTTTCTTAAAGGGACAGTTACCTCATAATGACAGGGTGGACAGCAATTTCAGGGACAGGTGTGAAATGCTTAAAATAATTATGACAAAAACATGTACATGATTAAAAATATTCATTTTATCAAATAATGTCTTGTGGACAGTAAAACCATGTTAAAAAATATCGATTTAGCATAATTTAAACACTTTTTACACACACTGTGGTTAGCAGAGCAGTGTCTGGGACATGCCAAAATCATGTGCATCCAATTAAAGAAAATAGTATAAAATGAAGGAAAAACACTTTAAGAGACTTATTTTTGTACTGATATATGTGTAAATGTTTGTCCACTTCTAATAAGACCCCAGAGTTTCATTATTCTGCAACATTTTTGTGAAAACTGAGTGATACTGATAAGGATGGCAAATGTACTTTATACTGATATTGACCCACAGGCATCATCTACAATAACAATCTGAGAACTAATGCCAAGACTGGACTCTGTCAAACAGGCCAGAGCGCTCTCAGATTTGTTTCTTGACCGTCAGAGAGGAAGCAGGGAGGGGGACAAAACTGACCTCCCACCTTTTAACCCCAAGAGCCTGATTTTCCACAGAGGACTGGTGGTTTGTGGTGGTTATCTTCTCAGGGTCCGGTCAGTGAAGGAGACCCCCACTATCAAGTAAACACATAGCACATTTATCAGCAAGAAATATAAACACAACAGTTACAGAAGCTATTTAGTGGTGTTTGTGAATATATGTTTACTTACACACATTTTTTTGTGCCTCTGTTTGTTCAGGTCAGTACAAGCACAGTTTCCTTTTATTCTCATGCATTTGAATTAAGTCAGATGTTGGCAGTTCTGTCCATCTAACAAAAACATACTGAACATAATGCAAACTTGTCTGTTTGGCAGATTTCCTGACATCTCAACTGCAGAACTTCCGCTGTTACATAATGATTATGTTTTGTTTAATGAGTGCCGGGGAAAGAAAAAGAGACCTTTGACAAACTGCAAATGCAAAAAAAATAAATATAATGTCATGCTTTTAAGCCTGAAAAAAATAATTAACAGTGATAAAATAATTAGCTGGGAGATTGATGTCCAGTGAGAGTTGTGATGTAAGTTGGAGTTTGATGCTCTCTGCTCTGTTGCTCTCCTTATCTGCTGTCTGTACAGACACTGGCTGTAACTAAATCCCTGTGTTTGGATCATCAGACAAACACACACAAACACGCTCTCCCACGCTGAGCTCAAACTGCTAATCACTCAGCCTCTCAAATTGCGATTTGCAATTTTGTAGCAGAATTAACTCCGACTTGTTTTTTATGCCGTGAGTGCCTTATAAAGGGAATCAGGTGTCAACATGTACACTGTGAGACGGTTGAATCGATTGTCTGCAGATAGGATAAAGTGAGATTGCCATTCAAAAATATTGGCAAAGGTCAAAGGAGCCGTTCTGAGATAAATCCAGTGAAAGTACGATTAACTGTAATGTTTTCACTGTGATTAGTAGTGCCTGAGGTAATGGTAGGAGTTAAAGGGCTGTTGCAAAACAACAACACTCAAAGTCTGCAGCTATTCTAGGAGCTTTGTGAGACTTTGCATCATCACAGCTGCAAAACAAACATGTTCATGGTGAGTATATGTAGTGTTTAAGACATCCACTATTTTGCTAATATTTTCTAAAGTGCAATGTACAACTGAGATTACCGATGCCATTTTTTTTTCAGGACAAGTTGAAATCTGATGTTGTGATAGCATTAAATTGGTGGACAGTTTGACATTGCTGCTAAGAGGGCTAATAATGTTTACTGTCAATCCCAATATGTACTTAAAGAACTCATATATTAGCTTTTCGGGGTTTACCTTATTACTCCACCAAGGAACGTGGCGGAGGTATGTGACGATCGCCGTACGTTTGTTTGTCTGTGTGCAACATTACTGAGACACGGATTTGGATGAAGCTTTCAGGGAAGGTCAGAAATGACACAAGGATCAATTGATTATATTTTGGCAGTGATGCGGCTTATAGTCTGGATCCGTGGATTTGTTCAGGATTTCCATATCATTGTGAGATTGTGGCAGGGCGTCATTGTAACCATGACAACAAGTGAACACTATGTCAGCTGCGATCCTGCAATAAATTGACCACTGTGGACTTATCAGGACATATCCGTTGGAAATCATACAAGGAACAATTGATTAAATTGTGGGGGTGTTTCCGAGTCCCATCAATGCCCGCCGCCCGCTACATATCTAATGTCAGGAAAATTCTTCAGTGGAGTCCTGACTTCTCCAAATTAATAGTCAGAGTCGACTCTCAAGTCAAAGCAAGGTTTTACTTGCAGCAAGGAATCACATGAACAGAACACAGTCTGGACAAGTGACTGACAAAGGCAAGAAACAGCATCGATTTTATACAGGGACACGAGCATGAGTTATACATCTTGGTATGTGTTAGCTCTAGTTCGCTGCTGGTTAAGTTAGTAAGTAAGTAAAGTTTATTTATATAGCACCTTTCACAGACAAAAAAAAATCACGAAGTGCCTTACAGTAACAGAAAAAGTAAATAAGACATAAAAACACAGTAAAACAAACCCCCACAATATAGAGCCACATTGCTCATAAAATCACACATGGTTAGACCTTGGTTCTTTTACAGCACTTCATTGAAAATTACTGAGCACAGCTTCATGTGAGTTACACACCACACAGTTACAATGAATAGGAACATCCATCCATCCATCCTCTATACACCGCTTTATCCTCACTAGGGTCGCAGGGGGTGCTGGAGCCTATCCCAGCTGACTCGGGCAAAGGCAGGGGACACCCTGGACAGGTTGCCAGTCTATCGCAGGGCTACATATACAGACAAACAATCACACCTATGGGCAATTTAGATTAGTCAATTAACCTCAGCATATTTTTGGACTGTGGGAGGAAGCCGGAGTGCCCGAAGAAAACCCACGCATGCACAGGGAGAACATGTAAACTCCATGCAGAAAGATCCCAGGCCCACCCCGGGATTAGAACCGGGATCTTCTTGCTGCAAGGCGAAAGTGCTAACCACTACTCCACTGTGCAGCCTGAATAGGAACATTTCATCATGAAATACAATAATTTTCACAACATTTAAGTCATGCAATTCGGTATCTGTACATATGTATATATATCCGTACACATGCATAACATGCACCTGTGCTCAGCGCAAGATCATTTTGTTTGTGGGTACATCTAAATCAAATGGACACATTCTATGGTGGTGTGATTTCTGCCACGACTTTTTTTTTCAAGATTTCAGCCGTCAGAAATGATAAAACCACTGAGCAGCCTTGGCGGAGTATTGCGCTCTCTGAGTACTTTTCTTGTTTATTGTGTGGTAGAGCTTTTGTCTGCATGTAAAAGGTTTGCGAGTTTGCATAGTTGGCAGCAAAAGGAGTTATTGTTGCTCCCTACCTCCCTGAAACACCTCTTTTGAACCTCAGGCTTTTCTTCTGTTACCTACTGACATCATCATGTCACACAAATGTCTGCGTTGTTAATAATGCGACATGCCGACTAACAAAGAATGAGCAGCTTTCTTGCAGTTCACCATTATTTCCTCACTAGAACAGCCTCTGCTACAGCCACAGTCCTATACTCTAGGATCCGAAACTAAAGTTGCTTTGCTTTCACCGGGCTAGCTGACCAATCAGAACCGACTGACTTTTTACAAGTGGGACCAAAAAGTCAGCCTGGGAGGTGCGGGGAACTTGACCTAAACCAGAAAATGTGAGAGGAAATGTGCTGCAGCAATGATATATGAGGACAAAGTGTGATTTCTGAACCTTAAAGCGAGTAAACATATTCTAGTAGACCTCAAAATTAACAAATTATATACCTGTATATGTGCATAATACAAGCTCTTTAATGTGTTTTTAGAAGAAGTCTGGCTAAATATGGAGTGCTTCACCACTACATATGAAAATTTGCTTATTATTCTGGATGCATGTACATAGAAGAAAACTGCAATAAATATCACTTTAATCTATGAAGTTGCCTTTTTGTGTTTATAGGCAAGACAGCTCATCAGTAGCTGTCAGAAAATTATAGTGGAGTAAAAAGAAGGATGTGGTGGAGTAGAAGAAAATGGTATTCTAGTACTTCTGTAAAAGTATTTTCCACAGACAGAGCAGTTCTATTTTTTCTTGTTTCTGTTGGCCAGCATGACACCATAATTTTCTGTTTTTAGTTGTTGCATGTCATGACTGAGGGCCTTTGGCTTCTGACTATCTGTGAGGGTATGAGTGTACTAGCAGTCGAACATCTGTTTTTGTGAGGACCAATGTGAGTTTTAGACCTTTAGTGTGAGGGCATTTTGGCGGCCCTGAATGATCCTTGGATTAGGGTTGTGGTCATGTCATAGATGAAATTGGGCCCAACGCTTACGAGGTGGGTCCTCACAAAGATACGGCATCTGAGCGTGTGAGAACAACTGTGCATACCCAGCATGCCAATGGAAGAACACTGCATCACCAAGTTTCCGTTTTGGAAACCTTAACTCTCCCATTTTAACAGCTCTGCAACACACAGCACATTCCCGATTTCTCATATCCTGCAAGATTTGCGACAACACAGCTCTTCATTTGTGGCCTTCAAAAATCCGCTTTCAGCCTCACCTTCATCCCTCATCCTCACTGTCAGCTTTCCCACGGCTATTAGAACATGTCACATCCTGATAGATACTCAATGGAGCAGAGTGCGCACACATGTAAACACATTCGAGCATGTTGCGTCGATGAAGCGCGCACCGGCCTGAGATTAAGCGCATCCAGTTGCACAAGCATCGAAGCATCGGTGCGCGCTTGCACGACGCGCTGGTGCTCGTGCGCTCGCAGGGAGTGATGAATACTCGCGCTGTTGATCAAAGAAGCTGTGATGTAATCAGTCTCTGAGCTTTTGCACGCATCCCTCATTAACTTTCACCAGAGGCTTTAATGAAAAACCACTGGAGGGAATCTCCGCTTTCTCTCCTCTTCTCCCTCCTCTTCCTCTCTCCCTGCCTTTTTTCCTTCTCATCTTCTCGTTCACTCCCTGCAGTTTCTGCTCGTCCTCCTCCTCATTCATCTTCCATACTGTGCCTCTGTCTCCCCCTCCTCACCCTCCTCCTCACTCCCTTCTCCCTCTGTCCCGGTGACTGGCTTGACTTCCGCTGAGACAGAGTAAATATTTCCCATGGCTTATCTGACCGCTGGCAGAAGGAATATGGCACAAAGTACGAGGCCCTGCTAATTAACACACAGCCTCTGTTTTTGGGGTCAGAGGCCTCTGGTTGGGACAGTTCGGGGCTTTAAGTTTGACACCTCAAACGCACCAACATCCAATTTGTTACAGTCAGGTATGACACATGGTTGTGTGTCTGCAGTCACTGGAGACTCCACTATTACTCACATCTTGACTTGATTTCCTCAGTTTTGGCCTTTTCTGGTAGAGGCTCTGTAAGGGAGGAAAAAAAAGGAGGGACGCAATGAAAAACAAAAGTTCCTCTCTCTCTTTCTTGCTCTTTCGCAAGCTGGCTCATGTCCAGGTACAGTCCAGCCCCTCAGTAATGATGACGGTGTGACGTGCACCAACTTCTCTGTTGCGCAATCCTGAAAGAGGCTCTTGGGGGCTATAAGACCCCCCAACCCTCATCTGGTTTCTCAGAGCCTCCAGTCTGTTTTCTCCAGACACACAGACACACAGAAGTATGACATGGTTGTGGGTGCTCAGCAGTGCAGATTGTTCTTAGAGGGGTCGAGGAGCAGTTGTCAAGACATGGACTTTAGCCAAAAGAAGCAGTGAAAACCGCTTGACTGTTTGGACTGGACACTCAATCATATCAGGTAAAATGAATCCGATCAACGGGAAAAATCATTAAAAACGGCTTGTGTTGATTTCAGAGCTGGGGCGAGGGTAGCTTGATCTCTTTGTTTCTGTCACTAATTCAACCGGTTTAGGATATTTACCATTGCAAATGTTAATTAATGATGTCATTTTCCGTATGTTACTGGTTTTCTTTAAATTTCACTTATTTCTGCTCTTTGTAATGTAATCCTCTTGTGCATTCCACTGTAATAGAATCAGTTTCTGTGACTTGTACGATTCCGGTAAAACTATGAAATATAAAATTAAGTTGACACTTTTTTCATCTAAATCAGGAATGTTTGAAAAAAGTAAATCAATTTTTAACACAATGTAGCTGTGTCTGAGGAGCCAGATGATTACAACCTCTTCCTATGTATTTCATAACAGTTCCACTCCAGTATGGTGTAATGCATTTTTGCTGTGATTAGTTATCAAGTAGGATGGCTAATAAACACTTGAGCCAGCTAAGGATTACCGTGCGGGGAAATGTGGTCCATAAAAGGCAACTGAATTTTAAATGCCCTCCTGATTTGTTTTATTTCCAGCTGACCTTGGATAACCGAAAGGAGGGAAACGTGTGACGCATTATGGCAACCCCAAATGACCGCTCTGTTTTCAACTCCACCTTCTCCCCTTATTCAACGGTAGAGGTTTCTGTAAACACCACGGCCTATGCGAACGCCTCTGCTCCCCACTGCACAGACTGGCCTCTTGTACCCATGACCACAGTGATCCCCTCCATCTACAGCATTATCTGTGTGCTGGGAATCCTCGCCAATACCTTGGCAGTGTGTGTGTTGGCCCATGCCAGTGCCTCGAGGAGAACTGTAGCTAACACCTTCATGCTGAACCTGTGTGTGTCCGACCTGTTGTTCCTGCTGTCTCTGCCGCTGTGGGCCGTCTACTACTCCCGGGGCTACAGCTGGCCCTTTGGCTGGGTGGCGTGCAAAATCTGCGGAATGCTCCTTAACCTGAACCTCTACGCCTCCATCTTCTTCATCACATGTATGAGCATGGACCGCTACCTGGCCATCGTGCATCCGCTCCGCTCCCAGAGTGCACGAGACCCCAAACGTGCCCGGCTCACGTGCATCCTGGTGTGGGTCCTGGCATGTGCCTGCTCAGCCCCCACCTTGGCTATCAGGGACACTCACTACTTAGAGGTTCTTGGCGTGGAGGTCTGTGCCATTTTATACCCCGATGACACTTGGTATAGGACGCTGACCTGGATGAAGATTGTTCTGGCATTCCTGCTGCCACTTTTTGTCATTTCTTGTTGCTACTGTGTTATTGGTAGGCATTTGTTAGCAGACACAGGGTTGGTAAGAATGCAGAAACCATCCCACCCCATGCCCTCTTCTAAATCGCTGGAGTCCCAGGAGGGCCATCATAGACCAGACAGACCCCCGACCCCCTGTGTGAGTCCCAGCAACAGCAGGGCCAGACCCCAGCAGGGGAGGGGGCTGGAGAGGGTGCTGTGGACAGTAGCCGCGGTGGTCATCGCATTCTTCCTCTGCTGGTTCCCCTTTCACTGTGTGACCTTCATAGACGTGCTGAAGAGCGAGGGCTGGCTGGATAGCTGCTGGGTAACCTGGACCATCGACAACCTCACCCCTCTCACCCTCTGCTTGGGCTTCTCCAACTCGGCCATCAACCCCGTGCTCTACTGCTTCATCGGGAATCATTTCCGGGGTCGACTCAGGGGCCTCTGTAAGGGCTTGAGTGCTTGTTTGAAGGCCCGTGGGGAGGAACACAGCCAGAAGAGAGGCTCCTTCAGCACCAGGCTGAGCTCCTTCTCTCGGAAACTCAGTGACCTCAGAGACCTGGCGATTGTGGAGCCCTCCGGTCCCGCTTAGCGAGGTCCCCTACACCTCTCCGAAGAATGAACGTCAAATGACTGCTGAACTTCAATAAGCACGCGTGTGTTAGGTGGAACTGTTACTATAATTGACCGAGTCAAATTCCTGCAGAGCTCAATTCTGCTGTACAAAGACAAGAAAAGTTGCTACAGAAAAGAGAAAAAGGAGTTTAAAGAGGGTTTAAAAAAACAACAAACAGATAAATGTAATGCTGTTTTTTCAGACAGACTATTTTACACACTTGATTTGAATAATCTCAAAGCAGTTAAGCAGCTGGTATGTTATTCACTGTCAGTGTTTTTTTTTTGGGTCACAGCAGGCACCTCATTTGAGTGACAAAACTCCAAAAAAACTCACTGTACACATCTTCTCAGCAGGAAAACAGATGACACAGTTGGCAAACAGCTAGCGGAGGTAGTGGAGCGTTGAGTTGCTAAAGAAACAGATATAAAACTAATAAAGGAAGCTTTAAAACAGTGAACACTGGATTTACATTCACTAGATAAACACAAACACCGAATGATAATGTTGCTCTCCACTGTAACTGCTGGATGTGTGAGCAGGCAACAGTTTCCTAACAAGTTTTCTCACATATCGATTCAAAAAGCATCAATACTTCAATGTTTTATTCACAACTTGTTTCTGCTCCCTTAGAGAGGCAAAAATAAATAAATAAATAAATATTTTATAAAAAACTTTTACCAGTTACTGTACAAGGAAAGGCCTTTAACCTTCAGGGGAAGCTTTAGCTAGGCTTTTTAGCTATGTTTGGTAGTTTTGCAAATGGTAGACAACATCTTGTATTCTGTATGCATAACAGTATTGTATATGGTAAAGCAAATGTCAGAACATTAACCTCATCTCAACTGAATTTGTGGTCACTGCAAGGTACAGTTAAGCACACCATTAAAACTTCCACTGCTCTTTTTTGGGGACCAAGCTATTATATGTGTAATCAACTAGTAATGTTGTTATTGTATTATTCTGTAAAGACAGTTTAAGTGAATAATTAATAAATATTTCGCTACAGATGCCACTTCTTTGTATCTTCTTCCTCTACAAAAATGGGAGTTTGTGTGGCTAATGTCAGTCCAGCTCCACACAAACACTTACTTTGTGAAACCAGATCCATTTGCAATTTTTAATGTTCCCTTTTCCCAATCTTACAGTCTAACAGCTGTGACTGAGAGCTTTCCCCACCTGGGAATGAGAGTGCTGAGATTACTGTCAGCCTGGCAGATGGACCTCCAGTCTCCTCGATTTTCTGCCCCTCCCAGCAAGCCTCACATGGGTTTTTTTTTCTACATATCAAGGCCAGATATCATATCGTAATCTCATATTAATGTCCTTATGATGCATTCCAGTCCAGCCACTTGTGTTGGTTGAGGGAGCCGCCAGCTATTCAATGATGTATCTCTCTCTGCTATTTGTGTCCAGTATAGATCTGCTGCATTCTGCATTGACCCTGGCTTGTCTCTCTGTGTGAGCTGAGAGCAGATGGAACATGCTGGAAATGTGTTTTGTTATAATTGATAATCCTAGATAAGCTTTTGCTTAGTGGTAAAGTGTTTTTTATGTATTTTATGAAAGATAGCTCTTTACAGATTGATATGACACCAAAAGCAAGCAAAAAACTTCTTTTTTTGATGAACTTGCTGTCGATCAAGCCTCTAAATTTTTACATTGTGCCACTGGATGGCGCTAAAATTCTGCACATGCAATGAATTAGACGCCACTGGCATGCTTTACCCAGACAGAGGCCCAAAGTCCCACCGCTCATGATCTTTCTGAGCCGAGGGAAAAATGGCTCTGACACAGACTGATGACTCATGTAGGCCACAGTTCTGAATGTATAAAAACACACATTGTCAACGAATGCTGCATTAAAAAAAAAAAAAGAGCCACCAGCTCGGACAAAATACTGAAAGCCACAAATGCAAGGTTAACCTCTCTGAAGGGTCGTTTGTGAAGGATTGCACGTGGTCGTGAACGGCACCAAAACCAGGAAAAATACACATCTCAATGTGATAGCTGAGCTTAAAATACCAGATGCTGTGCTATCAGTTTGCTAGAAAAAAACAAAAAGCATGTCATGCAGTAAACACTGAATATTTTAATCACTAGATCCTTAATTTGACACAGCAGAACTTTCCGACTGACAGGACAGATTGCAGGATGATTTCTTTGTAGCTCGCAGAGTGTATACAGTATGCACGCAGCTTCATTAGCTGATTTCTCTCTCTTTCGCAGAGCAGGTGCGAGCATCCTTGACACATGTTTAGTAGAAGACAGTCCGGTGACATGTGGCTGAGAATATGTGTGATGAGGAAATGTATGCTGAGAAGTGTACGGTAAACAGCAGGTGATAAACTTCTTGCTTGTCTGCAATGAAATGTCTTCTTCTCGCGTATCAGTTGGATTTAATTAAAGCTCTAGCTGCAGATTAGCCTCTGATTGTTTCCCTTGACGTGTTTTAAAAGTTAAAGTAGGAAAATGGAAGAATTTGCTGTATTTTTCCAATTGTGGAAAGTCAGTGAGTCTGTAGGAGGCAACAAGAAAGGGCCAAATGTGACCTTTTATCACAACTGTCATGCCTCATCATATGAGTTTGTGCAATCTCATAATAGCCAGTAATTTAAATCTTGAACACAAATAAAATGCAAGAAAGTAAATATTATAAAACAGGCTGCAGCTCACTTGTAGTACCATTCTAAAGCAAACAAGCATGGAACAAAATGCAAAACATCAGCTTACTTCTTTGTCGGCCCTTCAGTGCTGACAACGTGGTCCTTGTTTGAACCCAATTGCGTATCCTTGAACTAAATACATGAGCTCAAGTGGTGCACTTATTCTAAGTGTAATTTTTTGGTACTTGATACTTCCACTCTACTACATTTCAGTGAATAATAATGCACCTTTTCTTCCACTACATTCATTTTCCAGCTGTAGCTTCTTTACTGATTTAGATTTTGGATACAATATATTGTGTAAACACATGCATATTTGTAATTCAAATGCAATGAAAGGTAAAGTTATCTAATATTTAACCAAAAATTTTTTTTTAAAATACAATTTTCTGGTTAAAATGTACTTAAAAATGTATATGAAGTAGTTCAAACTAGCTTCACATCACCAGTTACAACACTAAAATGCTGAGGCACCAGTAATGATCTAGTACTTTGTACTTAATTTCCATTTATGTGATAATATTTCTGTACTTTTGCCTTAAAATGCAGGACTCTTTGTAAGTGGAGTATTTTTATATTAGTATCATGGAACTTTTGTAAGATAAAAGATCTGAAAGCATCTTGCGTCACTAAATCTTAATTTTACATCATTATTCGTGGAAGCTGTGGTGGAAATGTGGTGTTAATGACAAAACAAAGCGTGGTTGGAAACTGTGTAGCTCGCGGCATATGCTTAATATACGTTTTCCTGTGTGAAAATGGTGATATTACTTATTTTTGTCCCCTTCTTGTGCTTTCTATTGTTGAGGAAATATTCCGTTAGCATCTTTGAAGTTATTTCCTGTCGAAAAATACAATCATTTCCTGAGAGATACACGAACCCACATTTTACGTGCGTGTGTTTTACAGAGAACAAAGACGACTCCGAGCATCAAGTCAGACTGGTTGGAGGTTGGAGAGCTCTGCTCTCAGAGTCTGGGTGAGAAAGTGGAAAAAAAAATCTGCGAGTTCGCTTGGCAAAGCTCAGCCTCCCTGAACAGAGAATTTGAAACAGTGAGAAGCAAGTAATCGAATGAGAGCACTGGACAGCTGCCTTACCTGTGTTTGCAGTCTGGAGAAGATACAGCGAAGACAAAAAGTAAAAAGTTGAAGGCAAGAAAGACAAGGAGGAGAGTTGACACTTGGGAGGAGGAAGAAAACCTAAAAAAGCACATCTGGAGAGAAGCAGAGATGGAAAACCTGCCTGTCTACCACGGACCCATTGGTAAAGAAGAAGGGGAGCGGCGGCTGGCCCAGGACGGCCGAGATGGGTGCTACCTCGTCCGCAACAGTGACTCTGTGGAAGGCGTCTTCTGCCTGTGTGTGCTGTGAGTAAGAAAACAAATTGTGCAGCAGAAGCTGCTTTTGTTCCCCTTTTATAAGGCTCTTGCTGAGGCCTCACAATCAACACTTACATAATCCTATTTTCTGCTGTCATAGAGATTATTGATCCTGTCACATTTAAGAAAATAAAAACACAAAAAGCTGAGTGGAATCAAAAAATAGTGAGGTGTATTATTAAGTGTGAAATGAACAGTCCCACAGGTGCAATGACAGAGACAGTAGAAGTAAATTTCATTAAACTGAAAGACAAACCCGGGGTCAAAGGTGTTTCTATGTGTGTTTGTGTGCAGGTGCAACGGATACGTCTACACATACAGACTCCACAGAGATGACACGGGTTCGTGGGCTGCAGAGGTGAGACTTTTTATCTGATTTCTTGCCTTTTTTTTCATTTTTCCCCTGTACCGACTCGTTTCACACCCACCCCTCAAAGACACCTCTACAGAATAACAGCTGCACATCTGCCTCGCTTTAGTCGGTGTTTATTGGTTTAGAAGTTGTTTTGGTGCCAGGGTAATTCAACAAGCTGTGAATCTGAAGCAAACATGCTTCCTTTCTCTCTCTCTTGAGGAGTGACAGCACTGAAAAACGGGTGCATTTCTTTTCCTTTCGCAATAACACCCTGTGAGATACTCCCATCCCCACTGCTCCTCAATTCTCCTCCACCCCCACCTCAAATTTAAGACGCCATGGCATCAGCATATACTCCAGAGATGAGAAACGTAGAATTGCATTTGACAGCATTTCTGATGGGATATGTAATTGAGCACTGAGGGCTGGCGTGCACCCAGAGACGGGAATGTATAGAGACATCTGAACGCTGTGTCTCTCTCTGACGACTAAGCTAGATGCCGTTGTAACGACATTTTACCCTCGCTCATTCTCACTGACAGCATCAAGATGTGAACAGATGTGGGGGGGGGGGAGGAGAGAAAAGGTTTGAATTACAAGAATTTCACTACAAGCTTCATAACAGTTTACATTATTCATGTGCAATATCAATCACTTTAATGAAATATTCTCGGGAACAGAGGTACCACTTGTGGCCGAAGACAGGAGCATCCAAAGTGCTGCGCTGTGGGAAGTGCTCTCTGATTAAATGATTTTAAAATGCATTCAAAGAACACAATTTTCCACCATTTCTTACAGCATGATTGATAGCGCGGAATGAAAACACATAATGTGTTTTTAAAGGCCTTACTTGACAAAATTACAGTGGTTTTCAAAAAGTGCAAAGGTTTAGAGATATTAAAGTGGCAGCTGTGGGCAAACAAACAAGTGGGAAATTGATGTGTGTGTGTTATCAATTAGAAAAACTGCAAGAGCTCCCTGAAAAGAGCCTTGAGAAAACAGTCTGAAAGCCCACATGAAACCCAGTAGATGGGTTTAAAAAACAAATTATTATATTTTTACTTATGCCACAGATAATTTCTTCAAGTGATCTTTGTGGTATTTCAGCTTCATTCTGTCAGAAGTAAAGCTGTTGAGATAATGGGACACTTCAAGCCTTTTAGATGTCTCGCATAAATCCTTGAATATTGCTTTTTATTGACTAACAAAATATAAAAACACCCGAGGGAGCCAAAGCTTTAAGAGGTAACTGCATCCTGAGTTTTCCAAATTTAGCTTTTAAACTCCTTGAGTCTATCATTAGTTTATTTTCCTCCTTTTTAAAGTAGTTTTAACAGCAGCTGTAGATTTAATTTCTCCTGCATCGTGTTTTTTTTAAATTAATATGTGCTTTTATTGTCTTTAAAACAAGCTCAGTGTGGATGAGTGCAGCGCATATATAAAACTATAATTGCCAGTCTGCCCTTTTGCTCAATATACTTGCATTTCTGCTTCCACTTTCAGCATATCTGATTCCCTTAAAGGTGAATTTGTGAGAGCTCATTTCAAGACGGCCCTGTCCCGTCCTCTTCATTTCCCCCGTGGGGTTTGATGTGGAGATGGGAGACGGAGGCGCTCTGAATTCTCCTCTGAACTCTTTTCCCTCCCTCTCTCTTCTGTTTCAGACCACTCCTGGTGTGCAGAAACGATATTTCCGGAAGATCAGGAACTTGATAGCAGCTTTCCAGAAGCCTGGACAAGGAATTGCCATGCCTCTGCTCTACCCCATCACCGCTCAGAGACGGGCGCAAACACACACCGAGCCACCGATGCCCAGCAATAGCCAGTCGCCGACGTACAGCAGCTCAAACCCTTGCTTCAATCAGCTGACGCCACATGCTGCTCAGGGACAGAAAAACAGGAACAAGAAGGAGGTGCAGCAAGCTTTTAGTTAGGGGCAAACCCTAACCTCACCACTGAGCTAATTAGGAAGAAAAACACAATTTTTGCATAGTTCCTAGCATGATGTCTGTGAAGTAAATGTCATTTTTTTCCTTGTTTGTTAAGTTCTTTTAGCGGTGACTCAGATCTCCTTCCGGTATCTTCCTCTCTGCACATGCAGCCCCATAACGTTCAGGGATGTGATGTGAAATATTCCACCGCTGGAACATTAATATCCATTACTGCATGCATAAGTTGACAACAAATATTGTGCTCTGTTCTCTTAATGCAATAGAGTTGTGTGATTGGCGAAGAAAAATAAATGATATTGGTTTGGAAACTCTTTTAAATAAGGTCACGCATGCACAACCCCGCACACACCCGAATTCAATTTGACATATTGAAGCGGTGATTTCCGAGGAGAGAATGCTGACTGCTGGGTGGGGGAGAGAGAGAGGGGTGAGGGGGTGAGGAGGAGGCTGCGTCATTCATCTGATTGACATTACTGGAGCCTCGTGAAAAAAAAATGAAAGAGAAACACAGAAAGAGAAGGAGAAAACGAGAGAGAGAGAGAGAGAGAGAGAGAGAGAGAGGCAGCGAGAGCATCCATTCAGCTCAGACAATTCTTCAGTGCAGTGGTCTCCTAGCAACCGGACCCTCCATCTTTTCACCGTGGAGATGAGGTTGGACAGTATCTAGCGGAGCATATGGTTTAGAAAGGGAAGGTGCATCGCAGTCGATCAGCAGTGCTAGTGAGGAATGTATATCACCTGCTCGCAGTCAGAACATATGCATTGTGTGTCTCTGTCATCGGCAGCCCAGGAGAGAAACACAAACAATTAATGGTGGGCAGATGGCGGAGTGACGGCGGGAGGGAGGCGAGTGGGGGAAAGGCAGACGGACGGGGAGGTGGATTAGTGGTAGCTAGATTTAAAAAAAAAAAGAGAGAGCGAGAGAAACCAAACAAACTTTTTAACTTTCTTTTTTTTTTTTTTTACTTTTTTTTGTTGGTGGGGAGAGGCTTGGAAGTAGTTCACATGTAGTCTGATTGGCATTTCCTAATGAGAGGAGACAAGCTGTAGAGAACGGCACAGCCAACTCCAGGTCCTGCCCCTTCTGCACTTACCACCCACTCGCTGAGCCTCAGCTGTCACATTTCTTTTTCCCTTTCCTCTTTGCTCCCCCCCCCCTTCTTCTCTCCACCTCCTTCTTCTTCTTCTGACAGACGCAGGTTTCTCATACATATCTCGGTTTGAGCCATAATGATGGGTGATAATGACAGCACAGATTTGAAACTTACAAACTCCCAGAAACGAGAACAAAGACGGCACAACAAATGTGTTGGAGGGAAGGCGCGGAGACAGAGAAGACGTGAAAAAGGAGAGAGAGAGAGGGAGAAAGAACAGACACGGAGAGAAATAATAAGCAACAATCCCTATGAAATCCCAGAGAGCAAACTGGTAATTCACACATAATAACTTTAATCAGCATTGTAACCCAATAAAGTTAGATTTTTCAGCGAGAATATTTACTATAGCCATGTATAATTCTTTGCAAAAATGTAACTGTTTTTCTATTGATTAACAATACTGACACTTATGAACAACATAATTTCCCGTTGAGCACTTTTTTTTCAGTGTGAAAGCACTGGCTATGTACATTCTTGATTTTAGTATACACACTCATACAAACTACAGTTGGAGCACACCAGAGGCGGAAAACCACAGGAGGTTTCCTTCTCTAAAGGGGAGTGTCAGAGTCGACAAGGCCTCTCTTACACAATATGTAAACGATAGTATATCCGAGGTAAACCATGTAGGAACTCAAATGGCAACCGGAGAGCTCTTGATTTGAGTCATGAAGAGGATTATTCACTGGCAATCCTAAAGTCTTCATCTCTACAGTTCGATGATACTGAACACAGTCCGAAACGATGAACAGTGTTGAAACAGCAAATGACAGTCAGTCCATCAGTGAGTCAGTCGGTCAGTCGGGATACAAAAAGCGAAGCCACAGCCAAACCACACTGCTTGTGCCACTGTTAGAAATCGGAGAAACTGGACGATAATAATAAAATACCATCATTTTGTCACAATTAAAGGCATTTGGAAGTTTTTTCCCCCAATCTCTCGTCTTGTTCTTCTTCTTTGTCGTCGTTGTCTTCTTTTTTTCCATACAGTATAGAAACAGTAGAACAAATCAGAGTAGAGTAGAAACAGGCAGTCTTTGGTGGGGTGGGGGGCTGCTCATGTGTCTCTGTTACCTGCCCCCCACCTCGCTCAGTGTCATAAAGTGGATGTTGGAGGGGCAGTCGGACAGCTCCAGCTGCTGCTCTATAGGCAGAGAGTAGTAGCCGTCGTAACCCTGAACACGTCCTCCGGACAGTAGCTGCTGCTTCTCCACCTCGCTCCACGCCCGGCTCCCTGCATCCCCCATATCCACCCGCTTCCTCTCCTTCTCCCACGCTCCTTCCACTGCCCTCTTCCTCGCCTCCTCTCTCACCCGTGCCCTCTCCTCCTCCTCGCTTCCGCCGTAGCGCACGCACAGGCACAGCGCCCCCTGCTGGAGAGTGATATCGGCGAATCGTCGAGTCCTGCCGTTCACCGTGGCGCTCATCTGAGACACGCTCACGTTCACGCCACTCTCCAGGATACGCCCCCCGACTCCCAGCCCCAGGGCGAGGTCTTCCTCAATTGGCCGGGACTGGAGGAAGTGGTGGGTGTCGCAGCCGTGGACGGTGAAGCTCAGGCCGCTGAGGTGGACGGCACCGTTTAAAATGGCTGCCACCCGGCGGCTGTCCTCGCTGGCCACTCCGATGACTTCTGCACTCACTCGACCGTGAGAAACCGCAAATCTGATGCTGGGGCCGAGAATAGAGGGCCGGGAGCCAAAGGGAGGAGGACGTGCCGGCCTATGACAGGTTGAGCCCACGGGCTCAGAGACCAGCGGTAACCTCTCCAGGGAGATGAAACTCCTCAGCTGTCTCCGCAGCTCACATTGGATTCCCAGAACCACCTGCAAAAACACATGACAACCCATTTATTACAGAGGCTTATCTGATTTACAGTCACATGCTCATCTGTGACGCATCATTTTAACAGCAGATATTTTGACCTTACAACACTAATGATGGCTGTTACGTTTGGGTTCTCTCAGTGACCTTTAGCACAACAGTGAAGTAGTTTACACCAGAACATGAACTGGAAGTGGCAAACACAGGCTGTGCAGTCATTGCAGTTAATCTTGTTAATCATATGTTTCCTCTGATGACTTGTCAAAATGTCTGGTGTGAAATGGGCTTACGAGAGCTGACCAGTACTGAATCATTCATCCCTTATAAGGAAATGGTACTCCAGTGTCGTAGTGTTTCGCTTTATACATTAGAAGGGTGTTTTACACAACAGGCAGGTGCACTGAACTTCAAGTATTATTTTAAACATGTCTCAGTTATGTTTACATATATTTGTCTTATTGTATTTTGGCAGTCTTTCCATTGCTATCAGCCTCATTTTCTTATTTTTTCGACTAAATACCTGACATTTACAGTGACACAACACAAAGATTGTTCCTTTAAGAAGCAGCAAGCAGCAAAATACTTAATGTACTTAACTACAGTCAACCAAATAACTACTTCATTTTATTTCTTATAGTCACTGTGGAAAACATTCTTATTACTAACATGGTGGTCATTTTGGAAGCACTGTTGCTTAGGAAAAAGCACGGACATCACAAAAAATGGCAGACGATTATCAGGTAATAATGTGCCTTTTTGTTTCAGTTTGGTTTATATGAAGACGCAAAGTGTTATATTAATTAGATAAATGTGTCTACTATGTATATATTAGTAACAATTTGTCAGATAATTAAAATAAAACTTATTTAATCAATTATTTAATCAATTAAAATTAAAGTTTTCCACTCCGTGCTATGAAACATCCTTTGAACCCATGCTGTTTTTATTATTAGCATTGCTGGAGTTCTTTTTTTTAATTATTAAGTTTTTTATATGCCCTTTTTCCAAAGTCTGTTTAATTAATTTTTTTTCCAGAGACAATTTTAAATCTGATCTTACTTCATAATGTTAACTGACTGACTGCTGCTGCCACTTTTAAGTTTGCAATTTGAATAAATACCTCCGACCAGGCATAAAATGAACCATGAGGTTAAATCTGGTTGTATGTCACGTGTGAGGCAGTCACTTGTGCCCAGCTACCTTAGAGTGTGCGTACACTGATCAGCCACAACAAAAAACCAGCTGCCTAATATTCTGTAGGTCTGCCACCAAAACAGCTCTGACCTTATGAGATATCTACTTCACAAGACCTCAGAAGCTGTCCTGTGCTGTCCGGCACTAAGACCTTTGCAGGAGATCCTTTAAGTGCCGCAAGCTGTGAGGTGACACCTCCATGGATCCGACTTGTTTGTCCTGTGCATGCCACAGAGCCTCAGCTGGAATGAGATCTTGGGAATCTGAAGGCCGAGTCAACATCTTCAACTATTTGTCATGTTCTTCAAAGTATTCTGCAGTTTGGCAGGGAGCGCTTTGCCGCTAAAAGAGGCCATCAGGGAAATGCCTTGTCATGAAAGGGTGTACATGCTCTGCAGTAATGTTTAGGTAGGTGGTACGTGTCAAACCCAAGGTTTCTCAGCAGAACATTACTCAGAGCATCACTACATCCATCGGCTTGCCGTCTTCCTCTAATGCATCCTGCTGTCATCTGTTCTCTAGATAAGCGATGCACACTCAGGATGCAAAAGAAAATGCGATTCATCAGATCAGGCCGCCTTCTTTCCTTGCTCCATGATCTAGTTCTGATGCCAGTTGTTACTACTTTCGGTGGTGGACAGGGGTCAGCGTCGGCATTGTTGCACTGTGTGTACTGACGGCTTTCTATCACAGGCAGTGTTAAGGTTTTCAGCAATTTGTGCTCCAGTAGCTCTGCTGTGAAATCAGGCCAGCCTTTTCTCCCTGTGCTAGTCAGCATCTACATCTTTTTGTAGTCACTGCATACTATTACCACCCCACAAGGCCTGTTGTTTTGGAGTCTGTTCACCAGCTGCCTAATATCTTTCATCCCTTTATAGGTATTTGTACAAGATAATCAATATCCTTCATTTGATCTGTTTAAAGTTTTAATGTTGTGGCTGACAGAATATCTGTTATATATGCCTCCAAGTTGAAAATGAAACATTTATGGACAAAAAAGTAACATTTTTCATAAGATACATTTGGCATAGACTAAGAGATAGTGAAAGAATCAATACAGAGATACAAAGTTACAACCTGAAAAAAGTTAACTGAGGTTTGCAGTATTGAAACACTCACCTTGCTGGAGTCCCAGTCTTGTGTCTTGGTCTGGGTCTTCATCAGTTCGTATGTTTGTTCCATTCTGCCCACTTCAGGCTTTGGGAAACCAGGGACAACATTATGAAGCTGGAAGCCAAATAGCTGCAGCCAGCTACCGATGTCTGGACACACACATGTACAGAGAAAGAGAACATTGCCCGGAGGGAGAAAAGTTAGAATATAATGTGTATACTGTGAGGCAAACAAAAAGTCATAAGGCCAGGGAAACAACACCTTGCACAGGAAATCACACAATATATGAGTATAATGCGCAGCAGAGACAGGTCGGCTGGTGTTTCCCTCGCAAACAGATTCCTTCTGTAATAAACAATCCTGCTGCAGGAAAACGTGACAGACCAAATGAATGTTCCATTAACCAGAAGGACATACGCCCCCGACAACATCCTGTATTCATCTTCTACTCTGCTATTCCATCTCTTTCCCTCGCTTGAGTTTCTATTTTGTCTCTCGGGGAAACAGTATGTTCTTGACAGACAGAGGGAACAAAACACAACAGCCTGTGTTAAAAAACAATGCGATCAGAGGCACGGCTGTCCTTTTCTTCTGGCAGTACATTCTATCTGTCACATCTTCTCTTGGTGACACATAGCTCACCTGTGGTTAGCTGTGTGACCCATTCACTCACGCTTTATGGCAGATGTTTCCCGTGTACATGTGCGAGTGGGAGTAGGTGTCTGAGTGAAATATCTGTTGTATCTCTTAGTATCTGTCAATCAGACGCTAATTCAACGTTGAGATGGAAAGTAAGTGTGTGTGTGTGTGTTATATTCACCTGTAGTAAACTGAGTCACCTCCTCCACTCTCCCAACGGGGCAGTTATTCTTGAAGGCATACAAGTTGAACGGCTTGGGCTCCTTGCTCAGCTCTCCCCACAGTTCATGATTCGGCGAAGTCCATCGTCCAGCCAGAGTGTCGTAGTCCCGCCTGCCCAAATGGACCAGCCGCGTAAGAGGATCATACAAGCCTCCGTGGAAGCCGATGACAAGCTGGAAGTCGGGGTTGGTGTCCTGATAAACCTCCCCATAAGGGGTGTAGAGGATCTCCTTGACTAGTCGCCCCTTGCTTGAGAAAACTGCCCTCGGACTCCCCACGCTGTCGCAGGCAACGTAGTACTCCTCCCCGCTGCTCAACTCCATGGCAATGAGGTGGCCCTGAAGGTCGTAGTACAGCGACGTGATCAGATTGCTGCTGTGGTTGTATAAGTGACTGACCCTGGTGGGGTGGGACAGGTCAGCATAAAAGAACTGCAGCTGCTCGCCCTGGCTGCTCTTGGTGGCCACGCGGCGACCCAGTCCGTCATAGCGGTACCACACCGAGCGCTCGGTCACGCGGTTGAAGACGCGGGTCAGCAGGCCGTTGGAGTTGTAGTCGAACAGGTCATTCGCTCGCTGACGGAGAAAGCCATCGTCATCCACACTGTACTGTAACTCGCCAAGGTGAGTGATGCGGTCTCTTTGGTCGTAGCGCAGTGGTGTCAGCCTGGAATTAGACCAAACAGGTATGCAAATACCAGGAATGGTCAGCATTTGGCTGCAACAGAAACTGCAATGCAAACTGCCACTAATGTCATTCGCTCTGCTGGAAACCAATGTTTTGGGCAAACATTTGACATACTAATGGTCATGAATGGTAAATTAAAGGACCATATTATGCCAAATCCATTTTTCATTGTTTTTAAACATAACTATGTTGCCCAAGTGTGTCTCGAGACCAACAAAACATGAGAAAAAAAATCATCCCATGTTTCTTTGCTTTCTCCACAGATCAAGAAATGTGTCTCTGAACAAGCCAATCTGGCTGGCAGCCTTTTGTGATGTGACAACAGAATAAAGACTGCCTTCACAGGGCTAAAATCACAAGCTTTATGGTAGGATAAACAACCTGAGCAGTTTTTCAAGCTGAAATTAGAAACACATTCTAGAGATATAAACTGACTTGTTTAAAAGTGGTTTAAAATGGGAATTTTAAGGGACCACTAAAGCTATGACTAATACTTAATTCCTATTATTAAGCCTGGCGTAAATTTCATAGCAATAGTTTTGACTCAAACCAATAAATTCTAAACTGCTGCTAGATGAAAAGTCAGATGATCCCCAATGTAAGTAGCATTCATCTTCTGGGGACCATGATTGTGCAAATTTCTGTGCCAATATAATATATACTACCAGTTAAAAGTTTTAGAACGCCCCATTATTTCCAGTACCCAGTAGTGTAAGTTCAATGAGTAGATTGAAATGCGACAAAGGTAATTAATGAACTGCCAGCGTTTATAAAAAAAAAGGTAAGGCTACCCAAAAATAAAAAAATAATGTACATTTCAGAATTATACAATAAGGCCTTTTTCAGGGAACAAGGAATGGGTTAACAACTTAAAGCTGTTCTGCAGCAATGGAGGTTGATCAATCTGTGAAAGTTGGTGCTACCAAATCCCACAGGTGTCCCAACTTTTCTTCATTACTTGCAACCCCCTTTGACTGCATAGAAGTAGTGATCACACTGTGGCACTATACCGTGGAGAGCATTATTTGAACAGCGCTGTACTGCAGAAAGTAGTGTGTTGTTATAAAAATGGAGAGGAAAAGGCAATTAACAATAGTAAAGAGACAGACTATACAGGGAAATTGCGAAGAAAGTCAAGGTGTCAGTGAGTACAGTCACTTCGATGAGTGAAAAGTTCAGAACACATTTTGGTTTCTAAATTGATTTTTTTTTCAACTTCATTTGTTGATTTGTTCTATGCTTTCATTTCAGAGTACAATGAGACATTAATAGGCATATTTCCAATAAAAAAAATTGAAAAATTGGGATGTTCTATAAGTGTTGACAAGCAGTGTATATAATATTAAAATAATAGAATTGCAATATCGTTGTGATGGTGGATTGACTGTTCTCAGATGGCCATTGATATCCCTTGAGACATGTTGCCAGCAAGGCTAAAAACATGGTAATAAATATAGTCTTGATCTGCAATATGTAGCAGGTACTGACTTACCTGGCACTGGTCCCATGGCTGAGCAAGTTAATGTTCCCGTTGAGGTCATAACTATAACGCCACTGAGGCCGCTCATTGACTGAGGCGCTTTGCAGCTGACTGTCTGCGTCGTACTCGTAAGTGTAGCGGGTCACGTTGCTGTCCACGCCCACCCTGATATCACAGGTGGTGGTGCGTCCTGCTGAGTCATACTGAATCGTCATCCAGTAGGCGATGGATTTAAGGATCTCATATTGGACCTCTACCACCTGGCCGTACGAGTTGAACACCTTGGTGTGCTTCATTAGATGGGTGGTGATCACCTGGACACCCAAAGACAATGAGGACACATTCAGCATCAAGTCTGTTGTTTTTTAAAGTCCTTCTGTTGGCAACGTAAGGGCAACAGAGTCAAATGCAAACACAACATTGGCATAAAGTTGTCACCTGATGTGTCTAATTCTATTTAATGCTAAGCACTATGTTCAGAAGCTAGTCTGTTTTGGTTGCTGTTTGGTGCTGGGCTGGGTTTATCAGATCACGTAAAGGTGGAGTCTGTGATTCAAGTAGCATTAGGTTAGCATATTTAGATAGCAATAGCGAAATTTATTGCCACTGCCCCTGTTTTACCCCTGTCCTATGCACAAGAATGAACATACGTGAGTGTGAATGTGCATATGTCATGCTGGAATAGTGTCCAAGGCACTTTGTTAGTTTACTATTTAAAGAGCCAGCACTTAGTAAAGATAGCACATTTGTTTCAGTGCAGATTCTAAATGGACAGCTAATAGACTTTGGAATATATAATCTCTCAAAACTGTCAAAACAAAATAAAAGGGTTAGGGTTAGGGGTACAAGTAGGGTTAGGGTTAGGGTTAGGGGTAGGTGGGGTGCCGAGGTGCGCTTGAAAGCGTAGGACGTGAGCCTGGGTGGAGCCATCTTGGTGGTAGTAGCAAATATTGTGTTCATGCAATATAGTCAGTATTATATTTTTCTAGTATTATAGTATTGCACACGCCACCTTTAAATAGAAAAGGCTGCTTGCTGCTGGAAACTGATTTGATTATAATAGTAAGTCTCAACCAAACAGTAAAGGCCATCAAACCAAAACAATGAGCTGACAGACACTAAAACGCACCATTAAACCGAAATGAACTGCAGAGTGAGTTTATAATTACCATTTTTTTTCGTTATGATTGGCTGCTTTTACATCACAGTCTTCTAATCCCTTGTTAATGTAAAAGTATTGATTAGTGCCACTTTAAGGTAACATTAAAGCTACTGAATGGTGTTATTTGCATGTATTATGTTTTAGTTCGTAGCTGCGTACCTGGTTGAGATCATAGAAGATGACGCTGAACTTGCCAAACTGCTCGACCCGTCCTGATACGTCAACATAACGGTACAGATCAATAGGCAGCGGCGTCTCATTGATGACCGCCTGCATGCTGGTGACTCTGAAGTTGTTGTAACTGTAGTCGAATCTGGCGTTGACCAAACCTTCTTCGCTGAAGCGGAAGATTTGCCGACTTGTCAGCGGACCTGTGCAGAGGAATCAGAGTGGATTATGAAAATTCACTGACATTGCTTCAAAACTACACTTGGCACGTGCTTACACAGCCCTCAGAACTAGCCATCGCACTACCCGTACAAGCCTGCCTAATTAATTCACATCGAGGCCTAATTCAACATCATTAACACAGACACACGTAGTGCAATTCATTCAATCTTAACTATCCCCACACCTCTATGGCATTTCCAGTGGTGACCTTTAATATGGAGAGATAATGAAATCTAAAGACAATAGCCATGATGGGCCAATGTGCTCCTTAATGTCAGAACATCAACTTTAACAACACCATTCATCACCTCTGCTGCTAGCTACTAACGCTCGTCCTCCATTTGGAAAAAGGCCTGCTAATGAAACACCATTATGCTGCTATTTGAGATGACTCTGATTGCAGTTAAGATGACTAAGTGTCTAGCTTTGGAGACTGTAGAGAGCTGGATCAGCATTACATCTTCTATTTTTATTTTCTGTGGAATGTTGATTCTAAACCTGCGCTAATGGGAAAATGGCAGAAGAGAGAGAGACACAGCGAGGTGGAGGCTTTTCTGCAGCCCTGGGGAACTTGCAGTCTGTTCGTCTCGCTTCTCTAGCTGTCACTTCCCCAAGCTGTCATCTTTCCCTCTTCTTTTCTGTTCCTTTTCTCCCTCGCCTACCTCTGAATCCATCTCTCTCTCTCTCTCTCTTTTTTTGGTGCCTTACTTTTCCTTGTCTCCTCTCAAGGGACAATTACCACTATCTCTTCTCTCTCCAAGGCTCCGTTTGTTCTGCTGAAATGAGATCAGTTAAAGGAAGGTGAGAGTCTATTCACAGTGAGGGCAAAGTGATAAACACGCACACACACACACACAGCTGCGCTTCACAGATTAGTGACACCTGATCATGGCGAGCCAATCATAAAGCCACGGGAAGTGAAGCAGCCGCAGAGATGAGAGGGCCCCTCCACGACCCTGGACAGACTGTAACTTCAGGGAATTGTTGAACTGTATTAACAATGGTGGTATCTGAACACGCTATATCTGCTGTCATGGCTAAAGGGTCCTATTGACGGTCGTACTATTGCTTAATAGTACTGCCATTTATAAAGTACAGTGTCTTCCGAGCTAATTTACCATATCAGCAGTGGCTCTTAAGTGATTTTGGGGCTATATTTCATAGCCACAGCTACGATTTCATGAGTTCCTGTCTGGCATGGACATAGATGAGTGCAAACATTTCTGCAGATGAGTGTTAACATGTAGCTGTGCAACATAAAAGTAGTATATCTACACATTCCTCACCACATATTAGCATGTATTCGTACATTCACTTGTTTACTTTGATGCGGAGGTGTGGAAGAGATAGCACCGGCTCTGAGCCCAGTGGGTGGTCTTGTATTCAGAGCTGTGGTAGACCACAGTCTCTTCCACTCGAGCATGCTCAGCCCTATTCACGCTTCGAACTGTGGCTGCCTCGGTCTCAGATGAAATAGCGCCATGTCTGACTCAAAGTCAGACTACAGAGTTTGAGACAGCTCCTCAAATCTGACTTGAAGTGCATTCCTATTACAATAAAGGTGCTTTGATTTTCATTCACAAGGCCATTTATCAGACTGATCCTTTGAAATGATTAATTTTAAACTCCTGAAAATCTGCCAGCATGTTATCTTTAAAATGTTGCCCAAATGACACCAGTTTTTTAGTAACAAACTGTAAAAAGACAAATAATTATTTGATTTTCTTTTCTTTCCTTCCTTGGATTTACTTGAAGTAATCGTGTGAAAAAAATAGTTAAACTGAGAAAATCAATCAAACCTAAGCTTAAAGTTGTTATAAATCATCATTTCTCATTTGAAAATACACCACTTGCTCTAACCACATTCTCCACAAATCCGAAAAATTCTTCATTTTTGTAACACCTGATACACCATGAGTGACTTGGCTACACTTGACAAAAATTCTGGGAGTATTTTTTAGCTGAACTGGGCTGAGGCAGAGCAGAGAGGAAACAATTATGCAAAATTAAAAATATCTGTAGTAAATTATCTATGTATGTACAGTCACCATTTTGTCCAGCACTGGTAACCAACACTGATAGACACTGAAAAATTATGAACATACTTTTTTCCATGTTTTAACATTTTTAGTGAGGTAAATAATTTAAAAAAAATCTATGAATTTTGTTTTCTTTTTATATGATAACCACGATATCCTTGTTGTCCTGCACAAAAACATTTTGGAGTTTTCTGTCCTTCTAGCCGTGGTTGTCCTGCTTCCATAGAGGTGTTGGACTTTGCAGTGGAAACTGAGCCTACAGTGACTAAAAATGTGACGGGCAAAAAAACCTACCCAGAAACTGCTCTGGGTTCTGAGGGTTAAGATGACTGTGCACGTTGTAAATATTTAAAATCTGCGGCTGCCGGCTGTTTAGCTCATATTTGCTGTGAGTCCATATGTATATGCACCTGTCTGCCTGTATCGAATGGAGCTTATGAAGCCGTTATGGGTGAGATGAATGGTCTTGACGGTGCCAGAAGCCTCGTCGTAAGTGAAGGTCACCAGGGTGGAGTCATAAACCACCTCGGAGAGCCGCGCCGCTGATGTATACCTTCAAAGGAAACACACAAAAAGAGTCAAATGGAAAAAAACAAATTACATTTCATAGAATAGATGAAAAATATGTATAGCATTTGAGTACAGTGGAATGCATTTGATCTTCAATGCAAGTAAACACGCCCCGCTACATGAATAATAAAAAGATCCCTTGGGCCACTAACGACCAAGTTGCATCGTCCTTTAATATTTCATCACAATCAGACCAGGTGTCGAGGCAGTTATGGCCTTTCAAATCTGGAAAATGGGACCATTTATTATAGCATCCTCATCGAGCCAATGAGTATTAAAAATGTTAAATGCCAGAACACTGCCTGAATCAGTCCTCCAACTTTCATCAAAATCAGATCAGTGGTGTCTGACATGGTATGATGATAAAAAATTTGACCTTTAATCATCTCCCCCATTAGTCCGATCGGCGTAATTTGTAAGGACAGCTGGGTGTGTGCAGCACGTTCAGAGCCAGCTAGGCTTGTTGTAATAGGGCTTTTAAAATTTTAAGATTAGCCTTTAATTGTGGCACTTTAATCAAGCCAATCAGTGCTATGTTTTTATATAAGAGTGCAAGATGCATAATGCCTCCGTTTCATTAGAATCAAACCACCAGTGTCACGTTTTCTGCATGGTCGTACCTGTAGATGACACTACGCCCGGTGCCCAAGTACTGAGTCCTCATCAGGCGCCCGTCCAGGGTGTAGTCCTGCATGAAGGAGGCCTGGCTGTCAGGAGGAGTGTATATGTTCCTGTAGTAGCCGATGGACAGTAGCGACTGCAGGACGTGCTTCACCATGCTGGGCATCGTCACGGCGACCAGACGGTCTGTTTGGTCGTATTCAAAGACGTAGCGCCGCTGGCTATGTAGCAGCAGCATAATGGACTGTAAGAACACAGACAGATGCCCACACAGTTACAATCCTGTAGCTCACTGATTTCTTGTTTCTTTGTCCACCCATCCTATGTCTGATTTATTTATTCATTTAGTTATCCAATAGATTGTATCGCTGAAACGTCTGCTCTTCAGAAGCGACCTTGATCTGAGTTTCATTTCAGCTACTCATTCAAAGCTCTTTCAATTCTGTAACATAAATATCAATAACGAACAAAAAAAGAAAAAATGCCTTTGGAATTCTGGGTTTCTTTTCAGACAGAAACTATTTCGTTGACTGCAGTTTCTTTCCCTTTTCTGACAAGCCTTAAAAATCGGCCATCCTGCAGCTATTTGAAATGTTTCAACTGCGGTAAAATAATGTTCTATTTAGCTGTAAGGTGAGGTGCGAATGTGTTAATATTACATGCAGGTGTTATTAATTTCTCGATGGTTCTGTAAGATAAGCTCATTTACACTCTAATTTTGTCTTAGACCAAACCTTGACACTAAATGTATTTCAGGCTGAGTCTCATTTCATTAAATATTTCAGTTAATTTCAAAGACGGAAATTATACCTTCTGGTAGCTTTCAACTTTGTCACACTTCACATTTTTTTAAACTAAAAAATTACAGGCACTGTACATTACTTGTAACCATTTGTCAAAGCAAGATGAGTGTTTACTGTAAACCCACTTCGAGGAAACTGCCATTTCTTTTAAAACACTCTGTGAAAATCAAGTTAGGAAGCCTTGAAGCTTGCCTCAGTTACACAATCCATCACCCAGAACACATTGTCTGATTTCACTGCTCTCGCAGCGCTTTTATTTCTAGTCATGCAGATGTATATATGTTTCCCTCTTCAAACAGATGTTCATAATTTGGTAAAATGAATGGAAACTGTGTCAAACAGAGGAAAACACATTAAAAATAGGCTTGGTAAAGCGGCACTGTAAATGATTTTTTATTTTGCTTTCACTTTCTTGCTTTCATTTCCCACAACAGACGTGCTTTTCGACTGAGTTTTGGTTTCAGACAACTGCAATAACCCCTAAAGCAGGAAACAAAGGTAGAGCGAATACGTTAGATTCCTGCAAACAGCAGAGACAAAAATAAACAGCGCTGAAGCCGACAAACAAATCTCAGCATCAGACACTGAAACTCTCTCACGTCTCAAGTTTTTCTTACTTTGTCTGCGTATGTGTAGCTCCAGATCTTGCCGTTAACCCAGGCTCTGGACACCACCCTGTCATTTTCGTACTCCAGCCGTTCGGCCCATTCTCCCCTATGGATGGACGACAGCAGGCCTCCGCCGGAGTAGCTGATGTTTACTTCAGTGTACTTGCTGCTGGGCGACCACACGACGGGCCGGCCCAGCGGGTCGTACTGGATGTGGAGGGTAAACTTTCTGTGGTCATCGTAGATCTTCCCAACTCTGGTGCTCTGGTCAAAGTCTATGGACAGCAGGTTCCTGTTATGTGCCTGAAAAGAAAATCAGCAAAATGTCAGCCAGATAGAGGAGAACAAAATAAAACCTTTTTAATTTTACTGCTTCATAATCATCATAAATTCTGAATGAAGCTGCGGGCAAATATAAATGAAGTGGCATGTCTGAGAGAAGCCCAGATTTCATTAGTTTAGATAAATTAATTGTGACATTTAGAGCAAACCGGGCCTGCATAATAACAATAAATTGCCTTGTGAACAAGTGGAGAACCGAGTCCTGGGGACTGCTAATTAATTAGTGCACATCAGATAAAATGTCCTTTTCTTATGAAATATTCTGTTTGTACTTTCTGTGCCAAGGCAGAAGGGAAGAAGGTGTCGCAGTGTGTTGTTTGTGAAAAGCACAGAGAGCAGGGTGGGAGTCATTTGACCTATCAGACATCTCCCAGTGACGTCATAAATCACTCAAGACATCCAACTTGTTGTGTAACACTACTTCCAAGCACTGACATTTTCTTTTCATTTTGCATAAAGGTCAGATTGCATAACTCATGTGGTCGAGGTGGCTATTTGATCTATTCGCATGTTTGGCTGGTGATGGGATGTTAGTCTTTCTGTAGCACTGACTCTTAAAGATGGGGCTTTCCTGTATTATCACAGGAGAGTTTTACCCTGAGCCTGCGTTCATAGGTGCTGTAGTTGGTCTTGCTCTGCTCCTTCCTCTGCCTCCACTCTATCAGACTGGGAGCGTGGTCTCCGGGCAGGCTGATGTTACAGCGGCTGGCCGTGGGGCTGACTCCTCCCCCGACGCCTCCCGGGATGAGGGGCTCGGTGCTCAGCGACAGCTCCATCCCGCTCGCCAGCGTCACGAGGAACGAGCCGTCCGCGCTGACTCTGTACGAGCTCTGAGCGTGGTCTGGTGATGCAGGTGGAGGAGGAGGGGTGGGGTTGTAGGGGTCGACAGTTTGTCACGTGTGGGCACACAAACACACACCGCACAAAACCACAGATGCAAATATGCAGCAACAGATGAAACAAAAAAGTGTGAGAAAACATCAGTCACTGTCTCTCAAAAAGCAGCCTTGAGGGGAAAAAAAAAATCAATGACATACAGCAGCAGACTACATGAATGCAGTGTCTGGCTCTTTGTGTGTGTTTTGTTTCAATTAATTGCACAAATCACTGCAACTCCAACATTAGCGGCTGTACCGGAGTAGCTATTATATCTTTAGAAAACCTCATCTATTTAAAAAGAGACCATGGGCGGAAGAGATGGACAGATAATGAGAGGAAGAGACTGTAACAAAAACGGTGGTTATGGGAGGGGTGCTTGGCCATGACAGTTTTTCACACATTGCAAAAGGTTTCTTGCAAGCTGTTCCTTTCATTTCTATATTGCTCTGAGTAATATTTCATACAGAATCCGCACTTGTCGATATATCGCTCTGTCTTTGTAAAACACAATTAATAAAAAAGGGAAAAATAATCATAAAACTATATTTTAATCATAAAACTTAACACAGCTAATAAACTGGATAGTAACTCTCTCCCCTTCCGCTGCTCTGAAGCCTCTTTTCTGTACATATGGTTATTGTTGCCTCAGAGGCAGACAGAGACGCAGTGAATTTGTGGGTGGTGGAAGTAAAGGGCCACTCTAAAATAGTGTGTAGGGGGGTCATTTCAACTTTTTCCCTGGCAGCTCTGTCACCCTGTAGCACCGTGCACGTGGCGGCGAGCGCGCACGAGCCGGAGTGCATTCTGTGTGTGTTGCAGCAGCTTTTCCCTCCCTGCAGTCCTGTCATTGTGACAACTGCTAAAGCAATTAAAGGGATGACATGGAAGAAACTGCTCCCATGAGTGGCTTCTCCACTCCACTCTCATTTTCTCCTCTTCTCATCTCCGCCGTCTTTTCCATTTTTTTTCTCTCCCCCCGCAGTCGTTAAGACATTTCACAAGTCAGTCGGATCTGTCTCTGCTTTTTTTTTTTCTTTCTTTCGGAATAAATAAATAAATAAATAAATCACTTTTTTTGGGTTTTTACTGTCCATTAGTCTAGTTATGTAAAGAGGTCATATCAAATCCATGTGTGAATTATTTATGGGAAGTGGGATAAATCCTGTTTCAAAGCTGCGAATGTCCAGTGTATGAATTCAGTACGGCGGAGGAAGAAGGCGAACGAGAGAAAACACAGGCCGCAGCATGTGACCTGAGCAGAATAACAGCCACGTTATTGCAGTTTGACAGTCATAAATGTTTGAGCATCACTATAGGAACCTGCTGGCCCTGCTTATACATCTGTGTATATAGTCTATGGTTTAGAGCCCCCCAGATGAGTCATAAATGGCCTCGTGGTCCGCTTGTGGTGAACTAGATGGAGGCAGATGCGTGCCGATAGTGCTGTGATCCCTCCTGCGCATCCGCCAGTAAATACACGAGGGTAATACTTTTGTGCCCCCATAGTCGGCTCTGTGTATGTCCTGCAGTTTACCAGCGTTCCGAATGAACTGTGAGTAATATTAAAACGAAAACACACAACGCACACAACTCGCCGTGACGCCGTACCTTGTCTGAATGTGTAGATGGTGTCGCTGGCAGACAAGTTGGTACTGGTGACAAAGTTCTCACGGTTGGACGCCTCGACCTCTACTCTGGACCAGCGCTCCAGGTTGCCGTGGAAACCGCTCACCTCACCCGTGGGTAAGGTGATGTTGGTCACCCGACCCTCGCCGTTGTACCTCGGAGGATAAACAGAAAGACGATGATGTGCGAGAACAAACACACGCAGATAACTGTCGACCACGGACAAATGCACACAGCCCTATCCAAACACACACAAAAACGCACAAACACACAAACACACATATGCATTCCCACTAGCCCTCCGTTTCCCCCCCTCCACACACCAGCACTGGCACAGAGTAAGTGTCAACCATGATTTATATGTGTAATTATCCAGCTGTGGAATTTGAGACAGAGACCGGGTTGGCAGTGGTGAATAATTCAGACAGATGTGTTTTTAGTGTGTGTGCTATATGTGCAATATAAAACATGTATGTGATTTAAAGTGTTGCGGGGACGTCCTTCAGCGAATCAGTCACTTAAGCAAAGACTAGAAAGACAGAAAAAGAAAAGCAAAGAAAAGAAAGTCTCCCTGCAGCTTTCTGCGGTGTTGGTGCTGCAGAAGTTACCACCAGATGGCACTCACATTTCATACCGCTGACGTAGACTCTGTCACATTAACACACAGCCACGTCCATGCAGTACGATACCCACACAAACATTCACAGTCAGGCAACAAAAGCATAAATAAAACAGAGAATGGAGAAGGAAAGAAAGGCCAGAAAATAAAAAGAAAAAAGAAAAATGAGAGCTCAAAAAACTTACTCATAAACAGTCGTCCAACTGTTCTCATCACTTTTGGTTGCTAGGAGACCTGTGTTGCCATGGTAAGTGATGTGGGCGATGTCATGGCCTTGGGCTGACACCTTCCTTAGCGTTCCGCTGTTGCTAAGGGACAGCCAGTACACCTGTCCGCCAGGTAGCGCCAGCCACAGCGGCACTCCGTGAGCATCCCTCCTCACCTGGATGCCCCGGCCGTCGCGACACATCAGGCCGGACAGCTGGCCGTCGGTGCCGTAAGAGAAGTTGTACAGGTAGTGGCCAGTGATCAGGTGTTTGGTGTACATGTGGGAGCCATTCTGTCATGGGAAAGAAGAAAGAGACAGCGTGCCAGATCGAGCTACAGTGGCTTTCGGTAAATCTAATTTATCGTGCAAAGGCCCTCTGCGGTCTTAGTAGCTGTTAGTCTCAGACATGTGGTTTAGTCACAGATGCAAAACAAACCAAGGTCTTGACCAACCTACAAACACAGCAGTAGAAAAAGGACAACAGAATGAGTCGTGGCTTCTGACAAAGGAAAGAGTTTGTGGTTGAACACATGACAAATACAGTGATACACAAGAGAAATATTTATAGAAAATAAGAAGAAGCTACATCAGTTTCATTATTCTACTTAATACATTGTATTTTTCTGTTTTGGGAGTAATTACACCACATTTTGATGCTTTGGCAGTATTATCAAACAATGCCAATAAAGCATATCGAATGGAATTTAGTGAACGAGGTCGCATCATTCAATTAAAATATTTCAAAAACAACACTTCAAAACTTTATATATTATGCAACACAAGAAGGTGCATAACTTCAAAATACAAAAATAAAAATCAGAGAGGCAGAATTATATAAACCTTAACTATTCTTTTTTTTGGTAAATGTCAGTTTACTTGGTTTTATTTCTATGCATATACATGAAGATAGAGTCTGTGTTTCAGGTACAACTGCATCTTAAATGTGCGATGAATTATCAGGTTCTGCAATCCGAGGCAACGATATTTGATCATTCAGTATTTTTACTATAGCATTTTGTAATTTAAAGAAAACTATTTTTGTGTATTTTTTTCTGGTAGCTTGCTTTCCAGCAGGTTCCAGCAGGTTGTCAGTGGGTGTAAATAATAATAATAACAATGATAACTACTCTGTGTAAGAACGAGTTTGTGTGGGTCAAATTATTTAATTTAGTCATGTTTGAGCGTTAGGAAAGACTTCAGGTATGAGTTGGCTAAGTTGAAACTTTAAAAAAAGTGTAACACGACGTGAAGTTAATGTAAATGTATGTGAACCAGAACAGTAATGGGATTGACACATGGACGCCTTGTCCTTATTCTGACCTTAACGGAGACGCACTGCTGTGGTTTCAAGATATTTCAATTATTTATATATTAATTATGCATGTCTGAAAGACAGAGTGCAGGCATTGTGTACCTGGCTGAAGAGATAAAGCTCCTGGTCCAGTGGGGAGCTGATCTCCACCAGTCCGGCTGGGCTGGGCTGAGGCTGGTTGGGGCTGACGGCTCTGATCCGGATGTTGCCCAGATCAGCAATATAGAGGGTGCCGTTGGGGGCCACGGCCAGAGAGGAGGGGGCCTTGAGGCGAGCGTCACGAGCGTAGCCTCCGTCTCCTGATAAGAAAAACAAAAAGCGCATTACTTCGGCTTGCACAAACTTGTTATCAACAAGATAGCATAACAAAAAGCAGCTATGAACGCACACCGAGAACCAAAAATCATTCTTTGGCGTGAGACAGAAATCGCAACCGTCGCACACAAGGTTTGCAAAACATGACGACCCCATGGTGCCGCTTAAACGGTTATCAGTTTGGCTCAGGACTCAGACTTGTTGGGAGCTTCCCAAAGGAGTGGATATGACCACCTTGATAGTGACCTCCGCCTTATCAGACGGTGGTGGTAGGTGACTGAATGCATCCAGATGTCTTTGGTAGCGCAGCGGGATAATAGCCGGGTGAAGCCCTTTAGATGCTGTCAGCAGTAGGCCCGGGGCCTCTGATGGGTCTGTACAGACAGCAGGGTGGCAGTTTATCTCCTGACAGCATGCACACAACGCTTGTATGTTTTTGTGTTAGTGTGTGTGTGTGTTTGTGTGTTCATGTCCATTTGTATATGCGGCTGTGTGCTCACACATGTGTGCATGTTCAAAGACACTGTGTGAGTGTTTACGGCAGAGGGATGGAAACGGAAAGCCTCTGAAGAGAGTAATCATCTGTTAACAGCAAGACATGATTGAAAATATGCAAAGTACAACCCAAGAAATAGGGATGGTTACAGCCCATTGGCTTGTGGCATGGGAGAGACACTTCCCTTCATTTTGAATAGAAAAGAGACTGATTTTTATGAGCAGAATTAAATGATAAAATCACATCCTCTGACACTTACAATGAAAGCATGGCCTAACTGTCAAAGGAACATCTGCTTATTTGTTTGGCCCTTTCCTTCTTGCTTTTATTACATTTCAGGTGCCCTTCCATGATACACCAAGCCGTTCAAACGTTCAGCGGCTAGAAGGGAGCTTTTTCTTCCACCAGCTGTAATTTGAATGGATTTGAAAGGTTTCTCCCGTGCTGGTTTCCACTGAAATTTAGCTGGAGGTTTCTGCAAAGCAGGGGCCTTGATACGAATACAAATACAAACACATCGGCCCAAACACACACACATACACTTTCCAAATTACATACACTTACCTCTCTATTGTGGCTTTAAAGATAGCCTCTTCTTTTCTTTATATTTTCATGATTTCCATAAATGTCATTAGCATAATTTTTATTATTTTTTCAAGGAGAGTCAAAGCAGGACTTCTGAGACATTTAAAGTCAATCTGACTTCATAAATTTCGAAAGGCTGAAAGTAGAGGAGGAAACAGTGCAGGAGACTGACAAGAATGTTCTCAAGTCTGAAGCTAATAAAATGATTGGCCAGCAGGGACACACAGTCAGCAAGATTTACTCACTCACCACGAAGACACACTGGCTGTCATGAAAGCTTGAAAATTATCCAGTTTTTTGTTTCCTCAAAATATGATTCTGGCCAAGTATGATATGTGTTTCTGACGCACGCTCTAATGCGTTACTTAATAGTGCACTTTCACAACAATTGTGTGTACGTGTGTCTGATGACCCACCGGAGAAGCAGTCGCAGTTGGGGTCTATCTTACAATCGCAGTCCGTGGGGGCTCCAGAGATAACCGATATCTCCCCGTTGGTCGACACCTGTGGAGTTTTGAAAAAGCAGCACGTCACAAAGTGCTGCAGGGGATCATTGTTGAACAGAAGATAAAGCCTTTGTTATGTGTCATCTCTCCAACAAACAAGATAATGATGGCATTTCATAAAACGCTGCGGTGGAAACGCAGATTGGTGAGATTAAAATCAAAGGAAATGACGTATTCTTCTGTTACCTCAACTGAAAACATCTCAGATGATATCTCTGGGGCTTTTTTTTCAAAATAAACTTAGTAAAAAGCAAGAATTATTTCTCTTGGATGCATGAGAACATTCACAGTTTGGTCTAAATGTGGTTTCGTTGACTGACTGACAAATCTCGCTCTCCAAACAAATTAAACTGATTGTCCTGATGGGGACATGAAGGTGAAAACTGCAACACCGACAGCTTGATTTTGATTAATCTTGGGAGGATGATGCCTCTTAACAGGTCCAAGAGGTGCACGCATTGCTGGAGGTTAATTGGGAAAGACAGTGCGTTTGATTTAGATTTGATATAAACTTTATTATCCCTCGGGGAAGTTCATTTGAGGTGTGCTGTTGTAAAGCTGTTCTCTATTACTATTTATTTGTTTTCATTCCCTGACTTAGAGGAGAAGTCTGAACACTTGTGCTTCTATACTGTACCTCCAAAGCTCAATAATTGATACGGGATATGTTTTCTATTTGTCTGCAAAAGTGTCAAAACAAGGTGAAGATTTAATGCTGCTGGTACGAGGAGTTTTTAACCTTTGGACCGAGCCAGGTTAGCCGTTTTCCCCCCTGATTCCAGTCTTTCTGCTAAGCTAACCAGCTGCTGGCTGTAGCTTCATAATTAATTTACACACAAGAAAGTACCATCGATCTCCTCATCTAACTCCGCTAGTAAAGTGAATAAGCGGATTCCCCCAAAACGCTAAAGTATTTCTCAAAAATCTGTATTTATCAAGCATCTCCACGTGGAAAAAGTCTCCACATAAAGTCCTAATTTTAGATTTTGGAGTAAAAGCGTTTCATCACCTTGACCCAGGAAAATGCTCGTATGTCCTCCAGGATTCTGCTGCAGAGCTGTCCTAATCAGTTTTGTGTCCCCAGCATGGGGGACAGCAGCAGGGGAAAAAAAAAGCACACACTCACCACCAGAGGTGGCGAAAAAATAGAAAGCATAAACCTTTAATCTAAAATGATGACAAAGTTCTTCACAATGCGATAAATGCTCCATCTTCCGAACTACACCCACTGCACAGAAAACAAGTTCTCTCAATTTACCCCTAATTGAAAACAAACAAACACGGCCACAACGGAGCTAATTTGGGATGTAATGATTGTAATTTTAATGCACCTCAAAGCTCCAATAATTTGCATATTCAATAAATTCACTGGCGCTGCACAGGATTAAAATAAAATTTCAACACGTATTGGTTACGCAAGTGTTGTCCTTGATGTTCTGGCCAAATGTTCTGGGTGTTCATGTGATGGACAGATGTGTCTGGTTCATGAGAACACACCCCAGGCAATGCCAAAGCATCGCCTGAATATGTATTCCAGCCAGAGCGCGTTCACATTTAACGGTGCTTGTTATGCAGAAAAAAAGAGACTTGCTGGTGAAACAGTACGAGATGCAGCAGGTGTCTGCAATTTAAGATGAGATGTAACACCTAATTTGTGTGTCATTTCTTAGCTGTTCAAAATATATTGTCACATGTACCTTTGCGCATGTAGTTTGTCTTGGGAGTGTTCTGTACTTAACATAGTCTCTTCTACATCACACTGTATTTGCATCAGCCTGACTGGTTTTTGAACACGCTGATTGCAGAGAAAAATCTCACCACATTATAATCACATATCTCAAAGCACATCATCATTAATTCTATTTCACGGTTCAGTGTCATGAAACAGTGTCATTCTCTCTCAAAGCTGTACCTGTTGCTGATTGACTGTAGGAACCTTCAGAAATCTTGACAAGTGGATTTTTTCTTTAGTTCTAGTTTGACTTTCTGTCTGAATGATCCCTGAGACGCTTGATAAATACAGTCCTAGAAAAGCCCAACATGATATAGGTGTGACGAATAGCGTAAAGAAAAAAGACATTTGCCCTATTCAATATGACTGGCTGGTCCCCATCAAAAAGGCATCTGAGACATTTTATGTTCCTGTCTGCCTTCACATGGACCCAGCATGGTGCAGCAGACCACAAAGGGACTATTGATTGAGTCCAGCAGGCAGTATCTTTGTGATGTTGGAGTCAAAATGCTGCAGTCCTCTGATAGCATGCTGCTAGCTAATGGAGCTAATGGCCGCAACTTTCTTTTTTCCCCTTCTACAATGAAAACACGTTCTTGGTTTGTTTTTGCATGCATCAGTGTTATGTAAGCTCACGTATAAAAAACAGAATGTGAACGCTGCCTCGCTGCTCAGCATCTGTTTCGCAAACAACCTGACCACAGCGGGGGTTGTCATGCAACAAGTGTGAGGGTAAATTAGTGTCATCGGGGCAGATGGATCGCTGGTGTCAACCCTGGCTGAGCTGTTTTTTCCTGTTGTCATTGTTTGCAAGAGATACAAAATACATTCCTACACGGGCTCCTGCCTTGTGATCATTCACTGAGGCTTTTGGACATCTGTACTGAATTTAGCAGGAGGCCCCAATTTTGGATTTAGTAGCAGAATACAATAAGGTGCAATTTAAAGTACACTGGATAGTAGCAACCTTGTCTCTACAAAACTATGTTTGTATAGAACTAAACTGAATTCTCAATTATGTTTTGACAGAAACATATTTCCTCCTGATAAGATATCAGTAGGATGTGGTAGAAAATGTTCTTCTTCAATCAAAGAGCTGCATTGGGATTGGGATCCACCACAAATCTTGCGGGAACCAGCGGTTTTAACTTTGCTGCGGGCGGAATATGCGCGATCAAAAAATACACTCTTGATCCTGGGATTTATCTCAACCAGAAGGATGCAGTCAACAAATGAAGAAGAAAATAAGATTAGAGCAGGTTTTAACAATGCAAAAGCAAAGCAGGTTTGACATTTGGACAAGTTCTCAGTTGCTACTGAATAAGATGGTAGAAAACTCGAGTTTGTTGGAACAATTATGCAAATCATTGATATACACAAGGCATAAATCTGCCACTTCTGGGTTGAGGCGACACCTGCTCCGTTCTCCTGAGTAAGCTCTCCTTCAAAGATAAAGAACTTCCTCCTGCACATACTAAACAAGGATATACTTTCTGCCCAAGAATAACTAATTATTATGAATGTCATTATAATTTCGCTTTGTCAGAAAAATATGCATTTATTTATTAATACTGCACAGTAAAATAATGTTTCTATTTTCCAAAAGAATGTACCACAAAATCAATGGAACTCTACAATGTGTAGGCATGAAGGGTCAGAGTGTTGGTGGGTGCAGGTAGGAGCTGTTGGTAAAGGTCAGAGGTCCACCACAGTCCAGGAGGATGAAAGGCTGGTGGTGGCATCAGTCCAACACAGGACTTTCACCCACTCACAGGACTTTGGTTTTTGTCGGTGTAGACACATTTCCAAGTGTCTTTCCCTTTTTGCCAAGGAAAAATAAGAAAAACACCAGCTGTGGGGCCTCAAGAAAAACCTGAAAGTTCCTGAAGCCCCCGGCTTCCAACACAAATAGTAATTGGCACCCCATCATCTACTGTACTGCCTAGTCGATCAGTAATTATAGCTGAAGCTCCTGAACAGCGGGGAAACCATAGAAGGATTTGGCGAAAGAGTGAAAATTTGCCAGAATTATAAAAATCTATGTGTGTAGTAAGAAATTCAGGTACTAATCTCTGCAGAAGCAGCTAACTTAGATCTTTGTCGACAAAATAAGGCTTCTTGATAATTTCTCTTCTCTGAGTCCAAACTTTTCACTACTTGTGGTTTATTTTCATTTGTCATTACATTAGCTGTTTGGTTAGGAGGCTGCACAGGAGCTTGGTGGTTAGCAGTTTTGCCTTGCAGCTATAAGATACCCGGTTCACGACCTTTCTGCATGAAGTTTGCATGGTCTCCCTGTGTATGCGGGTGTGTGTGTGTGTGTGTACATATATATATATATATATATATATATATTTATACATACAGTATCTATATATGAAGAGTTCATTTGTAAAAACAGGTAACTTCATTTTCAGAAAACTCATTTTTTTTATTGTTTACTTGAGATAATAATAATAATAACACTAATAATCAATTTTTTCTCTATTTTGTCATGTATTTTTCTACTGAGTCAAATCCACTCAACTTCAGTTTGATTGATATTATCTCAAGTAAACAATAAAAATAAAAGTTTTCTGAAATTTTTTTAAAACGGAGTTATCTGTTTTTGCAAATGAACTCTTCATATCTCTATCTATCTATCTATCTATCTATCTATCTATCTATCTATCTATCTATATATATATATATATATATGTGTGTGTGTGTGTGTGTGTGTGTGTGTGTGTGTGTGTGTGTGTGTGTATAGAGAGAGAGAGAGAGAGAGAGAGAGAGATTTTTTTGTTTTTGTATCAGTCCGATGGCGTGCTTGTTGCATCAGAATTTAAGTCACGATGTGTGCCAGCTAGTGTATGTTCTGGTTGACAATGAAGTGGCTATTTTATTCTATTCTATTCTATTCTATTCTATTCTATTCTATTCTATATAACATTGGTTGATTAAAAAGGTGCAACAGTTGGAAAGCCATGTATTAAATGGCAAAGATATGTTGACGTCTTTGTGCTACGTTATAAACAAATGTAATCTCGGAGAAAAGATTTCAACATAGGAGAGAAAGCAATTTAGTTGCAGAAGAACACAATTTTTGCAAGACAGGACTCAACTAGTAGCACAGAGCAATATAATAACACTCTGCATAAGAAAATATGTTGTAACTTTAGCACTAATAAATAATAAATGACTTGGCTAACACTTCAATGAATGATTTTCATGCTGCCCTCCAAACCTCAATCAGATCTGTAATATGTTTAGTGACCTGTTGGATGCGGTTGATTCGCCTCTCATCAGTCTCGGCGATGAACAGTGTTCCCAGATGGGACAGGGCGATGGCCTTAGCAGCCTCCAGGGTGGCTCGCACCGCCGCCCGGCTCACCAGGTGATGATCAATACCCGGAACCTGGCAGTGGATGGGACGTCCTGCCACAATACGCACCTGAAGGCTCTCAGACACCTGAAGAAACCACACTATTATTTATTATCTATGCAAAAGAAAAGGCAGAATGTCAGCAGTTACATCAGCTCAACAGAATCAGCCTTTGAGAACAACAAAAGCTGGAGTTGATCTGTTGCTTCAAACATCCTGCCTCATCTACTGACTCATTAAGTTTTTACAAGATGCTCAAACGGGCAATTCATTAATTTTGGAGAACCCTTTGAGTGACATTTTCTTAAAAACAACTCCTGCAGAGAGCTGTGATAACGTGCTATTTTTTCTTTAACAAGGTGCTCCTTTTGCTTTCTTTTATGTTAGCAGCCTCACTCACTCTAAACGCACGTAAAGTGACAGCACTGCAATTTGTGAGAAATATTTTATCACTCGTTTCTTTCACTGTATGGTGCCAGAAAAGTAAGAATAATAAACTGGCTTAGGAATTCGTTGTGTGTGTGCATGTATTTAGGGCTATTTCTCTACCTGCAGGACTATGTTGTTGTCCAGGATGTAGAGGGAGTTGTCCAGGGGGTTGATGGCCAGATCTGTAGGCCACTCCAGACGCACCTGTAGGAGGAAACACTAAGCATGTAGTTACTGTATTTCTATCAAAACTGAGACCGAAAGAGCAAAGACAGCCTAGGCAGTGATTGCCCACAAGTGTCAGATCCAGGTGATACAAATAATATCTCCTTAATAACATAGTATTAGGCCTCCTGACCCTCCATGCTCATGCAAAGGTCAGCGGCGGGCAGGGAGCCTTCCCCGTGTTTATTCAAGACTCACAGCCGGCTCGCTTCGGCATTGTTCCAAATGTCATCCAATAACCATGATCGCTGCCTGCTCAAATAGCACACCCTGTCCGCTAACACCGTGGGGGTCAAAGCCAGACAAACCTACACTAGCGCACAAGCCACCCACATCAGCGTCCGTCTTTCACAAACACACAAACAGCGAGCTGTGTCTGCTATGGAGACGAGGCAGTGCGTCTGAGGGATCAGGTGATTGATGACTCTGAGGATGGATTGGTAAATAAATGGATCATGGTAAATTGCCACTGACATGTCCAATTATAGGCTCTGTCAAATGAGAGAGAGAAGAGGGTTCACTCCGAAACCCCATTTTAGGTAGGTAGAGAGATTCATCAAGCGGGACTCATCGCGTCCCTCGCCAAAGAGGACATGCATCAAATCCCTCCTGCTCATGATATTGAACTCTGCGGTGATGACAGACAATCACTTCTAGAAGTTAAGTTTACCTCCATGCAGAACTGGGTTGGTGGAATTAAAAGTCAAACTGAAATCAAAATTAATTGCCATATTTATTAATGAGTATATAACTCATGACTTGTGTGCTTACTTAATAAAAAGCCTCATTACCGCTTGTAATTCTCTTTTTGTTTTTGCAGCCATAGCACTCCTGTACATTTACTGGTGGTTTGAGAAGTGCAATGTCTGTGTAGGAGGACAGCAGTGGAGGCAGAAATAGTCAGAGTCATGCATTCAGAATCTTTCTTGAGTGCAAAAATACCAAAATATTCTTAAGCTATCCAAAATAAACCGATCAGCCACTGACAGGTGAAGTGAAAGACATTTCTAATGTTGCAATGCAGTGTTCGGCTGGGAAGCTGCGGGTCCTGGTATTAATGTGGATTTTACTTTGACATGAACCACCAACTGAGCACCAAGCACCACCCCCACCCCTGACGGGATAATGCACTCACACTAAAACGGCAGCTCGAGGAACACAACCAAGAGCCCAAGACGTTGATTCGGCCCTCAGATCTCCCACATTGTCAATCTGATGCGGCATTTCCGGGACAAAACAAACCTAATTTATTGAGGCTCAACCCTGTAACCCATAGAAACCAGAAGGTCTGCTGCCAACATTCCACTGTCAGACTCTCAGAGGTCCCATTTTCAAACCCAGAGCTGTTTTTGCAGGCACAAAAGGGACCTAGACAATATCATACAGGTAGTCTTAATGTTACTCCTATTATCGCTGTCCGTGTTACACTATAATGATAGAGGAATTAAGTCAGTAGTTGGAAATTTAAACATATAAAACATAACTAACAAGAAAAGCATTCAGAGAGCACAGTACTCCGCGAGGGCTGCTCAGTCATTGTGTGATTTCCTATGGATGAAATCTTTAAAACAAATCGTGGTCAGCAGTGGTAGATTTGTAGTAGGATCTCAATCATGTGATCATCAGCAGGCTGCTGATATAGCGTTCACTTGTTGTTATAGTTAAAGGGGAACTTCGTTTTTTTTCAACCTGGGGTCTGTTTTCATATGTCATTTCATACATGTGAGTGATGGAGAAATGAATTTTCGACATAGCTCCAGTATTTAGCCATGCAGGCAGCTTCGCAGCTCAGCTAGCAGCTCAGCTAGCGAAAAGTATGGGGCAACTTGCCCCCCCGCGTCAAACTCCGCCCTAACGTGCTTTTTTTCCCCACACTGACCGGCTCGGATAGTCTCAACGAGTGTCCCACAACATACTAGAGATGAGAAGTGAACGAAAACCTCCACATTACTTGGCGATCGGTATTTGTTGTGGTCTGTATCCAAATCTCAGGACGCGATAGCTCGCACCAAAACCAGTGTTTTGGTGCGAGCTATCGCGCGATTTCGGAACAAGATTTGCTTTCTAGCGTCCCGAGATTTGGATACAGACCACAACAAATAGCAATTGCCAAGTAATGTGGAGGTTTTTGTTCACTTCTCATCTCTAGTATGTTGTGGGACACTCATTGAGACCATCCGAGCCGGTCAGCGTGGGAAAAAAAGCATGTTAGGGCGAACTTTGATGCAGGGGGGCAAGTTGCCCCATACTTTTCGCTAGCTAAACTGCTAGTTGAGCTGCGAAGCTGCCTGCATGGCTAAATACTGGAGCTATGTCGAAAATTCATTTCTCCATCACTCACATGTATGAAATGACATATGAAAACAGACCCCAGGTTGAAAAAAAACGAAGTTCCCCTATAAGTGTCGCTGTGCCGATATCTGGCAATGATACAGAAATCTTCAACAAATCTATGGATCCAGGCTATAAGCTGCATCACTGTCAACATCTAATTAGTTGGTCCTTGTTTCATTACTGACCTTTCCTGAAAATTTCATCTAGATCTGTTATTACGTTTTTAAACAATGTTGTGCACAGACGGACAGACAGACAAACACCGACTGTCACATAACTCCACCATGTTCCTTGGCGGAGTAATAACTGTATGTTTCTTATAAATGTAATGGACTGAAATATACAGTGTCTGTCTCTGAATTGTGGTAAAGTGGGAGCATCACATTTGGCATAAACTCAGTTTGTCAAAATTCGGCTTAAGTACAGTATTTGGGTATATTTTGCACCAGCTGGGGAGATGATATTCTTAGCTGTTAATTAGGACCATCTGCGATTTCAGAAATCTGTATGATACTGCATAACTCCATATGACAGATCTTGGTTTCTAAGTTCATTTCAGTTCAGACTACAGGATAAAATACAGACGGCTGTGGTCTCAGGGCTACCAATTGATGCACATTTTGGCATGAAAGAAAGACAGTTTAACAGTAGCGAGCCGCCCTGTGCAGGCATACATGAGCTGCAGATGACTCAGCAGGTGGCACTAACAGAAAGTAAGAGACAGTGTGAATCAGTTCTAGTGTAAGAAGCTAAACTACAGAGTTTGCACATTCTTAGTGGAAGCCGGGTAGCACAGCTTGCTACTTTCCAAGCGGGAATTTACCTTGAATGTGGACAAATTGCTGTAATATTTAACACCTGACATCTGATGCTTCGTGCTATTGTGAAAGAGTTGAAAAAGTCTTGTATCAGTATAGTACAGCTACAACACCACTGTGGTTTATACTTCCTTAACCCTCTGAACTCTAAAACTCGCTGGTGGGTGTGAAGGACATGTTGTTCTTAGAAAATCTCCACAATTACACCATTTGCCAGAGACAGAAACTGTAAAAAAAAGAATCATAATGTTCTTCCTGCTGCCCTCGAACAACCTATTTGTGACAGGCTGTTCCATTGGGAAAACGAATTAAATCTAAGCTTCAAGTTGTGACATTTCATTATTATTCAGTTAAGCATCACATTATTCTACGTCTCATATGTACAAAATGCCCCCAAATAAGTATGCGCTTTAACCAGAACCTGCAAAAACCAATAAAATAACGCTTAACTGCAAACAACACTGATGCTACAAAAAATTTAAATTCAGGGACTTCCAGCTGTGTTTACACAGAGCACAATGCAGAGAAATGTGGAAACTATTTAAAAATAAAAATAGTAAATTATCCTCATCGTGATTTGTTTCCAGTAATGGTAACACCTGTAGACATTTGGCAATATTTTGCAAGACGATTCCAATTTTGGTAATTTATGTAAAATATTAGCTTTGTTATACTTCTCTCTGGATCTAGTCATGGTTGCGCTGTTTCCACTGAGGTGAAGGACTTCATATCGCAGTAAAAAAATGGGCTGACAGTGAGTCAACAAGAAAAGCACTCAGAGAGAGCAGTACTCTGCCAAGACTGTTCATTCCCTTACCTCGCACTGAACACAGGCATGTGTTACACATGTGTACATTATGTACAGATACCAAATCACCTGACCCAAACATGTAGCGGGCCTGAGCTGGTCCTGATGTCCTGTCTGATCTTCCCTGAAAATTTCATCAAATACATTGATCCGCTTTCTGAGTAATGTTGTGCACAGATAGAAGGATGGAAGGAAGGAAGGAAGGAAGGAAGGAAGGAAGGATGGATGCCGAAGGTCACATAACTCCACCGCAAGACAAAAAAAAAAAAAGGACACCCCGAAACTGTGTGTGGTTCAGAGGGTTAAACAAAAAAATGAGGCAAATCCAAAGATCAGTTTAACTTTGCCATCAACAGTATTCATTTAACATACATTTCTGCAGTAACTTTTGTCTCCTCAGAGATGCAGAAGTTTCCATTAATACGTGATGCACACTGAGGTCACAGCGGTTTATAAGAACAAACACATGGAGGAAGAATGTGATTGGATGCAATCAGACCTATGACTAACACACAGATGAACTGTAAGGTAGCACAGGCCCCTTTAAAGACATATAATAGCACCTCTGGGAGCTCACCCGGCCTGAACACGCATATTCACACACACATACACAGGCACTTGCATCCTCATGCGTGGGCAGAGATCCCTCTATAGAGCCAGTAGCTCATCTATAATTTATCATCTGCTCTAATAGGCCTGATATAAGTTAGCAGTGTGATCTGAAGGCTGGCTGATCAAACCTGTGCAGCAGCTATCTTTGGTCTTGAGGTGTCGCACAGAGTTTCTGCTGAAGAGTTTCAAATTCAAAACAATCACAGACTGCAACTGAACAACAAACACTTTGTGATTGACTGCCACTTTGATTTACTGACTAATTAGCTGCCCCAGAAGTCCTGCAGGAGACTTATTTTTCGACAGACTATTGACACAGCAGGAGCAAATTTCAGAGCAAACGTGGCTTCTGCTTTCCTACTACTCATTTTAACTCTGCAGCATCGTTAGCTTACCTGGCTGATGTCCATGCGTGCATCACAGCTTAGCGGCTGCGTCGACATCAGTCCGTTTGAGCCAATCACAGTGGAGAGCAAACCCCTCTCATTAATCTTCTGAATGGTGGTGCCATCAACGAAGTAGACAACACCTCTTTTATCCACTGCAATACCTGGGCGGATGAGAGAGAGGCAGAATGAGCTTTAGGAGATGACAGAGACAGCGAGTGGGAGTAAAGAGAACGAAAGGGGAAAAGGAGAAAATGTAAAGAGAGAGAGAGAGAGACAGGAAGAGAGGAGATGGAGTGGAGTAAGTAAGGCAGAGAAGTAAAGTGCAGAGAGGAGAGGGCTTCGGAGAGGCATCCAACTCAGTTAGACATTCAGCTCAGCAAGCGGCTGTCTTATCAAAGGCACTGCACCACAGAAATGTAATTATATTTCCATTCCAGAGCCCACTAAAGGGATTAGAACAATGCAACTGGAGGAAGAAGTTATTTGTCACATTAGATGCGAGCAGGGTGCCGCAGTGAACTTTTGACATTTGACGCTCGCACAAATGTGCATTATAAATGGGTATCCACACTTCAAACACGCACGTGAATGTCTGTATTTGCACGGCACGTATGGACACAAGCTTTGCCAGTTGTGTGTTTTTGCTGCGAACAGCATATACTTGAACTCTCCTTGCAGTGCAGCTCTGCAGTAGACGGCGAGCAGAGAGAGAACGGCAGAGAGGTAAGTCCAGGTATTAAAGGTCAGGGCAGACTATGAATCATCTGTTATGGATGAGGAGCGACCTTCATCCCTGTCTCATCTCCATACAGAGAATAGGCCTTTGACTCAGCGCCTCGGCAATAATATTCCACGACTCAACCCTCACCTCTCGTACTGCACGCTGCCAATTCCCCCTTGATTGCGTTCACTTAGCATTTGTGACAATAAGCCATATTTTAGTATTCCTACTTGCCGTCTCCAGTGCATGTGGCTCATCAATGTGTCATTTACAAAATAGGGTTTATTTATGGCTTATTACTAAGTCATGTCAGAGGTATGTATTTGTCCCTTTATCTCAATCATGCCTCAGATGATTTTATGGAGAAGAAGTGTGCTTAAATTCAACAACGTCACAATCAATCACAAAAGGAAATGGTGTAAATGCGGCACACTATGTACTGTTCGCATGATATACAGAGGCATGGTGGAAATATGCAAGCAGATTCACATATAGATGCATCAGTTGATTATTTTTACAATTAATCTACTTGTTTTGTCTTCCACTCACTCCATCTCTAACATGCTGGTGGACTTGAAAGGTGTTTTATTGTCTAAAATTTGATTCACAAAGGAGAAACAGAAAATACACAAAGGAATAATTTTTTTGGATATTGAACTTTCACGCTGTCCCTGAATTACACATCTGTGATGTGCCTTTTCCTCTGGAGCACTATCCCAGTCAAAGCTTACAGTTGTGACATTTAATCAAAATCACTTTATTTGACACCTTTCATTTAAGATTTAGCCAAAACATAATCCATTTGCATTAACTAGATTTTGTAAAAAACAAAAAATTCCGCAGTTCTTAGTGAAACCGAGATATTATTTGTGACTCGGCTGTGACCAACAGTCACCTGACAAAATATAAGCTGAACAGCAGGGTGTGTATAGAACCCAATAAACTTAAAGTAGCAAAATAGCTATGGTATGTAAAGTCACCATTTATTTTTCCAGCATTTCTAACACCTGTAGGCACTTGTTAAAATATTGTACATGTTGGTTCCAGGTTTTTCTATTTTTTGCAAGATAAACATTTAAAGACATTTTATTAAAATGTTTCTGTTTTAATGACTTATGGCACTCTACCTTTGTAATCCTGTTCAAAAGGTCATTTTGAGTCTTGTCTACTTATCGCCATGTTTGTGCTGTTTCCATAGAGGTGGATGACTTTATATTGCAGTAAAAAATGAGCCCACAGTGAGCAAAAATGTGATACAGTCAGAGGGTTCAAACTGCATTAACGACATTATTTGATCTCTTGGTGGCATTATATATTTTCACTGTATGACGTTTTTATGGAAAACATGCTGGCAAACGTTTGCCTAATGGCACACCCAGCAGACATTTTAAATCATAATACCAGTCACTTGGTAAATGAAAATCCAGTGTTTATTGTCATTTTAGCATTGTTTTTCGGGTTTCCACCGACTCTTGAGGGAAATATCGGACTTTTTAGCAGCTAAGTGCTGCACTATATTCATTAGCTCATCGCCAATTTTGTCTATGCGCCGTTTAGTGTAAGACAGGCGATATATATTGGGTTTTCAGAGCTTTTGCTCCAAACAGCTGCCTGGTGAAGCTAGAAATGAGACTGATGAGAGCAGTGTGTGAAACCAAAACATTAAAACTGTAGGTCATAAAACCAAAACAAGATAAATGAGAGATGCTAAAACACTTCTTCGAGCAGGGGAACTGCTGAGTCAGGTGATAATTATATTTGTATGGGTTCATCACACAGTCACTTAAGACATTGCATATACAAAAATATTGATTAGTACGACTTTAAAATGTCAGAAAACAACAGAAAAGGCACTTCAAACTTTTCTACAGCACAAGGTAACCATTACAAATGACTGCTTTTGCTTTGTTTCTTCATAACGAGCTTCCTCAGCCATTATCTGCCTTCCTTTGCAGCAAATCTCCGGAGAATTAAACTTCTCGAAGAGATTCAACGAGTGATCTGACCATGCATAAGCATATCATGATAAAAAACGGACAATGGAGTGACCCTATCAGTATGCAGCAGAGCTTCAGCTACCCCTCCCTCATCCAGTCATCTCGTTTTTTTACCCTTAATTTTTTTTTCTGGTTCTGTCAGTCTTTCTCCCTTCAAGCTTTGTCATACTGGATTATGCGGGGATGCGTCCGTGTTCACTCTCTGAGCCTAGGATAGGAATCACTGCCTCCCTTTTTCCCCAGGTAGCACTAACGTCTCATCCTCCTTGACATACAATAGCTGTCTTTACACGTGATTTTGTTCACACACAAACATGGCTCCTCGGCGCCGCCACAACTAGATTCACAAACGTCCTCAGACCGAGCAACCCTGGGCCGACCCCGTGAGTCATAAATCGTGCAGGTGGAGCGGCGCTGGAGAAGGGAGGCGGGCAGGGGAGGGAGGGCCAGGGTCAGTGTGTTTCCTCCAGAGGCCAGAAGGTGAACTGCAGAGCTCTCCCTCCTGGCCCCTTCATCATCCCTCTGACACAGACAGATTACACCACCCACACAGCCTCAACCCTCCCCCACCTCCAACAACACCTTTCCTCTCCTCTTCCAGCGTCACCCTGCTCCTCAGCCTTCCCCACTTGATCTTCCTCGCCTCTCGTTTCGCTCCCTCTCCTTTTTTCCCCCCTCTTTCTTCCCCCTCCTCCTCCTTTGTTTGTTGCGCTATCTTGCCCCTGTATCTTGTGAGTGCTAATCAAATCAGTGAACTCTGACCCCTCGGTAATGTCTGGGCTCTGTTTTCCTCTGTTCAGCCCATTTTTTATCCCTCCTTCTGTTCCTCTTGGCCTTGCCATTTCTCCTCCTGTCACCTGGCATTATGCAGGAGGGACGTCTCAACCCACTGTGGAGTCTGAGCCTACTTAGGCCTGAAAATTGCCGCTTCCTCCCTGCTGCAACGCCATCCTCGGACTCTTCCTACTTTCCTTTCGCTTTCTCATCCATTCCTCCTACACTTCTACCCTAAACCTGTCCTTGATCTTGGCGCTCACAAATCCTGCACAAAGATGTGCCGAGGCAGTCAGAAACTCTCTCGATACTGATTTCACTCCTTTCCCAATGTGCCAGCATATTAGTCTTTCTTCTTACTTTGGAGCCATTGACTTCCATACTAAACTTGTCCTCTTAACTATTTTATTTCTTTTATGACATCCTCAGCATGCATACTCTTGATTTGCAAGTCCAATGTTCACACAAATCTCATCCAGGCTGGCTAAATTCATCCTCACACAAACTACAACAACGAAGAAATATTGCTGTTATTGCTGGGCATCGGTGAACGGATTTACACCGGTTTATATGTTGTTTAAGAGTATTTCACCATGTTTATTGAAAAGGCAGTAGATTAGTCTGCATTCTCCTTGTCAGAGGCTGGATTTCCTGCTGTTGTGGATAAAGCAGTGTGCTGCATTAGGGGAATTTACAGCCCCTCCGTAAAGCCAATGGATACTCACAAGACATCAAAAGATTTACCGTGTCTCCCTGGGTGAACCTGGCACTCTGATACTCATGTTTAGAATCTGGCAGACACACTGGTGGAGAAGTAATTGAGATAAATCTCAACTCCAGAGGGAGACGGACATTTGGCTAAAGTTGGGACTGGATTTTATCATCAAAGAAAAGTGAATTAGACCGAGTTGCGGTGACCTTGGAAGAAAACAGAGGGAGTGGAGTGAAGGAGAGGATGATACAGTGACAATATTCACATTCAGCTCAGATTTTAGGGGAGAAACGCAGCCAAAGAGAGAGAAAAAAAAACGACGCATTGTGCCAAAAGAGGTGGGAAAGAGAAGAAAGGTGGTGATAAGACAAAGGGGCATGATGAGGAATTGCTTCAATTAACCATTACAGGCCAATCACTCTCAATCAAAGAATCTCTTTGTTCTGTGTCCTTGTCAAAAGAATATCAGTTATAACGACCCCCCGTGGCACTGCAATACAATCCAATCTGATTAATGCCTTGAAGAGGGGTCTTAGAGAACATCAGTGTTGATTACAGCTATTTGAAGTGGAGAAGCCATGAGGGATTTATCAGCGAGTGAGGAAGAGCTGAGGAAAGGTGTAAGGTGAGAAAAAAGAAGAAGCAGGAAAGGCAAATTACACCCTAAGTTGCAAATGTTGTTTAGTAGTATTATTAACATCAGGAGGTGTCGTGTGTGTGTGTGTGTGTGTGTGTGTGTGTGTGTGTGTGTGTGTGTGTGTGTGTGTGTGTGTGTGTGTGTGTGTGTGTGTGTATGTAACCGCAACACCTGAGCCCTCAGGAGTGCAGGAAGTCAGCCTTCTGGTATTGTTCAAGTTTCTACAGTACTTTTACCTTTCAAATGCTGACAGCAAACCTGCCAAAAGAGCTGCCGCCATGGATGAAAGCAGGAAGAATTGTGAAAAATTGTAAAGAAAACAAAGACATCACTGTCTGTCAGCGGGAGAAACAACCACCTATGCAAAATAGACAGACGTTCTGCAAAAGGAACCTATTTAAAGGACGTGTTTATGGAGGAAAAAGCAGAGAGTGTGCGCATGTTTGAAAGTTCCATTTATACCTGAAAAACTTTCATACGCCCACACAACCGCAGCAGCGCACGTGCACACAGGGGAGACTCGTGCACGCATTCTCATACACGCACACACACATATACATCCACACAGACACACACACACATGCCAGTCGCCTGAGGTGTAGTCATTCAATCTGCCCTCCCATGTCCCCAGGCCCAGTGGGTGTTAATGATATGGACTGACATATTATTACAGCATCTAAATGATGCTAGCTGTAGCTGATTGTGGCCTTTGGCATTTCTGTACAAAGTAACTATGTGTGACTGACAAGTGAATGTAGACAGATGGACAGTTTCACCTGCACAACCGGCCCCAGCGAGGCACACTGGCCATAAATAAAGTCAACCATATTAGCTGGGGAAAGCCCGGAGGCTTCACTAACTGCTACAGTGCAATTGTGAGTGAAGTTGAATAACACACTGTTTCGGAGTCTTTAGCTGGCTGTGTGGTTCACTGTTCACTTTCATTACTTCTCCTCGAGAACGCCGTCTTGGACGTGTGAATCTACGTGAACGTGCTCACATGCCAGCGTGTGCGTGCGGCGGAGTAGCTCGGCGAAAAGATAAGGCATGGCAGTTAATCACATTGTGCGCATATGCAAATATAGAGCGGATAAATCAGAGTGTCTGCAAATGAGAAATTCACACCCCCACACACGTCGACGCACAACTTTGGTGAAGACACTGAGGTTGCCCATGTGCACTAAAGGGAAGAAAATAAACCTGCTCACTCAATCTCTGCACTGTGAAAATGGCACCGTGCACCATACTGATTTGGAGCGCGTGTGTGTGTGCCTGAATGTGAGTATAGGTGTGTGTATTTGGTGTCTGATTCCACACCTGAAAGAAAATTTGAAAAATGCCATATGTATTTTATGCGCGCGGCAATCGATCACACACTGTGATTCTGCACATGCTGCTTGGAGCACCGCTCTGTGATCTATGACGTGCACATCTATGAACCGCAGAACTGTAGTACAAGTGCTGTTTCCGATTGCTCTTATTTTCCTCCAGCACTTATCATCAATCAATACAAAATAGCACAGGCGTGTATTTCTGGTAGATCTTTGGTAAGCAGAAATAATTCATGCTTCTAGTAATTAATTATTCATTAAAGCCCCCCACAGTGGCTTAGTAATTAAGTCTGAATCAGACACTGTGGCTCATCTAATTATCAACCACTATAAGTTTGTTAACATATTAACCCGCATTAATTAATTATTGATAGCTGGCTTTTTTTGAGCTGCTATAGTTCCTGTTGACACATGTATGGCGAGGCGAGATGTTGCGAGCATGCAGAGAATGGGAGGATTTTGCAATAGTTGCATGCAAATTTTTGTTCGAATAAACATTTTTTTTCAGAAAAAAAATGCAATTTGGCAGTAATTGCCTTGTTTGATAGCAAAAGACAGATCCAAAGCAATCACAAGGCAGCAGACAAACTCAATTATAAAAGCAATTGAAATGCTTTGGACTAGAAAGCTCCATGAAAGGCTGAGGGGTTTGGATCAGTGCGAAGCGTCTGCAGATTATGTCGCACTGTTTAGAACATCAAACAAACACAAGGAGGTCTATCAATAGAGACTCTTTTACCAAACACGCCCTGACAACAACAAACCAGCGCGGCTCTGCATGGCATAAAAAGAGAAACTGGGATCAGATTGGGGTGCAAACAAATGTTTTCACCACTGAGAAAAATGGAAAAGAGGCACAAAGCTACTATGGATTGCAAATCTGTGCAAACAAAGTTTCCCCTTATACAAAGGCATCACAGCGACTGAGCCAGAGGCAGCTTCCTGTATAGTTTTTATCACATGTAGTTCGAGTTTCGCCTTCACGTATTCAAAAAGAACTGTGAGTGCTTCTTTGGATGGAGATCTGACAAATGGACTCTCGGAAAGCTGCAGGTGATAATGGCACCCAGGTGTAAACAATTATTGGCTTCTGTTTTCCCACCTCTATAACAGCAGCTGGCCTCCCGACGCTCACACAGTGAGCTTTAACTGAGCTGCTATTCCAAACTACACCCGCCACCGTCTCTGCTTATTCCTCTTTCTGTCAGTGTGCTGAGAGAATCAAGGGAGAAACAACCTGCATGTGCACGAGTTCACTATCTTTTGCCTCATCAAAACTCCTTCCACCCCTGGTGACCGAGACAAATACTTCTATCTGTATATGTGTGTGTGTGTGTGTGTGTGTTTTTTTTGGGCATTCACCTCGAGTAAATGCAATTTATTCCCCCACAGTGGCAAAGCTCCGCTCCTCCTGTCAGTCTGCCAGGCTCCCAGTGGAGGTTGACAGGCGGGCTGCCAGCATTGGCCATCTCGACCAGTTAAAGGGACACGCGTGTCACATTTCCCATGATCACGCTGACGTTGTCAACCAGACACATAACAAGGCGGCCATAACTAACCGTCTGTCCCTCCGTGGTGGGAAACAGAGTAGGTCCAGGGATCTGCGGGCTGTCAATCAAAACCAAGCACACACAGGCACACTTAGCCGCACAAACGTTGCACCTTTGACGCTCGGGCTCAGCCTTTGGCCTTGAGCCTGCATGTCTTATTGACTCAGGGCTTCATTACACACACAGCGAGCTTCAGTAATCTCTCTGAAGCTACTCCACACATCGCGCCTACAAACAAGGTAGCTGTCAGTCTGTGTAATGTTCTTCTTAATGCGTTGCTTGAGCAGCAGGCGTTTTACAGGTAGAGTCTTGTTTTAAGTCAGCATAAATTTGCCTCGACTGAGCCCTCTACGTGGGCTTGTTTTGGGTCTTTGACAGTGGACAGATGATTACCTCCCAAAATATCTGAGCCCTCCTGTGGATCATGGTTATCAGGACAGGGACTAGATGTTCCCTAAGATGAATCCCTTCTCCCACTTTATCTGGTGAACAATAAAGTTGCAGCGACATGACAATACATAAAACTGGACTACGGTGCAATGATTCATCTATCACGACCGTCAGACCAAATTTAAACTCATGTTTTCATCTTGGCTTTTTCTGCTGGTTCTTTTTTGTAATCATAGTCTCAGCATCCAATGCATTCGCCTGGTGTTTTGAGAGAAAACTTTTCTTCTCCTACCTATTTAAACTTATTTTAACAGGTAGAAACATCCATATGTCCTTATTTTACCATACAAAATGTTGCTTCCAAAGCATTTGGGCTGATTAATTACTGTTCTTCACTGGTAATTAATTAAAAGCCTTAATAAACTACTCTTTGTGCATAAAAATGACTTATTTAGAAGTTTCTGCAAAGAAAATAATCTCTTCATTTCTAAAATTAGCATGTTACTCTATACCGTTGCCTTCTCTTCAGATCTATGAATTCCCTGCCTCTGTCTCTAACAAACTTTGCAGCTTGAGCACACCAGCTCACCTACAACCCTGCTCAATGTAAAACTACCCAAATGGACGAATTCAGTCTTACATGTTCATCAAAATCTACAAATTCTAAAGAAGTAAAATTGATACAGATAGCACCACACTGCAAGCTGACAGAATGGGTTCCTTAAGTTTTTTTAAACCCCCAGAAGTCTGAATCTGTCGTTTGAAACTGTCATTTCACTGCAGTTTAAATCCGAAAAGGCCCCACCATGATGCTGGCTGTTTATTTCGCTCATGATATGTCTTCTAGCAAACACAAAACACCATATGGACATTGTAACAAAGTGAAGTGTGCTACATTTCCCCAGAGGGAGTCTCTAGAATAGAAAGCAAAGATGCAGAAACAAGTGAGAAGCTGCTTCATCAAATCACTTTATCTAATTAGATTAAAAATTCAGAGTAGTTTCAGGGTGTTATTGGTGGTAATTTTCAACCAATCTTACAAGCACCTCAATCAGATCATATTTTCTGTTGCAACATCTATTGAAAACTTTCGTCCACTCAGTCTGTGTCTCCCATGAATAGAGTTTTTCACATTTTTGCCTCTGAAATCAGCCACTATTTAGAGTTTTGCTGAAATCACTTCTGGTGTTTGACAGCAAAGTCCTCATTCTGTCTGGAGGGAGTCTTCACCAGGAAAAAAAAACACGCTCAAATGCTTCAGTGACCTATGTCAACATTTCCTGACAAGCAACCTCATTACCTCTTGTAAATAATGACTACGTGGAAGTGGTGTGACCTTGTTATCATGCTAGGAAAAAAAGAAAAACCTACAGGACTTTCACTTCAAAAGACAAAACCAAAGAAAAAGTTTATCACTGCACAGAGAAGAATTATTACCAGTGGAGAGTGTACCTGCACTCCCATAGCCATCTCTGCAAGTTACAGTGCAAGTAAGGACCTTTGCAACCAAACTTTGACCATAAATAAGCAGTTTATTGTGGTGACAGTTTAACTCTTAAAAAAAAGTTATGACTCTGCAGTCTATTTTTTTCACATTTGGCGTTTTTCTTATTTAGTTATCAAGACTTGTTGAACCTGTCATTCTGTTGAATGCACCACCAGATCAGAAATCAGTTATATGGGTCATTTTGGAAGGCATTGACAAACAACCTTTTGTCATTTAGATTTATGTTTACCTTCTGAGGCAGCTGGATCATCGCGAGATTCGTGTCATCACAATCCATCTTGCCAGACTTTTGTGGGCAATCCACAGCTCATCAGGCCAACCAGCACCCTATGTGCAACTACTGGCAGCTACGGACGTGTTTTAGGTGTGAGTTAGCCTGTGATAGATACTGATAGACAGATGGTTTATCCAGTCACCTGCCAAGTATTTTTTGAAAGGGCCTGCCTTATTCCAAACAGTTTCAAAGGACAGTTTTTCAGATGGTTCTGAGTAACAAACCATCTGGCGCGTCAGGTTACGTATATTTCGCCCCATTCAACAGTTGTCAAAACCCAAGCTTTGGTGGCTTGAAGTTAGCTCGGTGTGAACACATTTCACAGCATTTCATTGTGCAGTGTTTCATTTTATCGTAAAAGGGAACATCAGAAACCTTCATATAGTGCAATCTGTAGCATTACACAGTATGTTCAGCGTGTGTTCCAAAAGGAAACGTGCTGTGAAGTGAGAGAGCATGCATCTAATGGTCTAAACTAATGTGTCACACTGCAATCCAGTTGAAATGGAATGTCAGTGTTTGAAAGTGGTGAGTGAATAGTTGTACAATTCCTGCAGCTCTGTCAGATACACACACAACAGACTGCTTGGCTGCGACAGAGTCAGAAGTAAATATACCAACATGGCTCAAGCCATATCGCTGCATTTTTTCCCCCAGTTATGCAAAAAACGGTTCACTGGCTGGACAAATCCAGACGCACCTGTGTGCTGTGTGCTTTGCCTGATGCTGCTTTGCTTGGCCCTCTCTTTTGGTTTGGCCCTCCGGTTTCGCCACTGGCAGCTATATTCTTAGCATTAGTTTCAGGAGAGACGAGTCCCTGGCAGTAACTTCATATTGTGGCTGCTCAGCGATGCATGTCTGTTTCACAAACCACTGGCGTTCTTCTAATTATCATGGATGCTGTGGCGAGAAAACAAGCTGTGGTAGAAATAGCGTGGCCCAATGGCATCTCTCTATTTTGCATTATCAGAGAGCATGCTGCTGTTTCCCTTGCCGTGTGATTAATTCATGTGTGTATCATTAATGCAGGAATGTCCAGGGGCAAAGACAAAAGCTCGGTCAATGTGAAATGAAACACAGGAGTAGGCTGTTAAAAACTGTGCACACATACGCATATGCTTGTGCACAAACCCAATCTTGAAGCTAAAAAAGCACAGTATGACTTATCAGATGCCCTTGTTTTGTGAAGCAGTGCCCTGCTTAAACCAACACTGATAGTTGACCCTCTGAGAGGAAAATTCAGCCGCGGAGCCAGTTTAATATGCAGATGAGGTGTTGGAACTGATGCATGCAGGATTTAGACGCAGACCACTGAGTTTTCTCTCTCTCTTTATCCATTTCATTTGTTCTGTTGCTCACTTTTTTCCCTCCACTTTCTATTTTTCACTATTAACGTCACATTATGTTTTTTTATTCTCGCCTGCGCTCCCTTTTCTCTCACTTCTGAGCTCTCTATTTTTCTCCATCAATTTAATCCTTCTCTACCTCTCTTTCTCTATTTTGTGAGATGCAACAATCACTCTGTGCTAAATGCTATGGGAGCCAGAGGTAGAATAACAATGGCATATTCATTCCAAAGTTACAACACAGAGCAGCTGGCATAGAGGCTGCACAGCCGTGGGAGATCTCAGAACTTCACTGGTGCAGCTAGCGAGTACAGTTTTTTCAAGTGGCACATTCAGGAAAAGTGAAATGCATGCTGCAGTGATTAGAGCTGTGCTGTTAAAGGACACTACCACTCATAAGAACTCTGCCGCCTGAGTAGAGGCAGGGGACCGGTGTTTGCTGAGTTAATGGTTTGAGCATGGGCTTGCTGACAGCGAGCGATGCTTGAATCACACTGATGAAACAAACTGGGAAATGCTCCTTTGCACATTGCCATGTTTTCAGCCATTTCTGTAAATGAGACCGGCGCCCAGTGTGTGAAGATATTCATTCACCTAAGCTGCTTATATGTCAACCAGCCGCCAAAAAACAGACACGGTACAGCATGAAGCGCGGTCAGAGAGCGGTGGCTGAAGCTGCCTTGTGCTATGTGAAGCGTATTCAGCCCCCCGGACGTGGCTCCTTTTTTAATCACCCTGGCTGTTTAACATGTTAATAACCGCGACCGGTTTCAACCCCAACACTTCTTTCTGGCAACCTTTTGCTATCTCAACGCCGACGGCATGGCTCGCGGTGAGACGGGGACAAATGTGTTGTGTCCCTCCGTGTGGAGATGCAAAGAGAAAGAGACAGAAAGAAAGCAAAGAAGAAGAGAGAGAGAAAGGGAGGCTGACGGGGCAAGAGGGAGAAATGTGGTGGCAGCATGTCAGCTTCTGATAAGGGCATTAGTCTGCCCCCTGTGGGTCAGAGTGAGAGACTGGCATTGCACACACATAAATGCACACGTCTCTCTGTGGATGTCAGCTTTCCTGCCTGGGACCAGCCAACAAATGACAGATAAGACCTGCACATGGCAGCAGAACTAAACTCTCAATCAGTAGATTGTCTCTGTCCCAACCAACACATGAAACACAGACACCGAAGACATGGCTATTTTTACATACACGCAACTATTATTCAACAAATGTGGGAAAAAAAGCTGCTTCCCCTTCATGTTGCAAACACAGGAAGTCTAGAGCTGAGCCAAGGCTGTTGAGTCCTATGGGACTGACGCCTCTTTCATGTCAGACATGGGATCCATCCTAAATGGAGCAAGGCCTTTTATTTACCAAGCTAATTGACTGCAGATCCGCATGTGGAGCCAACTCTAAACAATGTCCCAGATCTTGTATTCATAAGTGAGTGTTTGAAGGACACAGGATAATCCCTGCAGCTTACGCTATAGGGAGACTATAAACTTGGGCGACGGCAGAGGGCTCAATAGCGCTGCGGCATTGTTGGCAAAATTAAAATTATGGATTACTATTTAACAACTGTTTGCCGTGTTGTAACAATATAATGTGCCGTAGCAGGCCTCATGCAGATGTGTCAACACTGGGGCACGAGGGTGATCCATCGAAGAGATTGAGGGGGAGGAGATTTGAGGGGGAGAAAAAAAAGATGGAAAGAAGTGAGGAAAAGAAGGAAGTGCTCTAATTTGGAGCGAGGAGCTCACCAGAGGACACAAGACAAGATCAATGGTGGAGAATCACAGAGGCACAACTTCAAAAAAGGAGCGGACAGATATTTCTCTGTGAAGTCTACCACTCATTACCATTGGTAAGAGGGTGCTGGGAGGAGGAGGAGGAGGAGGAGGAGTGTGGGCTGTGGCAGATAGATGACAGCGAACCAGGGGGCTCCAGGCAGAAATCTCCAGAGCCTTTATAAGAGCTGGTTAGTCGGAGAACATTAGCCACAGAAGAGAGCCTGTGAACTGCAGTGAGTCAAAGAGTGTAAAATACCTTACCCTGAGTGAACAGGAGGGTTCTGGGGACAGAATATTCCATTACTGCATAAAGGCAGGAGATACAGCGTGTTCTAAGGTTTAAGGGGCACATATGCTGAGTATAACAGCCATCAGATCATGTGTCAAATTAAAGCAGGAATCAGCTACAATCTTTTTCTCTTATCTTCTTGTTGCCTTTTCATCAGCTCTCCCTTCTCCTAAAGGGGAAATTATAATCAAATCTCTCCAGCCGTACTCGGAGCCGCTCTGTATTTAGAAACAGTGGCATTTGAAGAATGGAGACACTTGTACGCTACATTTGTTTATTGTGCTCCGATATCGACTGGCTGTCTGCCTCCGACGTCAGACAGCATTCCATCAGGAAAGGCCATGCGGGCCTGTGGGTGTCGCCTGACTGACAGGGCCTGTGGCTGGAGCTCCTGAGCGACCTGAGGGACTGAGCGGTGGGCAGGGCGAGTGGGTGGGAATCGGTGAGAGCAGATTATTACTTCTTCCTGGCAGCACATGCTTTTTGTGCAAATGCAGCCCCCACAAGCCCATTCTAGTCGCATCATGACCTTTCCAGACTACAGTGCATGATTTCACCCATACAGTGGCCCGTTTCCACGGGAGCCGGACGATGGAAACAAGAAATAAACACAGGAATCTGCCATTTTAGCCTTTGTAGTGTGATATCGTGGAAGACAATGGATTCAGAATATGACAATACACCTTAAAAACGGAACTTATGTGGCCATACTGTCCTTTTCTTCCAACACGCATGCAAATCCAAGAGAAGACACCTTGTATGTAATTTTTGCACTACTTTGAACATTATTTCTTCATATATGTTCTGCAAAATTATTTACACTCCAGTTCCTAATGCACCAAAGAACAAGCTATGCCACTGTTTTCATCGTTATATTCTGGATGTGCAGTACTTTTAAAAATTGTGTGATTGTATGAATGCACTGGCAGGATGGCTGCTTCATTTTGTTAAGGTCACTGTGCAATGACAGTAAAGGAATTCTGCAAGGTCATGTTTAGCTTACTTAACTCACTACTCACTGGACAATCTGTGCACGCTACAATGATGCTAATAAATGACAGAATTATAGGTAACAATGTTCCTCTTGTCCTGTTCCCTTCGTTAATATTCACATTACCATTGCTCTGTATATAGTTATTGCATCATTAAGTCCCTTTCGGACAGGCGCTCCTTCTTTCTGTTAACCTGAATGCATCGGTTTCATGTCTGAATGAGCACCCTGGTAACTTTTCCGCATCTATCAACACGGCACAGGTCTGAACTGCACGCCATCACATTACCTGATAGACAGGCTAAGTTGAAGAAGGCTTCTCCTACATTTGAACTCCAAGATTTGGCCTAAAACATCACAATGAGCCCAAAGACACTATTTCCATGCCAAAATCCAAAAAAATCTTTCTCATTCACTTTGTTAATCTTTTACAAACTGAAATGTCCATACAAACAAAACTTTACTGCCACAAAAACAATTCAGATTAAAGAGACTCACCAATAATGAATGTAATAAAGGTATTGACAAAACGCTAACAAGAACAGAAGTTGGGCTTGTTGCTTCCAGCTGTTTGGAGGAGTCTTTCCTCAGAGTTCATTAAATAACTACAGCAGGATCCATATGAGCCTCTCCAAAGAGAGAGAGAGAGCTGCTGTTATGCACGACACAACAGCAGTAACTTCATTAATTACGTGTAATTATAAATGATCCACAACACGATCGATCAGGAACTAACGGCAAGTCAGACTTTCTACGTTTCTTCGCATCAGACAGGTGAGGTGTCACACAGAGTTCCAGTTTATCAGTTGAATCATTTGTTACATAGCTTCAGTCCTTAGCTCCATCACAATGGTCGGGATATTTTTATTTTACTATTTAGATAAATCCCCAATCACACACAGGCAGAATTTTTAGTCTTTAAGAAATCATGAATAAAGCAGCCTATTAATTAAGAGGACAGTTTGACGAGGTTGCTATTAGTTTAGATTTAATCTTTTAGTCGGTTTAAACTTGTGTGTATGACAAATATCTTGTGGTTTTGATGGCTCTCTCCATTACTGTGCTGGGTCTGTCTGAATGAAAACATGAGGAACTTTAATGTAGACAACAGATTAATAAAACAGCAGTGTTACAGATCCCGAGAAGGGCTTTATGGCAGGAAAATTTACAGTTTTATTTAGCAGATGCTTTTATCCAAAGCGACATAAATCGGAGACATGAGGTAGGTAGGCGGGGCCTTGCCTAAAGGTCCTCACTGGACAACTGCACCCTGCCTGGGATCTGAACCACCAATCTCCTGTGCCAAAGTCAAGGGTGCTAATCATTCAGCTGATGGATGAAACCAAAAGGCAATATATATGAAGGAGAGTTAAATTTGGAGGACTTGTAAGCATTAACTTACATAAATATGACAAACACACCATAAGAAATATGAATCTCTGAAATGTGAAGATGTTTTCAAGCAACAACAAAAAAAAACCCTAAATGAAATCAATATTTGATGTGAGTAGCCTTTAAAAAAAAGCCCCAGGTCTCTAAGGTACCCTTATGGACATTTTCTCAAGTTCCTTGGCAGGTAGGTCGTTCCAGGCATCTTGGAGAAGTTGTTACATTTCCTCTGTGGATTTAGACTGTTTTATTGTCTCCGCAGTGCTAAGATCACCACTCTGTAGAGGCCATCTGTTGCACGACTTCTTGTTCTGCTTCTTGCTGAAGATAAATCTTTATAAAAATCGAAGAGTTTAAAGGTGCTAGCACTTTTTCACAGTGTAGCCGGTTTGTATACAGCACAATAAATAAATAAAGCACAGCTGAATTAAATATCTCATCACTGGGGCCGTGATGATTTCAGTGTTTCAGACAAACTGTTGCACTTTGTGTAGGTACGTTTTGCTGGACAAAAAAATCACTAACTCCAGCTTCCCTGTGGGTCATGATGTCTTATTGATGACAGAAGTCAGAGGAGACCCACAAGACTTTCTTCATCTAACAGACGGGGCAGAACAAAGGAAATGTAGTACAATAGTTTGGGAGACACACTGCTGGAATCCACTCCTGTCAGCTAATAAGTAAGGGTAGAACGATTAGCCAATTCAAATCGACACTCCGGGCTTAATGTCAGAAATATATGTGCATTAATTCAAATGGCTTGAAGTGGGCTAAAGCTGGGACTGAATCACAGTTGAAACTGCAGACTTCTCTGCATTAGAAAAGCTTAATATGACAGGCGTATTCTGGTTTTAAGTTTAGTGCCTACAAGCGCTGTTCTCCCCTGTAAGCCAGGGGAAGTCATGCTTACCCTGTTAGTTGAGCTATTATTGTCATTTTAATACAAAGATCAAGTTTCCCTTGTCATAAGAACAAGATAAACATCATCTGCTTCTTGTGGTCGGCTATTAGCCACTTTAACTGACAATTTCTTCAAATTACAGAAACAGAGTCCCTTAGGACTGTAAAGTGTACAATTGTTGGTCAATTTGTGTGTTGTAGAAGTGTAGCAAGCTGCTGCGGCAGAAGATTTTAAGCCTGTTAAAGGGAAGCTTCACTGTAAAACAAAATCAATTGGACATCTAGTTAAACGAATGGATGGTTTTTAAAATGTGAAATTGATAATTAAACGTTTATCTGGAGATTTTCCAGGAGAAAGGCCAAAACAAAGTAGAGTGGAAAACCATAAACACAAGGTTAAAAATGTAAACAGGTAAAATAAATATGTAAATAAGTCAATAAATAAAGAGCAGAAAAAAATAAAATGGACAATACAATAAATACACTTTAAAGTATGAATTAGATGATGAAATTTAACAACAACAAAAATAATTATGATCATTATTATTGCTATTGTTATTATTATTGTTATTATTATCACTGTATAAAAATGGAAATGAAATTATGTGTCTCATATTTGGTGATGTCACCAAATTCCCAGAATATCTCTACCCGACTTCAACTCGATATCAAGCTATGCTCACGTTATGTTAAATGGATGGTAGAAATGGGGAAAGATTTACATGTTTGAACTGGGAGGGTTCATGTCACCTGACAACTAAAGATGGCTGCAGAGTTAGCTATTTGAGGTAAAGATATTATAATATTATTTCAATTAAATTACATTGATTACCATGAGATATTCATGTTGCTTTGATTTTCAAATAACGTGCGTATCATAATTTAAAAAACAAATAAACAGAAGTATTGTAAGTCAACTATATTCAATGGATACAGTTAGAACTAGAAAAGCACTCGGAGAGCGCATACCTCCGCCATGCCTTTTGTCTGTCTGTCTGTCCGTCTGTTTGTGCGCATGTGTGTGTGTGTGTGTGTGTGTGTCTGTTTGTCTGTTAACAGCATAACTCAAAAAGTCACGGACGGATTTTCACCAAATTTTTACAGGGTGTCCGGAAGAGCAAAAGTAACAATCGATTAGATTTTGGAGGTGATCCGGATCACCGTCTGGATCCATTGTCCTTCGACCTTCAAAAAAATCCTGGATCCAGACGGTGATCCGGATCACCTCCAAAATCTAATCGATTGTTACTTTTGCTCTTCCGGACATCCTGTAAAAATTGGGTGAAAATCCGTCCATGACTTTTTGAGTTATGCTGTTAACAGACAAACAGACACACACAGACACACACACAGACACACACACAGACACAGACACACACACAGACACACACACACACACACACACACACACACACACACACACACACACACACACACACAAACAGATGGACAGACAGACAGACAAACAAACTCCGGTGATTACATAACCTCCTGGTGGAGGTCATTATGACCTGGACAGCGATGCCAACAGATAGTTACAGGTCACAAAGCTGTTCTTTGCTGTAACTCCAATATGACATCGAATCAGTCAGAGTGAGTGTGTGTGCAGTACAGTCCCAGTGGGCTGCTGCATCTGTGGACCAGTGGACCATCAAAATAGCCCATAAACATTTTACTGGCCCTGTCTGTGTCTTTACTGGTCCTCTCTTTGTGCCTGTCTTTCGGGATGTGCATGACAGCATGCTGCAGGCGTGTTCGTATGTAATCAACCTTCGCTGACTCGAACCCCACACCTGCACACAACCTCTGTGGGCCTGCACTGCTGTTAATGGTCAGGAGGAAATAAAAAACAGAGCAGCAGACGGACTTTAAACCACTGAATAATGCACTTCTGACATGTTTGCTTGTAATTCTTGTATTTTTCGGCTTTGTGAATAAGTCGATGCAGCACTGAATACACTGCTCTTACATAAACGATCATACAAACACAATAGACTTGTTTTTTTTTCACATTTTGACTTGTTATAGCAAGAAAAGCACAGGTGCCCTAAAGCCAATGATGATGGCCTTATTTTATTCAAGCGTGCGTCATCAGACATTCTAACTGGAACACCTGAATGGACTGTCAGTTTTATTAGTCACACTTGCGCTTTTCCAACTGTGGCATGGCCAAGTTCCTGCTGTGGAAAAGGTCCAGCACTTTGGCAAACAACCACCTTTTTAAAAAAATGTTTTGAAATTAAAAAAAAAAACATTTTGTAACTGTAATTTTTGGGGTTAATCACATAGGCTAAATGAAGCAATTATCTTTCAAAGTAACTTTGGCAAACAATAATCACAGAAATTGGATGAATAAAGAGTGGAGAAAAAAAATAATGTTGCCTACTAAAAATCAATTTAGATTTTAAAAAATGCTGATGGCAGGGCGGAGGAAAAAAGACACCGCCAGCGTGAATCCATCAATCCATCCTAGCTTGCCAGGCTGCTCGGTGAGAATGTGATGGGGTGTTTTTGTGGCAGGACACAGTTGGATCCTTCAACCAATTACGCATCATTTTAGTGCCACAGGATATCTAAGCGCTACAGTGCAAGTGCTACTTTACAAATTACAAGAGAAATAAACTACAAAATGACTACCTCTTTAGTCAAAACTCAGCACAGGAAACAGTCAAAACTGGAATACTTGAGTAAAGTTTACACTTAAATAAAATAAACTTCTCTGCCACAACACAGGAAGTGGACAACACTGATCCTCTCGTAGTAGCGCCATGTTCTGTGTTGAAATGTTGAGTCCTGACATTCAAGTGGAGATTATGTATCACCTACCTAAACATTGTTGCAGACCATGTGCATGCTCCATGGCAACAGCACTTCCCCAGTGCACATTCACACTGTCACTGGCTGGTTCAAAACCCTTCGACTCTGCGTTTTGTAATTTTTGTATACAGAACTTAGAGGGCTATGACGTCTTCTTTGTGCCGTTTATTGTCACGCACGTCTCTCGGGAACTGACAGTCAATTTTACACAATCATTCAATATTAAAACAAGGCAATAAAACACAGTGTGTACCTGGTAAACATAGGAAAACCTCTAGTCAGCGGGCTTGGACGTCTCGTACACAGCACATTCATTAGGCTAATGCTCGCTAGTAGGCAGCTCACAGTGTCTCAAACTGCATACATATACTCCTCAAACAAACAAACAACATCAAGAAAACAACCATTTATGAGCCATGCTGTGCTCCACAAGCTATCTCGTGCACGCCTTTCGGGAACTGACAGTGTGACACCAACACCAGTTACACACTACAGCCCCAGAGAGGGCGTTATTGAGCAACAATAAATTAAAATCAAATGACAGCAAGGGGAATTATTTACTGTATGTACACTGTTCCAGCAACAGGAAAATGAGCCCTACTACAGTGCAAAACAACTCGAGGAACAAGACGAAGAGCCTAGGCCTTTGACCTAGCCTACAAACTCCCCAGCTCCTAATCTCAATCTCAGCACCCAAAGGCTCCAACATCCTGGTGTCGGACACCATAAAACACCACAAGAGGCCTCATATCAGCATTAAGGGTCCCTATGCAATATCATACAGATGGTTTTAATGTTGTGGCTGATGCATACTGTCTATATATTTCCATCTGAGCATTAAAGACAGTTAGAAATCAAATAAATGTTATCACAGAGGAGTCTGACTAAGCACAACATTCGTTCACTGTGCGTGTTATCCAATAATTAATTATCTACATAACTAGTATAAAATCAGTTTGGGTGGAAAGAATTTGTGCGAAAAAGGTAATTCATCAAGTTGCTTTGTTTGACTTCTTAAAAAGCAATCACCCATGGATAAATATAACGCAGGAGAGATTCATGATATTATTTAACCCTCTGAACTCCAAAACAGCATGCCATCTTTAAAAAACTACACTATTTATCCAAGCAAAAAGCTGTGAAATGAGAAAGAAAAAAGCATTCAAATGTAAGCCTACGATCATATTTCATCAAAATCCCTTCATTCTACTTGTCTCATTAAAAAAAAAACGAGAAAAATAAAGGATCTGCATTAACCAGGTTTTCTAAGGAACAAGACATTCTGTGCTTTTCACTGCAATTGTGAAGCAATTAATTACTCATCTGCATCCAATAATGTGATAAAAATTCTGAGAGCTTTTAGCCCCGTTGCAGGGTGTGTTTGCACAGAGCAGAGAGAGCTTAGTATGGAAACAAATTCAGAATGAAAGCAATAAAAAATCTCTCTAGGTTATCTAGGATCACTGTGTTTTTTCTCCAATATTCTTAACACCTGTGGACACTTGCAAAAATGCTGTAAATGTTGATTCTACGTCTTTTCAATTTTTGGTAAATAATTAATCAAAGAAATTTAGTTGTTGTCTTTTTTATTATTCATTGCATTTTAAATTTGCAAAACTGCACAAAAGATAACTTTGAGTTCTCTCCACTTCTAGCTATGTTTGTGCTGTTTCCATAGAGATGCATGATTGTATATTATGCATTGAAAAATGAGCCTGCAGTGAGTACAAACATGACAGGAGTAAAGAAATGCCCAGAAACTCCTTAGGGTTAAGAGGGTTACTGATCCATGATTGTAAATCTTGTCACAAAGTATTGTAAGAACCCTGGATTGGTACATTATGGCAATGCAACCACATGTCAGGCCTGCTAAGGTGATCACAATATTGTCATTTGAAAAGATGATATCACCCTCCCACATGGATTACCATTTTTCAAATGCTATACTTCCAGGAGAAAAATCTTCAAAGCACACAGTGTCTCACAGCCAGTTCCACAGTTATCAAAGTGCCTTTTTATGAGATCATGATACCAGTGTGCCCCGTGATGATCTCAGAACTGATATTTAACACAGCGCTCTCTGCCAAGAATGAAATAGAGAGCTGGGGGTGAAATACATGCAAACTATTTTACTTAAAATGTTGGTGTAATGAGCTGCCTCGGTACTAAAGTACTGACCTTCACACAACTAGGCAAAGCCGAGTCCTGCAGCTAGGCATTGCTAACTCTGATAAATATTGATCAGTGAGTACTGTTCACAAATCTATATATATTAGCCTGGAAATGATAAATGTGATAAATGTAATTCATGCCCGTGGCTACAGCAGCTGTGACCTGCCTGAGAAAGTGAGTTCTTCAGATCTACTGTGTATATTATCTTACCTCTGGGGTTATTGAGTGCAGCTTCAGTGGCCTTCCTGCCCTCTCCACAGTGGCTCTGGTCAAAAGGCAGACACTGCTCCCCCGTGCCGGCTACTACCTCAAGGTTACGAGATGGATCTTTTGGCTGGCCAAGGTTCCTCACCCGGTAAACTCTGCGACTGCTGGTGTCGGACACGTACAGAACTTCCCCCATCGGGTCCATGGCCAGATAATACTTATGTGCAGGGCTGGTGCTAGTAAGAGAACAAAGATTATTGAAAATAAAGTAACGCAGATTCAGTGGTAAAGATGCATTGCAGTGCATTTTCCTAAGACTTGCAACGGTTCATAGCTGGCAGTTTCTTTTTGTTCTTCTACACCCCCAAAGCTGCATCACACTGCAGTTTGAAGTTATACTGACAGAGAGACTAGCCTACTTTTTGGAAAATTATCATATTCCTCAGTGCTCATGGCTAGACAACACCATCAGCTGAGGTAAAGGTATTTAGAGACAATCAGGTCATCCTAGAGAATAGCATTAGTGTGAGAGACTCCGGGAGTAGACCTGTGCCTGCACTGAAACAACAAGATTAATGTCTTCTAATTTCCATAGTACAGATGGCCACAGTCACCGCAGCTGAATAGCAGTTCTAAGTGATAATCTCATTGTTAGTGCTGGGCATTAGTATAGTTACAAAGTATTCATTTCAAAGTATTAAATCAGGGACTAATATGTTCCTTGTATGTCAAAACTAACACTAATCCAGTTTGATAAAGGTAACACAAGCTAATGTCAACATACTCCTTCATAACACTCCATTTAAACTGCAATTTAGATTCTATGTCAGTAGAAAAACAGCACAAATCCTCACAAGACCACCGTAGGCCATCCTTCATAAGCAGAAGTAATCCTGTTCAAGAGGAAAGTGCTGCCCCTGGATCCACACATCAGACAACGCTCTGATAAGGTGCTACACCTTTTCTGCATTATTAGAACAGACGCTATAATACATAAACCCCACGACAGCTTTTCATAAAATCTAAAAGATGTAACACTACAAAATGATCATAACTAATTCCTTCTTTTGAAGCCAGTGTTTCCACGGGAGGCATACCAGAATATGTGGATGTTTTTGACATAAAACTGAATTTGAATTACTCCCACTTCATAATTAGACACCTTATTTCTTGAGCTTTGCAACAGAATAAAATATAACTGGACCAAAGGAATGGGATTTGATTAAACACACATGGCCAAAAGTATTGGTACCATTCCACTTAATTAAAAAAATACATTTTTCTCTAAAATGGGCTTGCCAAAGCAACTGGAGTCCATCACTCTGAATTCCATGTTTGACAGAAGAATGCTTTTTACTTAGATGCAACACAACATTTACATATTTATTTGAACTTCTGTTACATCACTAGTGCTTTTTTTCTGCACAGCTGGTTGCAAACTGCTGCATTTCTTTGCAGCTTGATGATGTTTCCTCCCAACTGTGACTTTCAGCTCTTTCTATAGATGTTCAATTAGATTAACATCAGTCTTCACGGCGGGTATCTGCAGAACAGTTCAGTGTTACTTGGGCGGTTTTAGATGTAAGTTTTGGATCCTTATCCCGACCTGTGACTGAAACAAAGCTCTCTTAGGCTGGTGCAGCATGTTTCGCTCCAGAAGGCCTTGATTATCTACTGATTTCACTGTGACCCTGCACAGATTCAACACAACACCGCTGAGCCTGCTCCATGCTTCACTGTGGGGATGGTGTCCTTTGTGTTTGAAAGCTCAATTTTTCCTTCTGTGAGCTAATCTTGTTTCATCTGTCCAAAGGAAGTTCTCCCAGAAGGATTGCGGCTTGTCTACATGCATTTTATCAAACACAGACCAAGATTTTTTCATGTTTTTCTTGCAAAAATAGTTCTTCCTGCTTCTTCTTTCATTCAGAAAGTGAATGTTGGCGCAACCAGACACTGTCGCACCTTAACCTTAGAGGTCAAGAGGAAAGCGGTGTCCTGTTTTGAGGTTTTCTTTGTTCTAGTTCCAACATTTGAACTATCTTCTTGGCCAATTTAGTGCAAGTTTAACTCTTGCAGCCTCATCCAAGGAGGTTGGCTGGTTCCCAATGGACCTTAAACCTCCAAATAATATTAGCAGCAGTGTTTTGGGAAAAAAAAAAGAGGCTCATCTCCTCTGACAACTCTCTTCTTCACTTTCTCTTGTCCATGTTCAGTGTGATAATGATACAAACAACCCAGCAGGCACTTTTCTCCATTAAAACAGGCTGAATGATGGATTTTAAAATTGAAGACACCTGTGATGCTAATTGAAGACAGCGGTCTGCTTGAAATATCACTAGAATCCATTTATTTACCACCATTTTTCAGGTGCAGCAATAATTCTGTCCGGGCTATTTTAAAAGGTCTTTGTAGAATAAGACAGAATTCAGATCCTTTCACAGCTTCTTTGTTGTCAAAAGCATGCACATATGCCTGTGTACCTTTGGTGTGCTGTGTATGAATGGATAATTGCTTCAATGAGGTGTAAAAGGGCACTTTTGGACATGTCTGTAATGCTCGAATTTGCTTTATTTACTAAGGAAATAAAGGAGAACCGATGTCTCTTTATGTTCTAATGCACACCTGTATAATGCTCAGTACAAAACCAGCAGCATCCAGAGACCCACAGTTGCTTACAATGAAGCCATGAGGATATTTCTGTGTGAGCTAAGATTTTATAGTGTTAGTCAACCATTCGTGTGCATAAATGTACCCACATGTCAAGCAGCGAAGCGGAACCTTATGTATAAATGTATGTGCAGACTGAATAAAGCAGAGAACCGTGTGAATCTTACCAAAAGCTGCATAGCTTCATCAAATTTCTGCAATCCGACACCTCCGTTGCAAGAACACTTGTGCATTTTGGGAGGGGGCTATGCTCATCTGCTTTTGATTTTATATGTGCACTTTATGTGTATGTGTATGCGTGACGTCATCTTTAGTTGTTGCATTTATCGTCTTTTTATGTAAGATGGTCCATAATACAACAAACTGAACTGCAGCAGGAATAAAATGGGAACGAGAACAGGGAGGGGAAACAACATTGAACAAAGGTTCAAGAGCAAACATAAACCAAAGGAAATTCATATAGCTGAATTTGGCCTAAACTGAAAAACTCGCAAGGACACATTACATCTGTGGTTCCATTAGTTATTGTCAGTTTATGAAAGGTGCACAAAACACTGGGAGCGTATTCAACAGAAGCCTCAAATACACTGTTTTCTGTATGCAGGATGAACCATGGAATTATTTACTTTTCATGCTCTTCACATGAAACTGTCTTTTGTCGTGCCTCGGGCTTACAGTATGAGTCCACTGTGAAAATTGACTTCATTTACCCCTGTATTGACTGTGAGCCGTATAGAGTACTTTGTGTAGGATGAATGGCAACAACGTGGGCCTGCAGCTGTACAGAGAAGTCTTGACTTTGTACATATAGTCTGCAGTTCATTAATTCATGAAACCTTTGATATTGTCAGGCTATTGTGTTGCATTATTCAGTGTTGAACACAGTGATTGCAAAAGAGAAAAAGGAAGAAAAAAAAGTGAGAGGAAATTTAAATTTTACACTTTGAACACTGAAACTAACTCAGTTCCAAGCAATTACTTTGTAGCGTGAAATCCAATGTCAGCCGGGTCTGGTCAAAGGCCTTCTGACAATTAAACTCGAAGACACGGCATTAAAATGTTCTTTTTTTCCCTTTTTCCATGGTTATTCAATGAAAAATGTCTAACATGGGAAATTACAATGTCAAGAAAAATATTTCTATTGTCAGGCTTTTGCATAGTCTTCCTCAATTAAAGTATTTTTCACACCTGAAACCATTTCTGGGGGACTAATCATTCTTACAATTTTCTGTTTGCTTTGGACAGCAGATGTATGCTGTGAGACTGCTCTAAAGCTACAAGTTTTACTTTTAAAAAAGAACATTTCCATTTGATGTAAGACTGAACCTTCCCACAACCCAGAGGACAAAAAAAAACAAAACACTGCAACACAGGCAAGGGTGCTGTCAGTCATCTAGTCCATTAAGTGCATAACTGTTTACAGAGCTCAGCTCTGAACTGCACATACATAATTTAAACTTGATCCTAAGAGAGTTATTCACCGAGTTTCAAAATGTGCCACTGCTCAGTGCAGCATATCATATCTGCTGGGCCTCTGGAAGCTACCACAAGCTTTGCACGGTGCATATAGCTGATTACAAACAACTTCACCTGTCTTTTTCTCAATTAGATGCTCACTATTCTGAATACATTTATCCAGTGGAAGCAAAATGAACAGCAATAACAACCACTGCACAAACAATCCCACTCTAGCTTCTCTTGATCCCTGTGCACATAATAACAAAACCATGATCAGAGCTGATAGACACTGATCTGGCTGCTTCTCACCGTCTGAATCGACCGTCTGGGTTCTCAGACAATACTGTATTGAGGACTTCCTCGCCGATTTGCTTTACTGCTCACTCAAACTCTTGAAGGGAAAGAATAGACGGTGGTTTCACGTTGAGTACTTCCCATATTGTCTCCCCCTCAGAGAGCACCTTGTTTTGAAGCCCTGTTGGCTGATAGGCACTTTGCTGGGAAGAATGCATAGTGAAATGCTTTGAAAGCCGAATATGGATGAATAATTAATGCATTTGACTTAGGAGAACAATAGTATAGAATAAAAGAGAAACACTAACATGCTGCTAACAGTAAAAAGCTGCCGTGGAGAAAAAGAAGCTGGAACTAAAAGGGAAACCTCCAGGGTAAGAAAAGGGTATTCAAAGAGCCTTCAGAAGAATCCAGTTCATTCGGTGTAGAACCTACATTTGTGGTTCCCAACCTTTTTTCTCTTATATTGCCCCTCACACCTGCAGGATAAACTCAGGAACCCACTTTCATCTTCCAAATGTGTTCTTGTGAACTTATTTCAGGGTGAAATTTAACAATTACCAATATATAAAAGGCTATAATAGTGGAATTATCTTTGTCCCACAGCTGAACGGTCACTGGTAAGGCTGATTTATTTCAGTTTGCATTCGCACTACAACAAATGGCAGTCATTAGACATTTCAAACATTTATATTTTATGCAAAATTGACCATTTATTCATTGCTTTAAGTTCACTATTTTACCAACTTCTATATTTTCCTTAAATCTATTTGAACCATTTTCCCATATAGGAGCCACTAATTAGCTGATATAGAAGATCAATTACCCATTAATTGTGGCTCTTATTCAACTAAATATAATTCATTTTTGCTAGTTAATTCATATCTTTATGCACTGCTTATAGCTGTCTGGTATAACCACTTATCCACTTAAGGCTAATTTAATCATTTATCCTCTGCCTTTAGAGAGCTCTGGGTTGCCGATTAGAAGGTCAGGGGTTCAAATGCTATTGTTGGGACTTTTAGCTGGGCTTCGTATCTTGGCTAACCCTGCGTTCTGACACTAACTTCCTAACAAAGCTGGGATATGTGAGGAATAAAGAACTTGCTGAAATGTATTCGTGACAAATCAAGACTTCTTCTACGTTCAGCTGTATGTGTTCTAGTCTGCTGTTTTTCACATCCAGATGTTTCCAGGTGTTGTAGCTGCATCAATATGTATTATTCCTCCAAATGGAACAGTAATTTCTACACATCCAAATGGTGACAGCTGCAGAAGAAGAACCACTGGCTTAGCAGAAATTAGCATGGTTTGAATATTTATACATTTACCGTGCATGCATACATATATATATACACACACCCACCCACAAAGTGCAACCGTGAACACCCAGTCAGGTTATCCTTTTTGCACGGCCTGAAACTTTGGCATTGTAGAGATACGGTATCGTGAAAAATCCTCTGTGTTTTCAAATCGGATAAAGCCCGTCTTTCTCTCTCACAAATGCCCACAAGCACACACACGATCGGCCCGAGATAACCCACGACAGCGTCGCACACGCAGACAGACATGCAAGCACCGGCGAACACTCAAACCCTATAACATCTGTCTAATCTTCTGTCAAACACGGTGTATTGAGCTCACACCACCAATCATTGCTTGGGGCCAGGGACGACGGTGAGGCCATTCCAGGCCTCAGGCTTTTAGCCCGGCTCAGGAAGTGAGTGAACCGATGCATCCTCCAAACAGACTTTCAGTAATCCTCTGAAAAATGAAATCCTTGACATTTTGGCTGTTTTCCAATTTACAAATTTAATATCGGCCAGCAAAATTTAAATGCAATCGTAGTAAATGCAGATTTCGTCTGCGGTGTGCGCTTCAGGGGGGAAATCGGGTCAATGCAATTTGCAACAAGCAAACCAAGGTAAAGTGCTGCAAGGTATTTTGTAGCCTGTCCCGTCTTTTCTCTTGACACACGGTTTTGTGTGCACGTACTAGTTTTGTGTGGAGGTGCATAGAGGCGGTGTTAATCACCAGTTCTCACCTGTGTCTGGTGTCCCGGTTCCTGATAATAAGCCATAAAGGAGCATTTGAAAGGGAGAGAAGAGAAGGTAAAAACAATTATTTATGATGCAAACGAGAGTCACTCAGAATTTCATAGGCTACTACGAGTCAATTTTCTGCTCATAAAGTGAGATTAGGGTTGATTTAGACGGCTGTATTGTTTCACATTAAATATTAACCTAAACAGGAAGGTTTTTGGCATTTCCTCCCAGAGGACAGGGAAGTATCAAATACAGACACGGTGAAACCTCCGTCTGAACCAGAAATATTTGTCAGGGATGCAATAATAACAGCGAATGAGAGAGTAAAGTTACATAAGGAGAATACTTTACAGGACAAATGACTGTGCAATCCCATCGAGATTCTACGCTTGAGAAAATACAGAAATAGAGAATGTAGTGCCTGCAGCGTAGTAGGAGATATCATCGTCATAATCCGCCGAAAAAAGTATCTTTGTTTCACAGCAAAGACTCTCAGCTGCTCTCACATCCTAAAGAGGTAGATTAGAGGCTGTGATGTCTGAACCTCACACACTCTGCCTCTGCATGGAGACAAACTTCACAAAGTATTCTACTGAGATCAAACAGATCACAACCGCAGATGCCAACCAGAGCTAATGCCACACTAATCCATATCAGCCTAGCTAATTTTGTTTTAATTTTGCTTAAGTCAATCCAATGCACAAAATCCCACCATTTCCCAAAGTGGGAGATCCCTACAGAGCACAGTCTCATCTTGTGACAACCAAAGCCAAAGAGATCCCGGTTCTCACTTGAGTTCCAGTATGGTTCTGGTGTATCCATCCGGATGGACCCTACGGATGAAGTTAAAGTCCCCCACGTAGAGAGAGCCATCAGGGCCGCTGGCCAAAGCCACAGGGGCGAAAAGCATCATGTCCCGAGCTGCTCCACTGCAGCTCGGACCACAGGGGACGCTCCGGTAGAAACCATTCCCCATGACAGTGCCAATGACCGGGGGCTGTTGGGACAGGAAGACGTTTTCCCCGTTGCCTTTGTGGAGGATTCCTTGGGAGAGAGAAGCGCAATGAATACCCTAACCCTCTAAATCCAAATTTCTTTTTTTTAATTCATTGTTGAGTCTTTTTTCACAGCAAAACAAATCCCCACACCTCTATAAAAACAGCATTAACGTGGCTAGAAGGAGAGGGACATGAAAAAATACCCAGCACAATTAAAAGCAACAAAACAAAAAAGAAAAAAACAACAACCTTAGATTGATTTAATTTTCAAAAAATGCCTAAAATGCTGTGACTCTACATACTATAGACATTTTAAACTTGATTCCATGCTTGTCTCCTATATGTGGAAACACTTCCTGCAGTTCAACCCAGTTCAGCTGGAAAGTCCTTGAATGTTTGCCACCCAACTGTTGGTCACAGCTGAGTCACTTACGGCTCATTAGTCGTGCCAAGAAGTGCAGGATCTTTTGTTTTTCACAGAATCTAGTTAGTACAAACTATTTAATTCTGGGGTAAAATTGCTAATACTACTACATAAAACAAAAGGGACCTTGATCAAAAATTACAATTTTTAAGCTTAGATTTGGTTAACTTCCCCCGAACAAAAAAGTAATTTATACACTAGCAGAAAGTTTAAAATCTAACGATTCTCAGTTGTCTCAGTTTGTGTCTTTGAAATACTGTGTTTTGATGATTTTTTAAAAGACAACATGCCCTTCATTCCAGTTTTGAGGTTCAGAAGGTTAGAGGTACAGAAAATACATTTCCTAAGTCAGCATATTGCCATTGCTGATGGAATCCACAACAGTTCCTATTTTCAAACACATTTTACCCAAAGTTGTACAGTTTTGACTATTTGACATAGCACACTTTGTATATTTTTTTCTTTATTTATTTTTGCTTTGTCTGAACTCCTCACACAGGATTCAAGAGAGCAGGAGAAATGTGAAAAGAGGTGACATCTCTGCATCAACAAAGATGCATCAATACTTTCAGTCTAAATGTGATGACAGTAGTTGGGCTGTCAATGAAACCTGAACCAACAACCCTCACACTGAACCTACCACATTTTTCAGTGTTGAACTCTAAATAAATAATAACAAACATTGTTGTTTTTCCCACCTGAAAGAACTGAATAATATCAGATAGAATTACTTAATGGTGAATATAGTCGCATTTTTAATTATTTACGAAAGGACAATCGTGTTTCTACATTAAAAGTGTTTTTTATTTTATGCTTTAAAAATGCAATGAAGACAGCACATATATAACAATTTTAGAAGTTGCATTCATTGAAAGAAACAATAAGTCCAGCTGCAAAGCTTTTGTTTGATTTTGTTGACTACTGGAGCCAAAAGTTTTTACAGAAGACTTTTTAAAAATCTCTTTGCATCTTTCTTTCTTTTAAAAAAAAAATCGATTTTTCATCATGTTTATAAAAATAAAATGTTAATTAACTATGAAAAATATATGAACAAACACTTAACTGTATAAACCTTCAGAATATAGTTTGGTATAAAAGTGGAATGTCGTGTTTATGTAAGTAGTACTGAAGTGGAGATTTCTGGCTCAAAGTATGAGAAAAAACTCATTTTGACAAGGATATATTTTATGATGCATTATCTCATTAAATATGTTCTAATTTAAATAAAAGTCCAAAAGATAAAGTGTGGTAAAATCATAACTTTTAAAAAGACTTTTGAGTAGGATGTAAAAATGTTTTAGCTCGTAGCATCTTGCCTTCAAATTTAAACCATCTTCCAAGGACTTTAAGAAAGATAGTAACTGTGGTTCTTGGCACTACGATGTTGACTCACCTGAACCTTGTATTTTTACAATTCTTACTTCAAACAGTGAAATGGAAATAAGTCTTGAACTTTTTTGTGTTGTTTCTGGCAGTATCATTTCATACCCCCTCAAGACAATCAGATGGAATAAATGCAATTTTCATGCGGCCTTGTTATCCTTTTTGTTTCAAAGTCACAGAGAGCACCATTTCTGTGTTGTTTTCCAAAAAGAGAAAATAAATAAATTCAGTTAAATTCATTGCAAGTCAGTCCAATTCAATTTGTGCTTTTGAAAACACAGCCAGCCTTGTTGTGCCAAAAGCAAATAAAGCAGAAAAAAATTGAAAATAGCATGGGTTTTTGTGAGGCTACTTTGTATCGTGTGAGTGAACCCACCGCTGCGGATGTTGAGAGCGTGGTGTTTGTCCAGAGACCAGCCTCCGAGGTTGGAGGGAACCAACTCAAATCCCTGCATCAGTGCCGTCCTCCTTTCCCATTGAACAACACCAGGACACGACTCATACTCGTAGCCGACTGATACTGCAATACAAGCACATACGCATTCTTGACGTTATGCAGTATCCAACAATAATTACATACGTGTTGCAAACCTGCTGAGTTTGACACCAGACTATACGCACAACTATTTGTAATGAACCCAGCAGCCAGACTTTACACACCAGCTCACACTTCCTCCCCTCCAACATCTCTCTAAAAAACTGTATTGTATCGAGTGGGGAGAGAGATGAAAAGCCTGTAGCGAGACCTCATCAGTGTGTGCATGTGAGAGAGATCAGTGAGGAGTGGAGGCGTAATCAGGAGGAGCCCGTCTTCATGAAGGAGCCCTAGAATTAGCTGCTTGGCCTCTTGGTTATAATGATACGCTGTGCAGCTTCCCACTACGACTAACAACTATCAACAGCTTTTTCTTTTTTCTTTTCTTACTTGGCAGGATAATATATGTTTTAGAAATTTACCACTTGCGTTATGTTCAAAGGTAGCAGGTGACAGAGCTGTAAGCAGCAGGAGGAACACACAAACATGCTTACATACATGTTACAACATGTCATCATATGCAGGGAAAGATCCCAGCATGAAATCACCAGGGTTTTTCAGATGTGAGAAGAACTATATATGTCCTTAGCTTTAAGTGCTGTAGTTAAGTGCAATTTCAAGAGCTGTGGTCATTTTCTACTCATGCTATTATGTACTTTCTGTCTTTTTATTCTTGTACTGTACGCTATATTTATTGCAGTGAACAGGAATTCTGAAGACAGATACTGTTCACAATAAAACATCTTAAAGGATAGCATATGTTACTATAATACATACCACAGTAAATAATAACACACAAAGCTGAAATTTGACATTAGGCAGAATTAATATACAAAGAATTATGTGCTCATGTTTCGTTTCTACAAAAAGTTTTATTTTGGCAACATTTGAAAAACAAAACTTTGAATTTGCAATGGAATATATTTATCCCTTGATACTTTTGTTTAAAGCTGCTTAAATAGATTTTTTGCCACTTGGGGGCAGCACAACAAATTGAAAACACAGTAGCATATTATTGCCTTGAAAATTTAATATGGTGAACTTCAGAGCAAACTACACTAACACTACACACAGAGCCCCAAGCTTAGCATTTTTTGGCATCTATGTGGCTTTTGGAGCTAAATGCTAGGTTCAAGAGCTCGCGAGAACTTTGACTGCTGTTTGGCTCTTGGAAGTAGACTACAGCTTGAACAGCTGCCTGCTGTCTGGAAATCACTTCAATGAGAGTTAGGGTCCTTTCACAGCTGATCTAAATGCTAAAATAAAGACAACTGGGTTTGAGTTAGCTGCAGAGGTTTCACATCTCATCCGAAAGGCTGCTTCAGGTCTAACTAACTTGTAGGTGTTTGTTTCTACATATTTAACCTCTTGAGGGATCATTAGCACCTTGAGAGTTCTTGAGGTCACAAATGAGTCACTGATCCAACTGGTGAGTCACCGAGTGGAGGGGCTTGTATCGGGGCAATCTAAGGACTCACACCATGTGACCTCAATGACTCTCACGGTGCTAATGACCCAACGGGAGCTTAAATGTCTGGGCTTAAAGATGACATGTCTTCAAGAAACTCAAGTCCAGTTGGCTTCATTTTAGCACTTCAATACAACAGGACCTGGACGACTGAGAATCTTCAGACATCTTTCAAACAGAATGCATTTGGTCCTACTTTTTGATTTTCAGTTTGATTAGAAACACAATTACACATGTAAAACCTTCTGTTGACAACAATCTTGGAAATAAAGTCACAAACAGAAGGCCTCAGTCTTGATCAAACTGAACCATGGCTCACTTCGATTCTCGTGTGAAAGCATTTTTGGGACAGTTTGGACCAAACACAGGAAGTTACCAGAGGATAATCAGAATGGAGATTAAGGACAAAAGAGCCGTGATAACACAAAGAGTCCCTTTTTAATTGAATTACGGTCCAACAAAAACGTGAGCAGGAGAGCAGTGTCACCTGAAAATAAAGAAACCACAGCAGCAGTACACAAAGGAGCACAATTCTAATAGAAAAAGCAGCGAGTTGGCCAATGAGAAGGACAAATTATCTTTTATGACATCATGGATTCTGGGCACTCGCCCAACAAACTCACCCATTAGGTGGTGGAGTCGTCTCCAGCTCCAACTTCAAATGTATCTATAGATGTGCTTCCTATTTCTGCTGTCACACAGCAGCAATATTTCTTTCAGCAGTCCTTTTATTTCAACAGAGCACAGCACATACCACCAGAAACAATAACATAGTCTATACTGACACAAAGAACAAGATATAATGAAACGTCAAAAACAAAGAATGAATTATTCATCCTGATGGCCTGTATTCTATTAAAAATTAGTGGCAACAGTAGGTGAACAAGTCTGGAGTACTGAAGGGAGTGCTGCTGGTTGTAAAAATAATAAAACAGCGATTATGTTAACCTGAGAGTAAGAAGTCACTACATCTTTCTTACTTAACCAAATGAAACACTTTACCCACATTTGTTTCTAAGTTAATGTACTGCACGTCTACTGTATAATTAAAGCTGTGGGAGTTCGGTACAGTTGAGTTTGTCACATTTCAAAACGACTGCTTAAATGAAGATAATTATTTACCACACAGTGAGGACAGCTTGACACCTCTGACACTAAAGCCGTAGAAGAACAGTTGTCGCTGTCAATCACTGTTGCCGCTGATCTCTCTTAACTTGCTTCACTGTAGACCAGCACGCCTGTGAATTGACGGGTGCTCAAGGGGAAATAGGGGAGCACCGTCAGCATAAAGACCAGTGGAGCTGCTGGAATACGTAAGTAGGGGGTGCTCACATTATGCACAAACTCAGGAGATTCCCTTTAACACGGAAAGAAATTCTCAGCAGACGCAAAGGGCCGAACTTAAATCTCTGACTTGGTGAGTGCAATCGATAAGGTGATTGGGGGGGAAAATAATGGGTAATTTGGCACACTGGGGGATTCTGAAAGAGAGAAAGAAAACTTATAGTGTTGGACAAAAGTTCTTAGCTCCGGAACTATCTCTTAAGTTCATTCAGAAAGTCCATTTGTTTCAATTTTGTGTGTCTTAAGCTCTGTTAGTCCTGTAATCTTGTGTTTCTGAAGGACAGAAACAGAACTGAGAGGCACTGAATTTAAATTTATGTAGAAGCAACGCTTGGCTTAACAGATTTCATGTAAAAAAGACTTTCCAGAAATAAAAACACAAGACTTAAAATGGACCATATTAGCATTCAGCAATTTCCGACCCTTCAAGTCACATTGCATCCCCCTTGAAGAACTTGTTTCCTGACCTGGAAACTGTTCCATCCTAATGAAAATGCAACAGAAGTTGCCATAAATACATTGTCATCAATAGGGACATTGTCCTGCTTCTTTCTTTTTTATTTTTTTTAGATTCTACAATAAAAATGACTTAATTTGAAGAACAAGGCTTTTCCAGGACAAAACGGGCAAAGCAATCTCAAAGGAAAAGTGTCAGTGTTGTGAGAACTGCTTCACAACCGAATATTACTGCGGCTATATTACAAGAAACGGCTCACGCATCAACACACAAAGACACACTCTCTCACAAACAAAACATGTGCACACCATGGTCCATAAATGCACACTCAATATCTCACAGGTGAAAGCTTTCATTCCCCACTGCTGAAGCCTCAGGCAATGTGTTCACCCCAGCAAACAGAGCATGATCTCCCTTTCTCTTGCTCTTTCTGGCTATGTGCAAGCACATGGGCGTGTATGTACACATGCACGTGTTGTGTATGTGTGTAGTGACCGTGCTCGCCTGTGTCGCTGTGCCAACAAAGCACAAGGAAGTATAGAGAGGGGGAGGATCAGGGGAAAACATGGGTAGAGAAGAGAGAACAACGGAGGGCAGAGGAAAACAGGAGCGAGGTAACAGGGGAGATCAGAGAGAATGGAGGAAATAACAAGCAGCGAAGAGAAGAAAAGCGAGTTCAGGACAGGACAGAAACACAGGAAACACTGCGAGGGTAGAGGGAGATAGGCGGCGAGGAGGTTTAGCAAAGCAGGGTAAATAAAAAGCAGGATCATTTGAGTCGTGAGAAGGTGAAAGATCACGAGAGAGCCGGAGCAGATGAAATTCAGCTCTAATAGATAAGGAGAGGAGGGCATGGATCAGAAGGGGAGAGAGAGAGCCAAGGGATGGAAAGATGCAATCTTTGTCCAAGACCATACACTCGAGTGGACAAAGCATCTGGGTAAGCCTGATCTCAGTGCTTATGGAAAGCTGTTTCGTGCAGCAGCACTGTTTGTTCTTCCAAAAAAGAACAGCAGCACAGACAGACAGTGGAAACATTATCTCTCAACTTACCAATAGAAAGTTCAATGGTTTAAGCCTTGATGGCTTCTTATAAGGGCCAGATTGAACCATATATATATATATATATATATATATATATATATATATATATATATATATATATATATATAAAATGAGGATTAAGCGGTGTATAGATAATGGATGGACGAATGTATACACACACATACATATTGGGTCTATGTATAGGGGAATTACGGTCACAGAGGAAATCTATCCCAACTGACTTGGGGTGAGGGCAGTGGACACTCTGGAGAGGCCACAGTCTATCACATGACTACATAGACAATATACAGACAAACAAGCACATTAACATTCACACCTATGGACAACTTAGAATTATCAGTTAACCTCAACATGTTTTTGGACTGTGAGAGGAAGTCGAAGAACCCGGAGAAGGATCTATCTATCTATCTATCTATCTATCTATCTATCTATCTATCTATCTATCTATCTATCTATCTATCTATCTATCTATCTATCTATCTATCTATCACAAGTGACAGGGGACACACTTTGGGCAGCAAGATAATGGGCCAGATTCATGAAAACTTTCCATTGCACAGATTTGTATTTAGCGTATGCACACATTTTTCTCCACAGAGCCAACTCTGTCAAAACTGTCCAAAAGTGTGAACTCTCTGCCACTGCAGATGATATCTTTACTGCCAGTTACTCCACAGTACATTTGTAGAGCCTTCCATCTTTCCATTCCTCCCTCTTAGAACAGCTCAAGTGTTCGCCACTGGCAGTGAGGAAGGTCTTGGAGAGGTTGCACACAGTTGGAACTGCTCTGCTGTTCACTTCTCTCAGCATTCACTTGCCACTGCATTCATTACATGTTCTGGATTTCAGTCATGATTTTTTAATTACAGGTAACGCTTCTTTGCGTTCTAGTAAATCAGCATTTGTCAAGCCATGATTAAAGAAACAAAACTAAATACTGTAGTAATTTTTGACTGTCAAACCATCCATTTCTTAGCAGGAGACTGTTCATTAACAAATAGTTGCCTATTGAGTCCTTCACACAATGATTTCCAATCAGGCTTTTCTGTAAAACCACAGGACTCAAACAGACCTAAGAGTTAAAGGGTATAATGACAAATTCATTAAAAAAAGGTCTCTTTTGGTGTTGTAGGAATAATATATGTGGACAATTCATGAAACTGATGTGCCATAATATGCATCCCTTTAGTGGCTCTGCAGGTATGGCGTAATGTTGTAGCAAAACGAGACAGTGAGCTTTCACATTGGAGCTTCAGTTTTTAGACTCTGTTTTTTTTTTGTTTTTGTTTTTTTTTTTTTACTGAGCTTGTGTAATATGGTTAAGTTAAGATCTACAGACCAAAATAGACTTTGTAAGGGATAAAGTTACTTAGCAACCACCAGCTGGTGCTGGCAAAAAATGGCGACGAGGTGATCAAGACTCCAAAGTGGAAGCCCTGTTTAGTACAAACTAGTCACTTCTTGCATGCTGGTAGTTTTTCTCTGTAAAACGGCTGCAAGCATCATGTAAAAATATAAATTGGGGGGAGATATATTTTTACATTTGCAGTGTGGATCTCACTGCTTGCACACCAGGTGTAGCCACTTTCACTGATTATAATGGAAGCGTAATGTTGTAGAATCTGCTTTGCGAAAAGTCGGCATATGTTACATGTTAAGCGCGGCCACGGGGTTTGATTTGAGCACTGTTAAAATGAGTTTATTCACCTGCTTTGCGTCGTATCTGAAGGATAAGCATTTCACAGAACTTCTCAAGCCTTCATGTACAGATCTAGTATGTCAGTAATACTCAGCTGTGAAAAGCTAGAGTAAACCATAGCAATATCTTTTTTTAAAACTCATCAATCAACACCTTTATGGCTTCCTAATTAACTGAGCTTATCTTTACCAATCAAAATCAAAATAACAGTTTTGCAGGAGGTTGTGTAGATGCTAAACAACAGTCACAACACAGCCAAGGCTCAGGTGGGTGCTGCCAGACGGGTGGTGTTTGCCAAAGGATGCTACTGTTTGTAACTTCCTGTAAAATCACAGTTGGTCACATTAACACTTTGGTTTCACTTTGGATGCAAAAAAAAAAGAGTAAATACATCATCTTAGAAGGTGAGTTCTAGAGGTATTCAAAGACACATTTTTAAAAACGTTGGATGCAGTTAATAAACTAAACTAAATGCTTCCTTTTAACTATAGCTGGATTCTACAATCACTTCACAGGTTCAGTGTTTTGGACACTTCAACACATGGAGTTGCTGGGGATTGAACCACCAACCTTAGGATTAGTGAACATCCTGCTCTCCCATCTGAGCCACAGCTGCCTCAAACTAAGCTGAGCTACTGCCTTCCTGGCTCTAGTGCCATAACTTCTCTCACATTAGAACGGTACCACAGGCACGAAAATGATTAACTGCTCATTTAAGGCACTAGTTCACATCAACAACACAACCGACAGGGTATTAGTATTTTTGCATCTCAACAATGTTAGCAGCAAACCTAAAATTGCTTTTAAGTGTTTAAAAAATGTAAGAAAGTGTTTTTATGTCACAAACTGAAGAACCACCATGAAGGTATACCGTTATTATGTTTGCTATGCTAGAGGGCTAACATATTATATCTCTAATTTTGCACGTGGCACTAAGAACTGCTGCTGTTTCTACTGTATATGAGACAATTTAGGTGTTTACTTGTGTTTTTTAATATCATTTTAGGTGGGTAAAAACAAATCAGCAGTTTGCTTGCTTTTCTTGACCCAGATGTTTTCTTTTTCTTTTTGTTTTCCTCTTTCTTTCATAGGGACCATGGACAGATGGCAGAAAATGAGTGGAGATGATATGCAACAAATGCATCCAGCCAAATTCAAACTGCAATCATTACAGTAACACGGTCAGCAGTCCACCAGGACACCCCAGATGTGTTAGTATTTTTCTCTTACTTAAGCTAGAAAAGAGGAGCATATTTGTGAATAAGCACCGCTGCATTTCAGCTTCTACCTACCAGTCGCATAAGTGAGGCCCCAGACCTCCTGGCCATAAACATCCGTCTTGTTCCAGACCAGCCTGTGGACCAGACCGGGCCCAGCAGGATACCAACGCTGGTATAACCTTCCTTGGACAGATGCACGGACATGCACCTTGGACAGGCCGCCCAGGGGGGAGACGGGGGATGATGGGGAAGGAGGTGTGAGGAGGATTCGCAGCAGTGAGAGGTAGCCTGCAGCTCGGGTGCTCAAGTAGTTCAGCTTCACAAAGGCTCCTGGGATTGAAATTTCTTCCTGCACCGCCTGGGGATAACGAGATGGAGAGAAGAGTGAGAAATACAGGTGACGGAAAAGCACATAAATGAGAAATGAGAGCGAACGAGAGCATAATGGAGCAGATAAAGGTGTTTTATCATTACTTCACATTTGTATAATGAGCTAGCGTAATAAGTGCTATTGGCTGGTACAGGAATAAATAGTTGCGGGAAGTACACCGAGCATGTGTCAAAAGAAATGAAATCTACAGCACAATAATATCCCTGTATCTGTATCATGAGCTTTATTTATGATAGAAATAAAAGAAAATGTAAAAAAAAATGCTTAGTCTATTTGATAGTAAATAAAAAGTCATGCTTGTGACAAAAAGTAAACAAGCGCAGTAATATTTCTTTCTTTTAAAGCCATGTTGTTGGAATAGTTATTACTTCAAATCAAATCTTCTTCAAGATGAATATCGCTGAGACATTTCATTAAAAGTCTAAAGGCTTTGATTGAATTTCTTACCACAGGCGAACACATGGATGTTGCGCGGGTGAACGCTAAGTACTGTTCCTTCCATTTATTCGCTTGCCGCCTGTTTGTTCCGACGTGCCATTCATCATCGGGATAAAATGTCCTTTCACTTCATTTGGATGATCTTTTCAAACCAATCTCACCAAATTTTGTGAAATCAGCTTGAACTCCAGAGTGCAGATAATGTGTTTTTGTAGCTGCGAATGACGAGATTTTCAAGTAAAAACATCACTCTCCTCTGCCTTAAAAGGATAATGTGACCATAACACACGGTGGACATGACATTTTCTGCAGTCTATCAGATGTCAGCTTTTCAGTATTGTGTTCAGATACAAAGTGTCTGTGCAGATCCTTACTCATGCAAGTCACGATAATCCTAAGAGCTTTGGTACACGAACCGAAGAGGTCAGGGTCACACCTTCTTTACTGTGTACGAACCCTGTGTTGTAAAGTAAATATATAATGGCCAGTCTGACCTCTATATCTGACTTTCAGAAACCTGATTTGCTTGTGTGGTTCGGAAGTATATGCCTGTAGCACAAATTTGCATTTTGTTCATTTTCCCCATTTGCATGATGCAAATATGAAGCTAAATTTGCAAAATCCTGTGAGACAAGGTTGGCTCGTTGCTGAGCTGTTACAAACCGCAGCTCGGCTTCATTCTTACTGCCGCTGATCTGTTGTCATTAAACAGCATGTTTCTACATTTTATACAGATTTGAGCAGCGCTAGTGGCAGCTATGTCAGAAGATACGGGAATACGTTTTTTAAATAGACATTCGTGGCCCCGAGAGGATGAATCCTTACTTTCCCCAGCATCAAAATGAGGTTGACATTTTTTGTGTTTACTGAGTTCTCTCAGCTATGAGATGCAATGCCATGAAATTTTGTACACATTTCTGTCCCCCCAGAGGATTAATTCTACTGACTTTGGTGATGCCAGAATTTTTTTTTTTATCTCAAAACCACCAGTAAGTTCAGACTTCTGCTTTTGAGAAACAACAACACTCCCCTAAAGATGTTCTCATTTTGAACATCATTATAGTTGAGTCATCAGGCAATTATTTTCTTAAACAATCTGGCAATTGTTAAGCTTAAAAAATGTCAGAAAAAGGGAAAACTGTTCATCACAGTTGATTGACTAGACATTACGTTAAATGTCGAGTCAATCATCAGTTTTAAACACACAAACATTCAGGTTACAGTGACATAAAGCAGAGAAAAGCAAGAAATTGTCACATTGGAAGCAGAGAATTTTGACAACACTGGTTTAAAATGGTGCAAGGAAAGAAAAATAAATGTATTTACATGTTGTACTTCGTCTTTATGGCTACTTAATCTTGACCGTGCTAGCATACTATATGCAGCAAAACACCAGCATCACTTAAATAATGTAGTTGTAGACTTTTGTTTGACTATACAGCTCAGGGTATTGTACCTGCAGCTCAGGCACAGCCGGTCCCTTCTCTGAACATGCTCCTGTGTATCTGGGCAGCGGGTAGGGCAGGACCAGGGGATAAGGACTCAAAACACTCCTGATGTCACATTTTGGAGGTTGAGCTTCTTCTCTGGACATGGTCACCTGATCCAGAACCAGGAAGTTGTTGTTTGGCGTCCAGATGGTGCGTGTTTGTGGGAGGAAGGGTGGACGCTGGAACATCAGGGTCATGGACATGGCGCCCAAAGTGACCAAATCAAAACTGGAGACGAAGGAGGGTACGGTGAGGTAAGTTTGAAAGAAACAGGGTATAAAAGATGTGATTTTTTTGTGTGGATTGGTACTCAGATCTCTACCTTCCATCCTGCCGACTGATAGTGTAGCCATACTCAGGATGCTGCGGGAAGGTGATGTTGACTCCAACCAGAGGAGAGCCGTCCTGCAGCACAACGCTGCCTCGAATCACAGCCACCCGACTGACAAAACCAAGACAGCGAGAGAGAGAGAGAGAGAGAGAGGAAAGGAGACAAAGAAAGACAGAGAGATGACAGGTTTACAGTGATGGAGAGCATAATCATTGTTTAAAGAGAAAGGCATATTGTGACGCACTAGCCAAATGACCTTGTGCTGGAAGAAAACGCAGCTGCGTTTATTTTGCTCAGTACAAATCCCTTCTCTAGCACAGAAGAGTCTGCCAAAGATTGCCAGGATACAAGGACCATAAATATAGCTTCACCCACAGTAAAACCTTTCAACACCTTGTCATATAAAAAAACAGAACTTGCACATCATGTTTATATTACAGTGACAGTAGTACCTGCAGCAAAAGAGTTGTTGTTCTTTAAATAGGCCTTAAACTATCAGAAACACGTCGGCTGTTTTGAAATATTCGTCTTGATTTCGCAGGTAAAACGCTTAAATCTGGAATAACCGCTGCACTGGTCAAATGAAGACAGATTTAGAAAGAGACACGCGCTGCACACATACACACACCGTCATTGATGGAGTCTATCTGTTACTCCAGAAAAGGGATAAATGAAGGATGGTGAGGTTTCTCCGGGTGACTGCATAGCCCCGTTTGTTACTCCTGTCCTGAAAGCTCCCATCGATTTCCCCTCTGAAAAAACTGCCACATAATTAATTTATTTGTTTATACTGCAAGTGAACCGAGGAAGGGGAAAAAAAAAGCACTTTGCCATTTTTCAGAGGCACCCCTTCTTGTTTTCTGAGCTGAACTTTCTAGGTCATCACAATGCTGGTGAGATGTATTCCCACTCTTAGATGGCAGTGAGAGGGTGCTGAAAAATTTATGGTGACACCTTTATGACTGGTGTAACTGAATGACACATTAAGCATTAATATCTACCAAACAAATACTCTGTAGTTGCAGCCTGACACTGATACCGGAGGACAGGACAATGCACCGCCGTGTGACTGCTAATCTCCAGGGAAACACAGATCACTGGGATGTATGCACAGGCATGTGAACACATGAATAGCCTTATTTACATGCAAACACACACGCATGCTCTCATTAGACAAATAATGGGCAGTGGATGCTGTAATTCGTTAATACAGATGCATTCGCTGCCCTATCTACTACTCATGTCTGTTCAGCAGCATACTGTATAGAAGGAGAACTCAAGGACACACAAAACAAATACATGAATCCATGCAGGCACACAAAGAGTAAACAAGCTCATACCTGGTATCAAAGGGCACGTCTCCGGGGAGAGTGTGTGTGGCCGTCTTGCCGAGGAGGAAGCGTATGCGGCGGTAGAAGCTGTGTGTATGCGTGCTGGTGGGTGACGGGGGTGAGGTGGAGGGCGGCGGGCCCTGCTGCAGCAGGGCCAACGGGTCGGCCGAGCCGTGACACAGAGGGTCAGAACCACAGCTCAGCTGCTCACAACAGTCCGGATCTACACAGTCCATCAGGCCATCTGAAGCAGACAGGAGGTTAAAAACTTACTAAATGAAAAAGTAGCTGTAGAAAAATACACACATAAGCAGTGTGGAGGAGCTGGATGTTTAGAGGAATGCTGAGTTTATATGTGCATAGTTTAAAAAAAGGCTTTAAAAGAGCTGGGCAACTAAAACGCTGAGAGCAAAGGTGCTGTAAATCCCCCTGAGAACCGAGGAAAAAAGCATCTTTGAAAATGTAACTTTTTTTATTTCCTGCCTTTTGTAAGATAAAAATACTTTTATTTTAGAGACAACAGAACAGTTTTACCATAAAAAAACAAAACAAAACAAAACAGCAACACATCAAAATCAAAATAGGCCAACCAGAAAACAAGAATGTCAATCCATTTTCCAATGAAACTTTAAGAAACTAAAACATAACAAAAGTGGAAAAAATTAAGAGGTTGAATGAAACATTGTAAAAAGCAACTATTTCTTTATTACATTAATTACTTTACATTTAACGTGTTTATTACCCCACAAAGAAATGTGTTTTGGGGCAGAAAGCTGAATTTAAACAAAGAACTTTCAAGCTAGTTAGCTATTAGCTAACCCCATTAAATCGTTCTAATGTCAGAACAGCTGACTTTCATAAAGGGGCTGGTATTTTTCCAAACACAAAGTTTTACTAAACTCTGACCTCAGTTTCTAATTTCCAACATATTCATAAACAAGATGATTACCATTGGTAACACAACGATATCTCAACAATTTTTGATTTAATTATTCTCTTTTCCTGGCAGGCGCATTTTGCTGCCGTCTCCATTTTGCCTCAGCATAAAAACAAAGTTTCCATTTTCCCACCTAATCACTTCAGATATCATTGGAAAGGCCAGGATGTCCTCTATTAAACATGTCAGGATTTAGCAGAGTAGCTCAAATGAGTCAAAAGATATAGATCAAAAACTAATGTCCAGTATAGAGGACATTAATGAATGGGCCAGGTCTCAAGAGGATATATCTGCAGTGGAAGAAGACAAACTAAATCTTCAGAAGTAAATATAAATGGTTTTCTTGCATTTCTTGCCAGTGAGAAACTCCACTGGATTAATGTAATCTACAACAATAACCCGCACAAGCATCACAATTATCATGAGTATCAATCAAATGAAATTCATAAGGGGCCATCATCATACAATTACAGCACTACTTGCTATAAATCCGACCTGAATCACCCGCATTATTTGAATGTGATCCATTAAAGTCTGGCGTAAACAATGAGCCACAGATACAAACCAAGACGGCAGGTAATGGGAGCCGCGCTGGCATTTGTGTTTCTTATTTCAAGCCTGTTTCTGAAAAGGCAGGAAACAGTGCTGACATTTAAATGCATCTGACCAGAGAGCAGAGAGCTAAAGGCCAACAATATTCTATTATAACCTCCCCCTACAAAGGTAGGACAGTACAATGGTCGATTTCCATGAGATTCACTATTTGAACCTGAAAATACACTATTAACTGAATTTCAAATATCACTGTCATTGAAGCAGCGTGTAGCTCATTACAGACGTGGTTATTAAACAGTGCACACAAAGAAACAGCATGGACATTTAGATTGTTGAACATGTTCAATACACTGCAAACATGTATGTGCATGTGATTTCACACCTTATATGTGCAGAATGAATGCAGCTTTTTCAAGCGGAAGCACAACACTCTTTTTATTCCTTGTCACCCATCCAGGCGAAATAATTGAAACTCCCTCTTCAAAGGTCCTCTTTATTCTTTGATTACTTGTGATAGCATCTTTCCATCTCTGTCTATCTTCAGAGACAAAAAGATTGCTGTGAGAGAAGGCTATGAGAGCCTACCGCATATCTGCCAATTAAGGGAGATGGCTGAATTGTGTGGTAGAAAATTACGTTATTTGAAAAGCTGTGCAGAGGTAGAAGCATCGAAAGATAAGAGAAGTTTAAATAGCTTCCATAAGGCTTTGTCAGTGAGTCTCTATTTAGCATAATCATAACTAAACAGAACAGTTTGATACCTACAGAACAGACATTTGTGGAACTTTATCAATATTCATATGGCACTTTAATACGATATAGCATGCAGTATGTATATGGAAATCCCTTTTTGCATACATTACCATACACAGCATATAGCACATAAAGCATTGCATTTCCATACTACTTGGGGACTCATAAGAGAAAAAGAACGACCATGTTCAAAGCTGCATAGTCTTACATGCCCTGTTATAGTCTCAGTGTGGCAGAATGCTTCTTGGCCGAGTCCATTGACTTCCTGGAGTCTGCTGGTTGTCTGACAGCCTCATTTCAGACGAGCAGACATGAGGTTGTCAGACAACACTCCAGCGTGTCAACTCTGCTTATATCAAACAGGCAGATAGGGGATGGAACTGATCTCCATATATGACTAAAATATGCCTTTAAACTCTAAATCCTGACTTTGTTTGCTTTATCTTTGCAGGTACCGTTAGTTATATCATGATCAGAGATATTCTTCTCATGTCTGCCATTGAAGATGGTATGTAATTGTAATTTGAGTAAAAAAACCTGACAGTGTTTGATTGTCTGCCTGAATTAACACTTAATGCTACTATAAGCTTATATATTAGCGTTACAACCCTTTAGTCTAAAACACTAAAGTGAAACACACATTAAAAACAAATTCTGTATATATACAGCGTCCTCTATAATGATTGGCACCCTTGGTTAAGATGCGTTGAAAGCCTTAAAATAAATTCAACTTCTATTGCAGAAACATACTCTCACACTGATAATTGTAGAAAAATGTATTACAGTAGAAGATTAGGTGCTGTTTTGTTGGCAAAAGAGGGTTGTACAAAGTATTAACATCAGTCGTGCTAATAATTGTGGCACACATGATTTGATGTAAAAGAATTGTTTCTTAATGTGTGATTATTTTTTCCCCCCACTGAATAAATGCACTTGAATTAAAGATTGGATTTTCCTCTTTTTTTATTGTGGTCCTATATTATTTAGAAAAAAAATGAATTTATTAGAAGCTAAAGAACACATCTTAACCAGGGGTGCCAATAATTACGGAGGACGCTGTAGATAATCCATCAATACAATGCAGTATCATGACCATCTGTGCCTACACTGGTCCAGCTATTACTCCTTTCCTCTATTCAGGCTCCTTTTTACAGCCCACACGGCATTTTTTTTTACTGCATGTCTCTGAGGTTATAATCCAGAATAAGGACCTGTAATTCATGCTTCGAGCGGCCATCAACACTGACCCTCTGAAGTGTTGGCTGACTCAGTCATGTAGCTTTGGTAAACACAGTGCAGGGGGGAAAAAAAACAAACTTTGTAGCTATCAGAACCCAGCGCCACCAGAAAAAACTACAAAACATATGTACGTGTTTGAGGTTTGCTGCAGCTGTGTGCACTGATTCAAACACCACCCATCACAACACATGGAACCACAATAAATAGCTTTTCCTCCAAACAAAGCCGACACTACCTGGTTTGCAATGACGGATTAGACGGCTGGTTAAACGGTTGCGTCTGTAATGGATATTTGATGGAGTTTCAAAGTGAACGTGTGCACTTGAAAGCAAGGTAACATCGCACTATATGCTTAAAACTAGTATTTATGTATTGAAAAGGAGCCGGAGATGGGACTAGAAAGAACAGAGTTACTTTTGAAATGTTAGTTTCTTGTTTCTTCACTTGAAGACAGAAAAACAATTCAACTTGGCTGAGAGACACAAACCTCTCACCTGTCACCATGCACCTGATAACCAAAAAAGGAAGAAATGTATTCTGCATGGTTTGCTGTATTTAGACTTGTGAAAATTTCCCTGAGTGCTTTTTATCCTAGCAGGTGGTATGCATATTAGACATTTAGCTGTGATAAGAGGAAAAGCAGACATGCACACGTGCACAAATGAAGACACATACACACACAAATACATATTCAATATAATAATGACCAGCGGGACTCTACAGGAGTCTCAGCAGGACTGGGACAGCATGGAGCAATGAAGGTGAGGAACAATGAAGCAGATTTTTCAGCAGGGGGAAACAGGATGAGAAGTAATGGAATGGAAGGGACAATCTGCCAGAAAGACATAAATGAAAGAGGTAAGAAAGAGAAAAAGAGATAGAAAATGATAGATGATGTTAGAATGTCACCTCCGTCGTTGTCTGTTCCATCACTGCAGTCAGTTTCCATGACAACGCTGCATCCAGGCCCACTCCATCCAGCCTGGCAGACGCAGCGCCAGCCGCTCTGCTCCAGGGTACAGCGCCCATGCCCGCTGCACAACCCTGGGCAGCCGTCTGTAAAGGTGTGTCCCACGTGTTCACACACACACACAGAGTACACACATTTATTTTTTGGCATTTGTGAGTACGTTGGAAGGAGCACAATATGAATTTTAAAGCCTAAATAAACATAAATTACCTTTCACGACGACGTCCAAATCATGAGTAACTGTTGGAAGGGGTGGGAAAAAAAAGCAGTGAGAATAAGAGAGAGAAAGCATTTGCAAATGGAAATTATCCAAACAACAGCGACACCTTTTAAAAATCCCATTAGTCACACTAATCAAAATATCACAGGACACAATTGAACACTCCCACGTGCACGAATACGCAGCCTCACCAATGTTGCAGTGCTCTCCCTCCCAGCCGGGCTGGCAGATGCAGGTCCCGTCGTGGCACTGGCCGTGTTCTTCGCAGCGAGGATGGCATGCTCTCTGGTCGCACGCCGCGCCGATCCAACCCTCCTCGCACTGGCACTGGCCCTCCGAGCAAACACCATGGCTGCCACATGGCACCGGGCACAGCTCTGCCGAACAGGTGGGTGGAGATATGCGTGAGAAAAAAAGCGTGTAAGTGTGAGAGGAAGAGGAGAATGAGAGGGAGGGCAACAGATGGAGGAATTGAGTGTTGGAAGGATAAAAAAGGTAAAAGAGGCACAGGGGACACAGAGAGCAGAAAAAAAAGTTTAAACAATCAGAATTGGGGGTGAGCCATTGGATATAGGTGAGAGGGAAAAAAAACAAGCGATGGAAGGGAGGATAACCTCAGAGAGTAAAAAGTCTACTTTCTCACAATACACAATCTTCCCACTTCTAATAGCTGCGCTCCCTGAAGAGGAGAAGAGTGAATAGACTCATAATAACAGCCAAATGATTCGTATTTGCACCGCATATTTAAACTACAGGGACTCAAATTCAGCTCTATTATTCTTTTCTGACATTTTGATCAGATTTGGTGGGTGTGTTAATACCCCTTCTTTCCCTACATCTCTCCATCTTTGTCTCTGTCAGCTTCCTCTTTTCTGTATCCCTGTCTCTCCCTCTCTCTTGCAACATCCCTTTAAAATTCTTCCCCCTCTCTTTGTGTGTTTCCTTTTCTCTGCACTCCTCACCATCTAACTCTCACTCTCCCTGCAAAGGCAAAGCCTCATCCATCAGTAAAGAGAGCAAAGTGCTGGAGGCACACAAAGACTACTTATCCAGCTGCAGTAAAAAGTTATTTCAATTTAAATATACATAGCATGGAGAGGGAGGGAAAAGTGGATTAAAGTTGGAGAGTTTTTCAGCTCTCTATTAGAATTACATTAACTTAGCTATGCCTCAACAAGACCAGGACATAGAATTGCGGGGCCCTTTGATTAAAAGCCCAGCAGGTAGAAGGAGGTCGCTCATATCTCAGATATTCAGCCACGGTCTATCATTATCATGGGCTATATCACTATAATAAGGCATGCATACACCTGAGAGCGGGCACTAATGCCAATTGCCTGCAAATCATTGGTGTGCATGGTAAAGTGGATCCCTCCCAACACAAGTGCTAGGTTAGTGTGGTGGAAACAGAGGAGCCAGCCCTATAATGCTTATTATCCTCTCTGTCAGCTTACACTGCAAGGACAAGGACACATTTCTTTCTGTGTGCCGCACCACGCCGCATTCTATACTTTCAGACACCACAGTCTGTGCTTTTGCTTGTTATATTGGCTAACTCATTTCATGTTCTTCAGAATGTGTGGAGAATTGCCACTTATTGAAGCAGGCAAAAATGTCTTTCGGGTGCGAAGAAAGACAGTGACAGATGCAAGAACTCCCATGCAGCTGTATTTAAACACCAATCACTGACTAATATGTGGCGTAAACAGGTAAGCAGGAAATAAGGCGAAACTTTTAAATGCTAGGCTGAACGTTCCTCAGAGTTGCTGTCTCTAAAAGGCCTTGCAGCAAAGTGAGAATAGAGGTCTTTTTATGTTGTTTTTTTTTTTCTTTTCCTCGCTGGCACTTTTTTCTTCATTTAGCTGAAGGGTATATGTGTGTTGGAATGTGTGCATGAGTACATGAGGACATACAGTATGTGTGATGGTGCACAGCAAATTGAGCGCTGGTGCACGAGCATGCCTCCGCAGTCAATCTGGCTCCGATCCATGCTCCTCTCTCATGTCTATCAAATCCCCAGAAAATGGTATCTGGCAGAAGCACGCGTGCTGCAAGAACACTGGCACACTAGTGATGTGCAGTTTCAATTTTCTGTGTTTTTTCTTTTTCTTTTTTTTTCTTCCTCCTCAATGTGAACAGTAATCCTCAGGTCTTACCAGTGTAGCAGTCTGGTCCCGTCCAGTTGGGCTGGCAGGTGCAGGTGTCTGACTCTGGGAGATAGGTGCCATGTCCTGAACACTGCTCCTGACAGGCTGGCAGCGGGTCATCACAGCTCACTCCTGCCCAGCCTGCGGAGCACACGCACTCCCCGCGCACGCACACGCCGTGGCCGCCGCACTGAGGGTCCACACAGTCCACTGCAGACGGAAGGAGGACGGCGGGAGTGAGTCAGAGGTGAGGGGAGGGAGTGAAAGGGTGGGCGAGTGAGTGGGTGGGGAGGTTGCGGGGGTGGCAGTGGCGGTTGCGCTGTCTCATTATAATCATCAGTTCACCGAGTATGAAAGAAGTGTTCTTTGCATCCCATCCAGGAGTTAACCACCCCAGCTACAATCCCTGTATCTGTTCCACAACATTACACTTCATAGGACACTTAGAACTGAGGCTTTGATAAAGGGTGAAATGGTCGCTGTGTGTGTGTGTGTGTGTGTGTGTGTGTGTGTGTGTGTGTGTGTGTGTGTGTGTGTGTGTGTGTGTGTGTGTGTGTGTGTGTGTGTGCGCGCCTGTGTGTGTCATGGTGGTCCGTGCTACACTGTGTTAGTGTGTGTAATTACAGCCCTGAGCGCCGAGCCAAAGCTCAGCACAGTTCGGCTCAACTCAGCTCAGCTCAGCTCCGCCGCTCAAGGTCAAACACCTGAATTAGTCTCTGCAGGCCGAGACGGCGAAGGCAACACCAGGGAGGTCTTTAGGACAGCTGTGCCATCAGGTTAGGATCAAGTGGAACATCATAATTGTTTTAAATATCACAGCTTTGTTTGTTTTTCTAAATTTAATGGGTGGTTTTACAACTGGAGGCCCAAGGCTCATATCCTGTACTGCTGCAAGGTGCCTCAGCTACCTGAGACTGGAATCATTTGTACTGACATATGAACTGTGGCTCATTTTGCTTGTTCTATTCACTCCCTTTACTAACAAATTCGTGTATAAGTTAACAATATATACAGGTTATAAAATGCACAGGAAATACATAAAATAAACCGTCTTTTATTTGGACATCCTATGTTTTCAAAGGCATCACCAAAATCTGAATATGAACAGAGTAGATGTTCAATGTTCCAGCACCAGTTCTGTTTAAATTACATTGCAACATTATTTTTTGCTTTAATACTGTCAAATACTGTGAAGTTTTAATTGTACAAGAACGCTGTTTTTTCTAGTTCTGTGTGGGATGTTTGAATATATGTAAGCAGCAATTCCATCATGTTTCAGATTAAGTTAACAAAAAGTATAGTGAACGGTGTATTGTAGGTATTATGCTGTAATACCTGCTTGTTTATGCTGTGCAACGGTCTTACTTTTGTGTATTTTTGATATTGACAAAAATGTCCAAGCATGAGAAGAAATTGTAATTTTTAACAAGTGTGATTTCTAATTTGATTGAATTACTTTCATTCTTGATGTTAAAGGCAAAGTCTCTGACAAAAATGCTGATATTAAGTTAGTTAGCATTTGATTACAACTGATGACATCACCCATCTACCAAACTGAAATGAATGGAAAAAGGAAATTTCTTCAAATATGAATAATTCTGATGCTTCTCAGTTGGTTTCATTTTTTTTGAAGGTCCATGCAGTCCAAAATACAAAAATTCTAAATAAAATCTGAATCAGTTTATTTGTTGGCCACTTGTTGGCAGCTGTAACAAGCTAAAAACATGACATAGTTATCTTCTGAAGTTATAAAGTTAGCAAACAACTGCATAATTCCTCACTGTAGTCTATCTATGCTACAGTTTCCTCTTAACTCTGTTTTGGGCTTTAGCTGATAAATGCTCCACTAAGTTCTCCACCTACTCGTTAGCGTCGTCTGCCTGCCTTTTGGTGCAGGGCAGCGTACAAACAGCTGTCTGCTGCAGCTGGAATGTGGGCGAGAGTTTTTCTTTTAATCTAATTGAAACAAGGATAAAAGGTGTTGCATGCTGTATGCAATTTGGAGGCAAATTAGTGATTTTGGGAAGTTTAAATTAAAACTGACTTGACTTGGTTTAAATGCTCGATAAAGTTGAGTGATAATACTATGTGTCCATATGACAAGTTAAATGGTTGTATTTATATATAGCACTTTCATCCAAAGCGCTTTACATGATATGTCACATTCACACACTGATGGTGGAAGCTGCCATGCAAGGCGCTAACCACAAACCACCAGGAGCAATTAGGGGTTCGGTGTCTTGCTCAGGAACACCTCAACATGAGTTCAACGGGCCGAGGATCGAACCGTCAACCTTCCAGTTACAAGACAGCCACTCTACCCACTGAGCCATGCCGCCTTTTTGTCAAATCTTGTTCTTGTCAAATCTCACCAAGTCACGATCCTTTGTCAGTCTAAAAACATTGATTACTATATTGACCTTCATTAAATACAGAAGCATTATTTCTATAATAAATTCAAGTGGAGCCACCATTGTTGTGCAGATGGCTTGATATGATTACTTTGGAGTGTGAAAAGCTCCTTACCTTGCTCACAGTTAACCCCCTTGTAGGCCGGACTGCAAATGCAGATACCCTGGATGCAGGAGCCATGGTTGGAGCAGGTGGGGTCAATACACTGACCTTCCTCCACGTTACACTCCGCCCCCTTCCAGCCTGCCAGGCACACACACCTTCCCTTCTCGTACACGCCGTTGCCACTGCACAACACGGGGCACGAATCTGCAACAGGACAAACACAGATTACACTCACATACTCAGTAGTACACCCATGCAAACACACACACGCAGGCGGTGCCGCAGTATATTAGCTGAGAGACCGCGGTAACCTACCATGAGTGGGGCTACGCTCTCTTATCTCAGCTAGTGCGCGGATTCAGCAAATCCTCAAGCAGCCTCTGCCTCCCTGTCTTTTCCCCCCGCGCACATACACACTCATGCGCACATACACACACACACACACACACTCCAGCTTATCCCTCACGCTGTTTCAATTTACTCAAGCACCACCTGAGCCTGGCTACCACGGCAACCCAGGAATTGTAGAAAATCCTCCCCGACGTCACCTCACTCGTTCTGAACAGGCCGTGAAAACAATCATGAAAACGGAAGATTAGGAGGGAGAGCATTAGGCGTTTATAGAATGAGGTCTGGAAAGCAGCACTATCTCCATGCAGGGACGGAGAGCTGGGTGGCTAATGTAATGACAGCCAGGTAGAATAAAGTCAGCGAGTGTCTCATGACACACTGACAGTTGCAGCTCAGGACTTCAAATGTATTAGAAAGATGATCCAGAACCATCGCCTTTTTTCTGGGATAATTTGATGTGAGGGCCCCGCGCGCTCAAGCGTGTGGGCATGTGTTATGTGTTTGTTTGATCCTTTGTTCAATCTAACACGCTGTACCCTACAGTAATAAATTCACTTTTTACAGCTCTTGCTCAAACTTGCCGTCTAACTTTTCAAACGGAGAATATTACAGCACAAGCAAATGAGCAAAGATGAGAGGAACGGATGAATAAATGATGAGCGTAAATAAATCATTGGATGTGATATCATATCACCTGTTTTTACACAATGAGACAGATACAACTACAATAATTTTACATAGATGGGCTCTCCCGGGGAGAGACAAAGGGAGGGGAAACAGAGTTTGGTCAGGGACAACAATGGGAGGAAGAGGAAAAAATGGCAGAGTTGTGAAGATTGTAGCAAAAGGAAGTAATGAATTGACACTTTGTCTGGGTAGCCAAACCTTTATATGCGAAGTTTATTCATCTCTACCATAGAGATTCATTCTTATTCCAAAACCACAAAAAACCTCAATGATCCACAATATTGCACTGATATATGACTATTCCGCATACTGTAAATCGTCTAATAGTAACCAGCATTCAAATAGGAGTCTCAAATAACAGTAAGGGGTGTGGCAAGCCAAAATAAATAAAGATTAGTCAGTGATTAAAAGCCAGGAAATAGCCATTGTCAATAAAACTCAAGATTTTCTGCAAATATTTCAAATTAAATGGCTGGCAGACATAGGGTTGGACCGATTATCAACTGATATTCAGCATTTTTTTTGTTACTTTTAAATCAGTTCCCACAAAATAAATAAAAAAGTAAATATGCTTATTTAGCTCTGATGCCCACATCACAGCACCATCTGATTGGCCATTGGAGTTTGTGTTATTCTAAATTTCATTACCAACATTTCTATATTAATCCTGAATACTGCTTAACCTTGATTGCAAATAATTGCAGTCTCGGAGAAAAATATCAGATACGAATAGGCATCCTCCATTGAACCACTGGAGGATTTGAAGTTCACTGACTGCTGCTTAACCGCAGGAGAGAAGCTCAAGTGCTATACATAACTCTGTTGGTGGTGGAACTGGTGCTAGAAAAAAGATTACACTGAGATGAACTCAGAGAAAGTGTGGAGTTTTCATTGACAGAAACCAGCATCAAAAGCCAGTTAAAATGGTTACAGAGTTTTACTAAAAGATGATAATCATATACCTTTATGTATGTGTATTCAGTGCAAAAACAGTCCTTGCAAAAGTGTTACATAGTCCTGTTTTAGGGAATTACCCAGTCTTTACATGAAAAGAAACTATACATTTGTGAGAAATTTTAGAAAAAAAATGACAGTAGGAGTGAATGGGCTTAAGGCTAGGGAGTGTCACCGACAGCACAGGGAGGCTGGAAGGTACGGCAGAACATATTTTAGAGTTTGGTTTTATACAAGATTTGTTGGCAATAATGAAAATATGAAGTACCACCAGCCTTATCCTCTCATAGATATTTCTTACCTTTGGCACAATCAGGACCCAGGAATCCAGCGAAACAGTGGCAGTGTCCCGCCACACACTCTCCATTCCCATTACAGTCGGTGGAACAGCCGTCCATTGAGTCTGTACACACACACACACACACACACACACACACACACACACACACACACACACACACAAACACGTCCACAAATCAAACATAAAAGGCCGAGAAAAAGTTTTCTTTTTTTCAAAAAAGAGAGAACTTGAAAATATTCCACATGTAACTCCATAAGCTGGCATAGCTCTCTGTTATTGAATGAGAGATCTGATAAGCAATGGATGGCTCCCCAGACACAGGGGCTATATTAGATTAGTCTGATCCAGCTGCTATCACTCTCTGGGGAACGGCCAAGCACTCACTTACACTCAGTAGCACTAAGCACATTATACTGCATTACAGGTTGGAAACACACTGCGCGCAAATTTACAAACATCAAGGCTTAATCAACAAACTGTTTACAAGGGCGCAGTTTGGAACGAGATTGAACAACATAAAATCTGACATTGTGAGTGCACAAGTAAATGGAGAATGGGTAATACCGTGTCGCAACAGTAGATACACTCTGGGCATGGCAAAGATCAATGTGATGCTTGTTCCTACTAGTGCTTTGTCTCATCTGGATGCGTGTGTTTCATCATATCCTTCTGTAGGCTATAGGCGTTTCATCATATTCCTCAATCGGACTTCAATTAGCCGCCTTCCTTTTACTGTTCCCTTTTGCTCCCATTGATATGTCCATCATGTCAGATCTCATTCTCTGGGTACAGGCAGCATGGCAAAGATAGATAAAGAGGGAGAGCACTTTTATGCTTTTAGAGCATTATATAAGCCTGCTGAGCTCTGTCAGCTCTACTCGAGATGGAAGATTGTGGCGAAGAAGTACCCAGAGGGTGGCAGAGTTGGGGATTTTTGAACTGTGCTGCCGGTTGTCTTGTGCCAGGCGAGCTCTATCTAAGCCAGATAGAGTAATTAAAATGGGTGTCAAGGATGCCATCCTTTATTTGACCCTGTTCCGTCCTGCTCGGCTCCTCTGAACAGGGAATCGACTCCAGAGTCAAACCGCTGCAGTCCCCCGGCTCGCTCTGTTCAGGGAGCATGGATGACAAATCCTTCCAGCGGCGCGCGCACGCACACATTTACAAACACATGCACGCAAAAGTTATTATGTGACACCCGCCTGGAGGCACGTGTGACACATGCTAATGAGACAGGCCCTGCCAGTAGCCGGCAGCACAGCGTTATCCTCCACAGCAGCGCATCACTACAGAAACCAAAGTCATTTTCACCTCCATCACCTGTCATCGTCACACTGATGGAGAGAAGGAGTGGCAATCATCTTTTCTCCCACACAGTCAGGAGGACTCACCAACACTTCCTCATATGTGTCTCTTTCTCTTTTGAAAAAAAAAGATCTCATGCACACAAATTCCAATATTGCATCTGGCACCTGACACATGCAATGAACAAAAACTCGTCCACAAGGTCACCGAGTTGCTTTTAATCCAGCGGAGACGAGCAGTCCGACAGAGAGCTCGCAATGCTGAGAGATGCGGGGTTATAACAGTGATATAAGCTCTGTGTCTCTCAGGTCAATGTCTCAACCATAAAAATCTCAGGGCAATTAAGAGGTAATGTATGAAGAGCCATGTCTCTATATAGCACAGTGTGTGTGGGTGTGTGCACGCACGTGTATGAGCATTCATACCCACCCACTCTGTTCTTTCCACTGACTAAACCCTTTCCAGTTAGAAATCACTCATGCCATAAGTTATTGAAGTTAAATGCTATTATAAAATGGGTGCTTCCAGCCAAGCGATCTGATTGGTCAAATAAGCATTCCAATTGTACTTTATGAGCCCGTAAAGTTTCAGCCATGCTTTATGACCCCTGGGCTTTATGAATTTATGAAAGAATTAAATGGCTGCTCAGCTAACTAGAAGTATCCAGCCGCAAGCTAACCACCACTTTTTTGGGGGGGTTTGTTTTGTTGTTTTTAGTCTTTTCTTGCTGAAAGTTTCAGCATCTAGGTGGAACTTTTTCCATATTTTGTTGGCCATTGTGTAAAAAGATACAATATTCAAGAGGACGTGTGATGGCAGGTGAAGTATAGCAATTATACATAATTAATAGCCCTGCAGGAAGCACCACTCTCTGCCTGAGTAGATTTAAAGAAGACGGTTTTGGAGTGGAGGTGGCAAAATGGCAGAAATCATTAAGCCGGAGTTTTCGAGGGTTACATGTGAATATAAATGACCGTGAAGGAGGGTGTTTGTTTTTTTAAATAGAAAAATATGTTTGATAATGCTATCCGAAGTACACAATAACATCTATTTTTAAATCTGCACATGATCTCTCACTTTTTCTCTTCAGAATCACTGGCTGTAGAATATACTGTACTTTCACACACACATCTGCATGTATTACGGTATCTATATCAGTGTTTACAATTTTCTGTCCTGCAGCCACCAAATGAGATGTAACTGCATTCTGCTTGTGTGCGACGGTCTGTGAAGAGATGACAGAACAACATAATGTCTTTTGACTGATAAAGGTCAGTTATCAGTGGAGCACACTGGTATGATTTAGAATTTTCCATTCCAACTCAATTCTTTCCTCTTTTCACCTTCATCAAAATGATTATTATTGTGAGGATCCACGACAGTGTTTTGTGTCGTATGGAACCGCATACCTCATTGCTCGTGCATGTTTCATCGCCAAGACAGATGCATGTGCCGCTGCTGCAATGCCTTTCATTAACTGCAATCAGCATCATTCCATGTATCACTGTGTGCCCTGCTTCTTACATTATATCGATTTTAGTGTATTTATTTTTACGGCTGTCTTTCACCTTTTCTCTTATTTATACTTTCTGTTTCTTTGTCGTATCCATTTACTATTTGCCGCGGAAAAGCTCGATTTCCCGACAGAGATCATCTCATTTCTCCCCCATCTCTCAATAAAGCTCATCTCTCGGGCTACAGCATACTGCGTCTCTTATTAGAATTTACTACACTGTGGCACAGTGGTTTTGATTTTCTGCCTGCGAAACAATGCAGTGTCTGTTCGTAACCCTCGTTAGAGGTGTAAATGATCAGTGAAATGAACTTTGACATCAATCCATTAATATTATTCCCCTCTTTCAGGCTAAATCATTTGATTAATTATTTTTGAAAAACCTTAGCAGACTAAAGGCTGCTATTCTGAGGCCATCTGTTGTGTCTATATTTGTTTTGATTATTGAAGAGTGGCATTGAAAAAAAGAGAAAGGTTTCCTGTTTGCTGTTTAGCTCAAAATATGTGACTGAAAAAAGGTCTGGTCTATTCCAGACTTTACAGACAGCGCACGTGTCAACAAATGTTTGACAGCTCTGAAATAAAATCTGTGTTTAGCTGTCGCATGCTGTCAGTCATTGTAAAAAGGACTCTGTCAATATGATGATGAAAGATGTCTTCAGTACAATGTTTTGGCTCTATGGAGCTGTTCACTGATTGGCTTACATCTTGGGCTTTTAAGAGGGTTGGTGAAACACATATTTAGCTTAAAAGCATCGAGACAGCTGTGCGCAATTTTCCTGATCATTTTCTGAATCACATGAAAACTACATAATGCAACATTAGCAGGGAAAAACAAAAAATCTGAAAATAGAGTTTTTATTTTTCAGTGCTGCTTGTAATGCGTGTTCATCTCGTACACACACACAGTATGCTGCTGTATTACCTTTCTGCTACAAATAAATGTCTTCATAAGGTTTCTGCGCCACTACATTTCTCAAAACTTTAAAAAAAATAAAGTCTTTTGGTTGTTTCAACACTGCCTTCTCTTAAGGACTACTGGACAAAGTGGGAGTGGAGAAACTGCCCTGGTAATTATCCACTTGTCTATATTCAGCCACGTACTCTTGCATTATTCACATCCTTCAATTTACACTGCCATCCGTGTGTGTCATAGCAATGAGCTGCAGTTAGCAAGCCCTGTCATTACCACAGGAGCTGTCCTCCCCTTTCTAACGTCTGTCTCCTGCCATGCTAAACTCACACTCATAATAGGAAAGTTCCCTTCAAATGCCAATGAGTTTCAAACCACTCGCGGCCTTGTCTTTATGTTTCAGCATATCAAAGATAGATAAAAAGGGAAGCAGAGCAAGAGAGACATTATCAGTGGAATTCATGTGTAATGCAATTTGATAACCACAGTATAATCAGAAAACAAACATTCACTATCACAGTCTCCGTTTCAGTGAATGTGCAATAACCCTCCTCACCTATGGGGGTGCTGTGGAGCAGGACTTGCTCCAGGTTGCGTCCGTCATTGTAGAGAGCGAGGTGCCAGGTGCCGGGGTCCATGTACTCAATGAAACCCGTTTCTTGGAGGCCGCTCAACAGCAGGCCTTTGGGAGCTTTGGCAGTTGAGACGGGATCAGTCAAGGACCTGGGCAAAGCCTTCCCATCCAGCAGCTTCACAAAGTCGAACTGAACATAATGCAATAACATAATCAGACAACGGCGTCATCACCCAGTTGGAATGAGCATGACAGGATATTCACACAAAAAAATGCATGAATGCAACAGCTATTTGCAAGGCAAACCTTGTGCAGTGGTGTGAGGCTATTGTTGTGCGAGCTGTGTGAACTGAATGCTGTTACAAAAGCTGAATACAGGGAGTTATGGAACAGTATGAGATGTGCATATCAAATGCCAAACTGGATTACGAAGAAAAGAAAGGAAACATTCGTCTACGTCCTCTCAGACCTTCACCAGGCGTATTCTATAGCGGTTGGTTCAACAACTTGACATGCTGCTAATAGCATGGGCAGACTGTACCACCCAGGTTTTCAATAGAACAGACTATTATTTCATCTGTCTGAACCTCTCTGTGCTGCTTTCTCTTCCTCTTTAACTTTCTCCACCACCGTCATCTCTCCCTCCCCTCATATCCATCCTCAAACCTCCTTGAACTAGCAGGCACTCGCTGAGTCTTATTCCCCCTGAGGGCTGTGTGTCACACTAGTGTCAAAAACAGCTAATTAGACCTCTTCATGCAGACAAGAGCAGGGGCGCACTGATGTTAAAAAGCAGATGACTCAGTATGTGTTGTATTTTTGTCTGTATACGTGCTCCTTGCATGGCAAAACGGTGTTCTACACTGTGTACCTCATATATATGTGTGTCTATTGTTTCTGGGAGTGTGCCTGACACATACAAAGTGTCACTGACTTGAAGAAACAATGCACATTTGCACTTGTAACATCAATTTTGGAAATATTTCTGTCCCTTCTCTTCTTCCGAATGCTTTTGCAAATAGAAAATGTTGCATCGCAGACAACATCTGGTAAGAGTAATACACGCATAGACTGATTACTCTGTGTTTTCCATAATGTCTCACACTGTGAGTTAATACAGCCGAACTCACAATTTAATTGTTCTCATTTACATATTTCCTGTTTCTGTTATCAGAACAAGTTTTAAAATAGTGATTTCTTCATGGCTCATAAATGCTACCTGTTAAACAGGCAGCAGACAGTAATTCATGCTCTGCCGCACTAAGATATCGATCAAATTGTGATTATGTTGTCACAAATTTGCCTGACAAAACATGCATGAATACAGTTTATGGACACCTGTTTGACTACAAATCGATATTTGAACTGAACAAAATGATTCAGCTCCTCAAATGGATTCACAAATTCAACTTCTGTAGTAAAAGAAATCTATAAGCAATCAAGCTGAAGGCAGCGAATCAGAAATAGCTTCAAATTGTGGCAAGAAAGACTGTATGTGGTTAATAGCAAGCACACAAAAGAAACCTAATTTATATAGTCATATATGAGAATAGCTTTGGAATGATTTTCAAATTCAATATTTGTTTCTCCATGATAATAACTTCAGTATCAAATATAATTCATGCCTATACAAAAGGAATCCTTTGTGTCTGTTTGTTAAAATATCCCATCGGGCGATCTGGATAGAGGCACAAACGTAGTGCCGTGTAATCATCTTTGAATAAGCGCTTAAGCCCAGTGTCAAAAACACCTCAGTGTGGATGAAAGTACGAAATGGAGAGGAAAAAGGTGCATTATTGTGGATGTGATCTGTGGTAGTTGAAAGCAAACAAGCCCATCTGGGTGAACAGCATGCTACAACAGGAGCCCTCTTTACCTGAGTGTGTGTAGGCGGTATGTTCCTGCGTCCATAGACCCCCAGCAGCGCGTTGTGTGAGAGCGAGAGATTGAACTTGATGTAGGTCGGATGGTGCACAGTCATATGAAACCTCCAAAAAAGCCCCGGCGGGATTGCCTGGCTCTGCTGAGTTCCAATGTCGACCTCACCACGGTCAATGGCCCGGCCTCTCACCCATTTCTCTGCAGGTAAAAACCAGACAGGTGATACTGTTAAGTCACATACAGCAGATTTATCAAGGTGGACAGGGAGACCTATTCAGCATCAGGGAAGGCAATTAATAACCAACCTCGAGTTCTAAACATCAGTGTGATCAGCGGCTGTGCTAATCAAGTGAGACTGAATAGATATCAGGAATGACTGAGCGCTGGTGAAAATCCTGCTTTTCAAGAGGCCGAGCTTCGGCAGTCCTTTGGTTGGGCTCTGCATAAAGATGAACTGCTTAAAAAGGAAGTGTTTTGTCTGAGACCTGTCTACTGGGGTTTTGTTATGTGCTATATTAGCATCTTCTAACAAGAAAGAAAGAGTCTCTCTCTCTCTCTCTCTCTCTCTCTCTCTCTCTCTCTCTCTCTCTCTCTCTCTCTCTCTCTCTCTCTCTCTCTGTGTGTGTGTGTGTGTGTGTGTGTGTGTGTGTGTGTGTGTGTGTGTGTGTGTGTGTGTGTGTGTGTGTGTGTGTTCTTGTATTTGCTACATGGTGAGTACCATTTTCAGCATTTAACTATCAAAGTGAGGACATTTTTACAAAGTGAGGACATTTTGGTCGGTCCTCACTTTGAAACAGCCATGTTTGAGGGTGAAGACTTGTTTTTAGAGAACAGGTATGAATTGAGGTTTGGTTAGGGTTAGGGTAAGGATTAAGTTTAGGCAATCAGTTGTGATGGTTAAGGTTAGGGTAAGGCTCTAGGAAATGCATTACGCCTATGGATGTCCTCACTAAGATAGAAGTACAAACGTGTGTGTGTGTGTGTGTGTGTGTGTGTGTGTGTGTGTGTGTGTGTGTGTGTGTGTGTGTGTGTGTGTGTGTGTGTGTGTGTGTGTGTGAAAAGAGAGAGCAGTGGATGAAGAAGAAGTGAGGAAGGGCAGGGGCACGCGTGCATTCACAAACAGCGTCACAGCACACAGATAGTGTCTTGAGTGAGAGCATGTCTTTGTCTGTGAAGAGAATAGGTCTTTCCAACAGTCCCCTGGCCATCAGCTCCTCTCCTCTCCATAAGCCTTTATCAACCAACAGGCCTGAGTCTTTTGTGTTGGGGAGCAGGCGAGGCTCTCCCGCCCTCTTTGTGTCGGCCTTTATGGAGAGATATATCTCAGCTTCTAAACTAAGATGGAGGAAATACGGTGACAGAGGGGAGCCAGCCGATCGTTACGGCCACAAAGGCAGAAGAACAGTTAGGGGCAGATTCATGGACGAGTCCGCTCGCTCTCAATCTATAATGCCTGCAGCTTTACCACTCCATTATGGCGACACCATGCACACCCACAGGCTGGCCAGCGTATATCACATGTACTGTCACACAGAGAGGGAAGTAGAGAGTGCAGCCTTCTGAGGTACTTTTGAGCCACGCCAGCAAGCCGCTCAAGGACTGGCAGTGCTGCTGTGTCGATCGGTCCGTCTGTTGTTCTGTCAGTCAGTCAGCCACTTTGTTCCAAATCTCCTAATAACTTCAGCTATGAAGTTTTACACAGACATTCATAACACAGAGAAACCCTACTGATTGTGGCAATTCCCTGACTTTTCTTCTAGCACCACACAAAGATGCCATTTGTGGTTTTGAGCAAAAAAGTCAAAACTTTTTCTCACGTCATCATCAGGTCTATATACATGGTGTTCAGGGCTTCTGCTAAAGACTAGCTTTTCCCAATTAATCTATTAATTCCTCTTCTGATTAACTGATTCGTCTAATTGATTCATTTTCTCTTCAAAAAAACTAAATTATGATTTCATTCAAGTCTATTTCACAGTGGCAAACTCGATATCATTGCATAATGCAACCCATTTTAAAATGGAAACAAAGCATTACATATTAAAGAATAAAACAGCTGGGAAACTGGAGACTCCAACATGATAAAAATGAATAAAAGAAGAGGGTTTAGACATCCATCTTTCCTCCTTGTTGTGTAATTTATCTCCATACTTGGTAGTAGCTTCAAATTTTATGAAAATATAGCCAAGTTCACTTATCTTTAGATGCCAGATGGCGTCAACATTATAATATGTTCTACAGAATATCTCGAAAGCACTTTGATTTAAAAGTGCTATATAAATAAAGTTATTATTAAGTTATTGTTATGATTAAAATCCAGAGTTTAAAGTGTGAAGCAGCAACTTGGTCAATATATCGTCTTAAGTTGTGTTTCAGTCACTAAATCATAGTTTTCTATAGCCTAGCCATGCTAGACTCATGTTTCTGACGGCACAAGGGTCTAGGGAAGCTCGACAGGGAGGGAGGCGGGCTAAAAGGTTGTCTATCAAATCCCTCTGCAGCAATTGGGTAGGTATACAACCAATCAACGCATAGAAAAGGCTGACGTAGTTCCGAGAGCACTGGTGGATTGTGGCTAAGTCCCATTAGCTTCCCAACCAGCGGAGCCGCGGAGCTAACTGGTATATTAAGGATTTGCCATATCCCGTCGGCATAAGTCCAAATACGTTTTTCTTCTCAATGAAACACTTAAATGGCGTCCTTTGTTTATCTTTCAAGTTGAATTTTAGCTTCAAGTCTTTACGGGCTGTGGCCAAAGCCGAGTCGAAAGATAACTGTTTATTGTGCGCTGATTATTTCTGTCAGAATCGTCATGCCTTCGTTACGCCCGCCTTCTGACTCTACACTTCATGGTGATTGGTCCGGCCAGTTTTAGGAGAATCCAGCCTCGAGCCTTATGGAGGGTAACTAGACCCACCCTGGCAGAGAATTAAATTCGTTGCCGTGGGTTGTCTAGTGCGGCTAGGCTAAGTTTTCTATTCTTTAAACACAAAAATAATGTAAATTAGAATAGCTTTATTGGCCATTCAGTCATATTAAATTGCAGTATATGTGAGCTCAGAGAGCAGGAGAGAAGCAAACAGATGTCAAGTACGCTTCTCTTTAGGTAGTTGTGCAATGAGCTATATTTCACCGAGTTAGGCTCTGGTGCCACTACCAATATATGAAACTGTAGTGGTGATATCAGCTGACTGATGACTGGAGCTGGAAATGACGCAGCAAATACGCAGTGATACTAAAGAATTAAGTAAAAAAAATGACACTGCTTATTACAAATTAGCATATATGCTAACACACTAACCTAGGATGATAAAAATGTCCTCCGTTTATTCTCTGATGCATTGTTTGTCTGATTTCTCCCAGTCTTCCTCACCCTTCACCCCAACCAGTGGAGGCAGATGACCGCCCTCCCTAAGCCTTGTTGAGGTTTTGTTTTTCTGTGAAAGGGAAGTTTCTTCTTCCTGATATCGCCATAGAGCTTGCTCAAAGGAACTCTTTGGGTTTGTTGAGTTTTATTTACATGCTCACTCAGTCTGTGCAGTGAAAGGCAACGTGACTGTTCCTCAAGGCTGTGCAATAACAATAAGACCCTATAAAGAACGTTCCTGAAAAACACTAGAAAAAAAAGAAAATGTCACATCATAAATAATGAGGTAGTGATTGTGAAGCTAAAGTGCATTGTATATTGTGCAAGAGGGCAGTTGTGTGTGTGAGATGTTATGCATGAGTGTGTGGGTGTATCTGTGTGTGCATAGACGTTTAAGTTATTTACATATTTAGTATATATATATATATATCTGCAATATGATGTTGTAAGGTCTTAAGCTTGTGCTTGGAGTTGACTTTTCTTGGTAATTGGCGCTACGTTAAAGAAAAAACTAAAATGAAGTGAATAGCTGCTAAGTAGCAGCTTGATCACACTGTGGCTATGAGCACATCAGCACACTGATACTAATATTATTTTCGGTATCACTGCAGCGTACCAGCGCACATTCTCACACAACTGCTATCACTGCTGTTGACTCTGGAAAGCAAAGACAGTGTTTTCTGTAATGAGCTTATTGGAAATTGGGGATTTATTATTATATTACATCTTCAAATGTACTTATGTGAAAAACCTAAGCAAATACATTTTTAAACCTAATTATACCTGCTAAACATCAGCATGTTACTATTATCAATGTGAGCATATAAGCACGCTGCATATTATATTGGCATTTCTTGCTCTGAGCTCTAGGCTCTGGTTTCTTTCTCACAAAAAAATCTTACTCATCCGACCTGCTCTCAGAAAATGTCAAATATCATGCTAATAAATGCCAGATTTTTCATTTTATCTTCTGTCTCATTTATCTTCTTCCTCCATGAACTACAGGACTGGAGAAAAAGTAAAATGATTAACTTGGTAACTGATTGAACTAGATTGAGCTGTGACAAGATAGGGAGGGGAGACAAAGCGAGGGAATGATGAGAACAAATAGAATTCAAAAAGGTTTATAATAAAAGCAGAAAAACAGACAGGTGTCCTGTATGGAGCATAAATTTCTCCTGTACTGAAATCTCTACCAAGCAGCATAAAAGCAGCTTGGCAGAACTAAGGTATGCACTCATGCTCTCCTGCCGAGTCTACCTCAGCAGTCTATTCCTTTTAATGCTAATCCTCGCTCCTGTGCCTTCCCCACAAAATATAAAGGCCAGCAGAGGGATGGATGTCCCGAGGAAAGCAGTCTTTTATTCAGCACTAGATGAATAGGACATGAATAGGGCATGGCAGTTGGCAGAACACTGGCAGGCAGACAGGCACACAGGCGGGCCGACGAGCAGGCTGACTGGCAGGCTGGCGGGCAGATGAGCAGGCAAGTCCTTCTGATGCTAATTACTGTATAGCGCCTCTCCGAGTCTGATGCAACAAGGCGACAGAAAAACGGCGCTCAGGTCAGCAGCGAGGATTGGCGGGGGTGAGAGTCTACGGTGGGGTGAGGGAGTCGTAGAAAGAGGAGGGGGGGGGATAAGAGAACCACGGAGGAGGTGGCGGTCTCAAGTTACAGCTGCTGATGCAAGAAAGAGGAAAAAACCTGCCTTGCATCTCTCTCTCGCTCCTTCTGTCTCAGCAGTAGAGAATAATACTGCAGCTCTAGTTAAAAAAAAAAAAGAGGGGGATTGAGGCATTTTTGGGAGTCCCACAGAAACCAGACAGTTTGCATGGTGACTAGGCTCCTTCAGGCCTCTCGAGCTGCTCAGATTACTGCTGTCAATCAATGTGTTCCACCCCTGTACCTCTACTAAACCAGAGACCATCCTGTTAAAAAAAAAAAAAACATCTTTCAAAAACAGCAAATCTGGGTTTATTCCTACCTGGCAGGCAAAAGGAAATGCATTCTTAAACAAGACAATATGCAAACAGGGGAGGTAAAATTCCTTCACACCTTGCTATCTTGCAGCTTTAATAAGGAAAAGCTGCTTGAAATTCACACTCGCTATCAGTTACTTGGAATAAAAATAAAAATAAATGGCATCGCATAAATCTCCTCTTGTGCTTTTCATCATTAGTTGGCAGCAGAAGCAAGTTGTAAGCAAAAAAAAATAGAAAAAGCTTTATTTCAAAATGTTGAGCTTGTTTAAAGAGACGATGAAAGTGTTGCATAGCCTATTCATGTCTACCATCAAGCACAACGCGGCCTTGATGGAAATGATAAATCGTCAGTGGGCAGGTCTGCTATGACCAACATACTGTACGTTCTAATGATGATGCTGCCTCAGCCAATTATAATGGTGGTGCAGCGTGGTGTAACACACAACACAACTAATGCCCTCATTGACACTGTTCACCCACAATATGCAAACACGTGTACACACTGCAGCATTTTCTGCTAAATTAGCCTTTGAAACGTTCCTAGGCCACAGGACATCTGGATCAGGTTGCTTTTACATCCGAACTCTTAACCTCGCCCACTTCTAATGATCCACATCTTGTCGTCTTTTATCCGTGTTACAAAGCGCCGCGTTTCTAAAAGTCGCCGCGAGTTTGCCTGCCCATCCATCTGTCTGTCTGTCTGTTGTGCGTCTTTGTGTGTCGAGTGTGTGAAGTCAGTGAAGGAGACGAACTACATTAGGACTTGGGACACAAGGTCTAATTAATTTCTCTTGCCTACGGGTTATTCAGGTAAAACAATTACACCTGTAATCTATTTTCAAAGGAACTAAACTGTCTTCGCAATTAATCTTATTATCCCTCAGATTCTAATGAAGCAGAGAAAAGACTGAAAGTGTGGCCGGGGTCTTGGTGACGGGACGTGTCTAAGGGGACCAGAACTGTGCGTGCGTGACAGTCGATACTGACGCGTAGGCCAGTGTGCGAATCTCACACATATTGGTGCAGACAACATTAATAGTGTTCCAAATGCAAGAAAGATTGAGTTTGCCGCAGGATGAATAAAATATCACAATGGGCAAGGTCTCTATAATTACTTGGATTCAATTAAGGGCCTTTTGAGCAGGTGGCTTAATAAGCTTTCAGCCTCCTCTCTCAACTGTGCAGCCGTAATGAGTGTCAGTCAGAGTCAGGAGAAGATAATGCTCTTGGCCTTAGGGCCTTCCATTACTCTCTCGTCCTCTTCTTCTACCATCAGGCCTCCGGCTACGTCTGTGACGGACATGTTTGCCTTCTCACAAACTCATTCACTCCATGACACTTAGAATGTTACACGTGTAATACGCGCTGAGTGAGCTGATACATGGATGAAGTACCTGCAATAAAGCTTGCAAGGATCTAGTCTGAGCAGGAGCCTGGAAGGAGTTAAGCAGGGTTGATGCAATATCAGCAGAAAATGTGTCCGTGTTTAAACCACGGACAAAATTTTCCCGCTTGGACTGTTTCCTTTGAAAAACAGTTGTTTGAGAAAGTATTTCACACACAAAAAAAAAACAAACAGCAAAGACAATTTTGTGCAAGAAATGTATGTTATTTGTTTTTGCAGGATTTGGGGATTTTTTCACATTCTTTCCTGTATTGAAAAAATATTTTATCCCGGTTTTGGAGCAGTTTCAAAAACATATTTAAAAATTAAAAGCATGTTTTCAGAGGTGCGAAGTAAGAATATCAACACAACTACAGCTACACGATTGTAGCCAAATGATAATTAGGATTATTTTGATCAATACTGCAACCATGATTGTTTATCATGATTATTCAGGAGAAAATTATTTTAATGTACCTTCCCATTTAAATGCTGCTTACACTTTCATGTTGTGCTACATTCCTGCTAATGCTAAGGCTCAAAATAAAGTTCTTCTTTTGTGTTTCCAAGATTTAAAATCTAGATAAAATTGTACCCAAATGCTTCACTTGCTGGACATCTGCATATGTCCAGATGCTACAATTTACAGATGGTCCCCAAACACCTCACATGCGGGCTCCAGTAGATGCTAGCTAGATGGCTGTGCATCGAGAAGCCTCTAGTCTCCACTCAATTAGTGCAACGTGGCAACTTAGATGTGTGACTAAAATTAGTTTGTAAAGAGAAATAAGGTGTTTTAATGGCTGATTTATCCAGTTCAAACATAAGTAATTTAATTTATATGTCCAAAGCTTGAGTTTTCAATGAGAAAAGCATTTTGAGAGCCAAAACTGTGATTGGGATTAATATTTGATTAATTGTGCAGCCCTAATTTCAACAACGTAAAAAATATACACAGATATTCCATTACAGCCCTACTTAGGAAAAAATAGATATATTAGCTGAGAAATATACTTTCAAAGAAGTACTGCAGTCCAGTTTCGCAGTAAATTTGCTTGTTCTTTAGAAAAGTTGCCGCAATGAGTGATTTTTTTGTCATATTCTGTGATATAGATAATTATTACTGATACATTAATGTTTAAATAGTGCTTCGATGTTTGTGCAGATTAAGACGGAGCTATTCTTAACAACTTTAAATCGAAATCTCTTCTTCAATGCTCAATGCAGTTTTTTTATGTAACATTTTTGCTTAAAGTAACAAGAAGCATTGATACGTATAGTGGAAATATTTTTTAGTGGATTAGTGGTATGACATAGAACAATGGAAATGTTAAAGCAATTTACAAGTACAAGTTCAACCATGGTTGGTCATAAGGAATATTTATTCATCAACAATGAGTCTGTTTACCAAAAACATACATATATAATATTTTTTTTTTGCCTTTGATGCCAGAGTCTAAGACATCAATCAACCACTGTCAAAGCCCTTTGCTCTTGATAAAACATGTCATCTACACTGTAAATACTGGCTGCAGCTTGAAATCATGTTTAATTTCTTTCAACTATATTTGGATGAGATGTTTGGAATTCAGGGTGAGTAACAGACAGACATGTTGCTGCTGTTAGGCTTTCTCAACTTGAGGCGCTCAAGCAGGGGGTTCACTAAATGATCTATACTCTCTCTGCATGCGTGTCTGTGTGTGTGCGTGTGCGTGTGTGTGTGTGTGGGTGTGGGTGTTACATCCCAAGACTGTATCTCAGCGTGAGGAAATCAATGAGACCAGTGTAACAGGGACCAGTCCATCAGCATTTGCACACATGCACAACCCCTGCGCACTGCTTTCTTTCTCCAACACACACCCTTACGTCTGAGTTTCCCACATACTGTACACACACACGCCACACGCACACACTTTCTCACTCTCCTGCACACACACACACACTGCTCAGTCTCACCCCCAACTCGCTCTGCACGCAGTCTAGAATATTGATGTGCTCTTTAAGAGCCCTCCTCTCTGTCTGTGTCACATTCCATCCATCTACACACCATTTCCAACCACACCATCAGATAGAGTGAAAACAATTCGGCATTAACTCTCCTTTCATACAGTGGTTTATACAATAATCACATGGGCTCAGATGGCATTCCACCAGCTCTGCATTTCATCATCTTCACATTATAATGAGGCAATATGCCACTCTACTGTATGTCAGTTTGTATCATTTCATATCATTAATATATCCGACGTTCCACGTTGAGTGAAATATTATTCTCCAACTCTGATGTACTTCATTAAGGCAGGGAATCCACTGACAGAAAATTTCTTCTCTGGGCATTTCTGCTTTCATCTGCGCCACAGGAATTCCTACGTGTGTGTGTTTGTGTGTGGCCATGCCTGCTGTGCACGGATGTCAGATTTAGATCTAGAGAAAGGGAAGGGAAAGAGGTGCGTGCACATTCATGCCTGCACTTCAGCCTGAGGTTGATTATCATGGGGTGAGTGGAAATTAATGTAGCACTAATTAGAGAAGCTTTTATGTGTGGAGGGCTGAGAAGGGGCTGCTGGTGATCTCTAAAACTGCAGGAGAGATAGCATGAGGAACATAAAACACAGCACGCACGGCTTGATATGACACTAGTCATACGCAGATGACACAACATGTCAATTAGCATCTAGCACCGTGGTGCAAGCTGCCTCGTAAGTTAGATTAGAATTCAGTGGCTCCGGATCCCGATTTCAGCTCGGAGCCAACAAATCAAACAGAGAGCCTATCTTTATGGCATTGAAGATGACATAAAAACAACAACACTAAAAATATCTGAACAGGAATACAAGAAGATTACTACCTTCCAATCATTCCGCCAAGCTTGTTTCATCTCTCCCTACTGTATCATCAGTTTATATCAAAACAAGCAGAAAGTGATAACTATCCGCCTTAGCTATCTTCAAGCCCCCACTTTTAGCATGTTGTGTTTATAGCAGAGCATCAAGAATAAATAAATTTATTCCAAAATAAAAAATCACGCCCTGTTTTGCATGTTTTGCAGACAAAAATCAGGAAAATTGCTTCTAAGGTGATTAATTTTTCTTAATTTTCCTTTCTTCCGTATCCATCAATCACTCCTTTCTCCTCCCATCGCTCTCCCTCTCCACTCTCCCTACCCTGACACATTTTTCCCCCTTCCCATTCCCTGCAGCCTCCTCTCACCATCCTCTGCAGTGTTATCTGGGGGATTGTGTGGTCTCTTGGTGTGAGAGGTGATGGGTACAGCAGGATGAGCGTGATAATCTGCCACACTGGATTACAGCCTAATCTCTAATCTCTCTGGTCCTCCTCTGCCCGGGGACCACCTCCACCGTGCCAATTTTATTAATCTGAGCCCCCCCCCCCCCCTGCATCAATGGCTTAGCTTTGCCCATTTTGATTTCCCAGCTTTCATCAAGCATATAAAGCAATAGGAGTGGAAACAATAGATTGCTGTGACGCAACACTCAGAAGTGAATTCCATGACCCCTGCATGCTCTATTGGAGGATTTAGCTACTGATGAGAGTGTTAATCCTCAGAATGTGAGGATTCATCAAGAATAGTTGCTTTAGGGATGTCCCAGGTTGCCTAAATTGCAGCGGGTTGCAGTTCGGCTCATGCATTCACTGTATAAGTGCTGAACGTGGGCCTCCGACAGCATCCGATGTAATATCCATCAGCGTTAGACCAAGCATGAAGGTTGCTGTGTCCTGTCTGACTTCATGACCTGAAACACTCACAATTAATGTCCCATATCATGGGGTTAAATTGGTGTTAGTAATTCCTCTGGCTAGTTGAGAGAAGGCAGAGTGGAGAGCAGCTATTCCAGTCACGTACCGGCTAAGAGGGAACATGATTAACCAATTACCTTGCCTTTCTAATAAATGAGTAATCAGTTCAAGGCTGATCTCTGAACTGACGTCTCTCTATTGTATCGGATCATTCATCGAGCTGACTGTGTTGTGTACCTAAACCAGACTCCTAATGCGAGAGAAACTGATTGAAATCTGCATCAATGGATACTTAAAGTCAGTCTCAATACATTCCTGTCATTACATTTAAAAGCCATATGAATTTTACATCTGAAAAATTTCTTCATTTTGAAAACATTTTAAAAAGTGAAAATTGTTCCAGTGCACTCCTACAGACATAAATGCAAGGACCTGAATAGGCTGAAAAGGACGAGAAATTATTAGTATGTGACCTGCCTGAACCTGTTTATATACATGCATAGAGAGGACCATAAATATTTGGGCAATTACACATTTATTGTCCAACACATTCTGTGCTTCCACGTACTCAGTTTGAAAGGAATTAAAGGATACCACATTAAAGTGCCAAGTTGGTTCACATCAATATTGAAAGAACTGTGTTTGAGATAAAGCCTTTTTAACGCACTGTGCACAATTTGCCATTGTCCAAAAGTAATTAGGCAGTTGGCTACTAAATGTTTCTTAGGCACATGTGCGCAGTTTAAACACTGACTCATGCACAAAAGAGCTCACACACATGGCTGTGAGTTGATTGAAAGCTGCCATTTATACTGAGGTGAAGTTTAAAGCGAGGGCAAAGAGGTGTCCATGCAAGTAAAAAGGAAATCTTTAGAGAAATTAAGGCTAGTCAACTTAATTCTAAAACAGCAGGTGCGCACAGAGAAACTAGAAAAATGTGAAATGTCTTGGAGACACGCAAGCCTTATGAATGACTGGAAAACCATTTGAAGGTTGAAGAAAAACTCCTTCATGACTACGCAATGAGTCAATCTGCTCTTCAGGTTGAACTTGTTTCCTTTCAAGCATCAAAAGAAGGCTTTATAACCACCATGTTTTTCTCTTTTAATGAAATGATTTAACTCCACATACTCATAGTCCTTCTCAAAATCTTGCAAGTACAACATCCATAATGCAGTTGGAGATGTGGGTGGGTTACACTAGTAGCAGCTAAAGTAGCATCTCTTCTTTCTGATGCTGCACCCCAAGATTTTCTCTTCTTTTTTTTTTCCATTTTTTAGTCTTCATCTCCAGCTGATGACGACTTTGCTAAGTGACATCAGCTAAGTCAAATAAATAGAGCATAAGTTTCTCTGGTGCTGCAAACGGCTTTATGCAACTTTTCTTTACATGTGCAGCAGTAAAAATGTAAAGATGCTTTAAAAGATTAATTGAATTATTAAGTAATTGCAGCTACATAAACAAATGGACAATTTAACATGTTGACAGATGAGCAGCAAAAAGTAATATCAGAATAAGACAACTGGCAAAAACCACTGAATGATATGCTGAAGCCCAACATGCAGTTAAGTCTAACAACTATTGATAGACCCAATGAAATGATATTTGAAGGCAATCGTATTTGGCCAACTACCGGGGGGAGGCTAACAGAGGCAGCGTTGGGTTGGTCTGCACCGGCTACTGGGGCCTGACTAGCTACTGCAGCTAATGTGTGGTTTTCCATGGTGCATATGAGCTAAAATAAATCCATTAACCGCACTTGAGCACAGTGTGTTGACAACAGGGAGTGACAAAGTACACTTACCACAGCATCAGACTTCAATACGTTAACAGAGCAGGAGTAGGAGATGCTGCTGTCTGCTTACAAATGCTCTTGCTAAGTGCACTCCGGCGTCATCTTTTTCTTTCATTCACGCTTCCTTTTTTGCAAAGTTTAGTGTTTTTCTGAATTACCTGTAGATCTTTACTTAGCTGATAGATTTGTTTATCCAAAGAAAGTGCAATAAACAGGGCAGATCTACTTAAGAAAACAGAGAGACACGGATGCTCATTTAAGTTCAGCAATTTTGTGCCCCATTTATTATTATCATGATTTGTTGTCTGATGCAAAAACACAGCAACGACGACAGAATATTGGCATATCAGTCAGGGATGCTCTCTCAATATTGGCAATGGTAACTGCCATGAAAAAAAGTGGTGTCATTTGAGTACTAAAATCCAGGCTGACCTTTCATGGTAACTTAGGTTAGACTTAATGAAACCTGCCTCGTTTCCTTAAAATGATCCTGATTTACTGAAATAAGTATGGCTTAACAATGCTTATTGAACCAGCATCTGCATTGCACACTTGCCTTTTTGCTCTTAAAATGTCGATACAAAATAAATCCAGCAGGCACAGTTAAAGTAAAATGAAGTGAAACACTCTAAGCCACTGCTGATGTGTTCGTTCAATACATTTAATATTTACAGCACTTTCAAACTACTGTATTACATTTGTTCTGTTGCTACTCACGGGCAAATCCTGTCGATAGCCGAGCACAGAACATCTGTTATTACGGTGTATGCTGCTCACCTCTGTCACCAGCGTGTGTGTTTTCAGGGTTGAGTGTGTCCAGCAGGTGGATGGAGCTGGTGGGTCTGGTTTTGCTGCGGTCGTCCTGCTGATGGTCCGCTGAGCTCAGGCCGTTCTCATACAGCTGGCTCTCGCCGTGCCGCAGATGCCAGGTCAAACCTAACAGGTGGACCGCTACACACACACACACACACACACACACACACACACACAATACACCCACACAGGCATAGACACACACAGCGACAGCCACAGGGAGGGGAAAAGCAGGTAGAAACGATCATTATTCAAGGCATGTAGAGGGGTGTGTCTGAATCTTCTTTAATGCCCATCTTACAGCACTCGCTCTCTTTATGTGCTTATTAGTGCCCGGCAAGCAGCAGACAATTAGCAAATACACTTACACACACACACACACGCACACACACAGATCTATATGCGCACACATACATGCGCACATGAGCAGAGAACGTGGCAAAGGTGGGCAATTAAGGCAGATCTTCAGAGTCTGCGCCCAAGGCTGGTATTAAAGCGGTAACACAGTCTTTTATGCATGACTAATGATGCTTTGAAAGCTGCTGCCGATTCACAATCCATATGGGCCTTTTAAACAACAAAGGGTATGGGAGGATACTGGGTTCTCCTCCCACTCATAAAAGTGTTTACTAGGACAACAATCCGACATGCCGTTAAATAAAAACAACTAACACCTGCCCATTAAGGAAATTAATTAGCGTCTTGCACGGCTGTCAATAAACTGTTCAGTAAAACCTTCACCTTGCTCCGACCAATCACAAGGTTCCGTTCGCATGATTGTAGTCGTAATTTTTATTTACTTTAAAAGATTTCCGAAAAGGTAATGTGCCTTTGCTGATAGGGAAGAACAAAGCAAATGAAATAAATCATTGCAGTTATTTTTTTTTCTCCTCCTCTGACACATTTGGAACATCAAACAAAAGCAAAGGCTCAAATCACAAAGTTACTATGTGCTGGTGGCAGTCGGAGGATGGCTGCTGCATGCAGATCAAGGTAAGGAACTTCTAACGACTTCAAACATCTTCACTGTCTGTCCTCTTTCTACTGATTGCCGACACCCAGAAAAAGCACTTGACACGAGCTTGCTAACACTTGCACAAAATGGCTGCTTAGAAAAACAAATCCACAATTACACGGCATAAACCAACGCAATCACACAGGTTTCATGTGTGCACGCATGAACACCCACCTACACGCTCACCCACACGCCGTCCCCCTCGGCTGATGAGGAATACCTAATTAAAACTCCAGATAGTTGAAAGACATTTTCACTTGTTTTCCCTGTTGCAGAAGCACAGCAGAAAGGACCTATTTTTCTCAGAAAAATACAGCAAATCTATGATGAGCTCTGAGAGCTGAAGCCGGCGTGGTCCCATGCTGCACTCTGGGATCTATGGGGATCAGCAAATCATACATTTCAACTCCTGACTAGCCCTAGCCACTGTTGGTTTAGCTATCTACTCATGCACAATATGAGCTCTTCAAAGCAGAACACTGACGATTACTAGGGCCATGAGGGAGACGTCATGCATCATTTAGTTCAGACTAATTGAACTGTCAGCCTGTGACGAGACCAGACATGGACACGTACAGATTCTTCACATCAGTGGGAGTACGAGTCACTCATTTTTAAATAACTATATATTTCAACACTGTAGTTTTGCTTCTTTTCAGTTTAAAAGATGCAGTGTGGGGGATTTTCTCATTAACACATTGGCGTGAAATTAGTTGTGATGACTCATTCTGATGCTGAGGAAAGAAAAAAAGCGACAAACAGTCACCCAAATGATCTGCCTTGTACACTCAATTTCATGGGTTTAGTTTACAGCAAAATCCCCTCTGGTTGTCTGGTACTGTATGTACTGCATCTTTTGACAGGTGGGAAGAAAAAAAAAACAGGCAGGTAGAAGGAAACTCATGGAGAAAAAAGAACATATTGATGATAGTCAGAAGCACATGGCAGATTTAGAGACGATCCATCTGAGATTTCCTGGAAGCCCATTATCAACTCCTCTCCATTAGGATTAAACATGAAACATAGTATTGCAAAAGTAGGTTTGCATTCATCATCACTGTTTGCACTGCATTATATTTCGCAGTGGAGTGGAACAACCTATCATAGTTTCATAAATTAGTCCGTAAGAGTGCTCAGTGAGGGATGACAAGTTATTCCCAAACTGATACATTTAGCATTTCCACCATTCAATCTTTCGTGCTCCATTCTCTGCTCACTTCTTCTCATCTGAATTGCTTTTCTTGCTCTCCTTGTTCTCTGGTGCCACCACCCCCCCTCTCTCCCAAACTCCTCCTGTTAGCCAAGTATTACCCACTCCAGTTATGACTCTGCAGTGACAGTCCTCACCGGCTCTCCTACCTTCTCCTCTTTCCCACTCCATCCCTCCTCAAAAGCCCCTCAGACCATACTTCTGCTCCTGCTCATCAGCCTCTCCTCTCTCTCTCGCTCTCTTGTTTTATGGCTGTTGACCTTTTGCCAGAACACTTAGCATCCACAGTCACAGAGCGTGCACGTAAACCGAGGCGAGGAGGAAACAAGGAGAGGAAGGCAGCAAACAGTGAGAGTCTGTGCTCTTGTACTTTTGAGGATCTGATATCCTAACAGTAATACTAAGACTGGCTGAGGACGCGCTTGTTGTTTTTCACTTGACTCGAGTTAATTCTGGGTATTTAAAAATTCTCAGAGCCCCAAGCAAGGACGGGACTGAAGCTTAAATTTCAGTTTAAGGTTTGGGGATACAGATAAAGTGGGAGTTATTTTAGATGTCTAGGACTCTGCAACCAAGAGACTCATCCATTTGCTGCAGCTGACTGGCTGTTGGAGCGTTTCCATGGCCTGGATCGACATGAAACTTGCTCCGTTGTATTAGTAGAAAAAAAAAGATGAGCAACTGCTGAGCATGAAGGTTTCTTCTTAACCTTGGAAATATTATTTCGACAAAACAATCTTGACTCAAGAACCACTTACCAGCATTTTCAAATGGAGCTGGCTCAGTTGTCATAGAAATATGTTGGTTGCCTAAGTTAGACTGTTGTCATAAGCTCCAGGAAGAGTGAGTGAGTGGACCTTGGGTTTGGATTATGTTGTCAAATGAACAGCTGCTTCAGTACGCTGTCTATCTAGCTTGATAAAAGGACAAACATACATGCTTGTGTAGGTAAAAATGTAAGGAGATAAGTTAAATAGAACTCCCAAGCAGGGCTGGATTAATAAGCAATGGGGTGTTGATGTCGATCCCAATGAATGGCAGCCTTTTCAGTTTTAAATTTCACCTCAAAAGGGCACAATGTCAAATAAATTACATCTTCAAACTGCTAAACTAATTTGTCACTGTGGAAATACATTTGAGGAAATGCAAGGATATAAATACTGTAAATATGAAGCGACAGGCAACAGTTAGTTCTCTTAGCTTAGCCTTAGAGATCCAACAATTGGTAAATTGAAAATTTGTCAGCTACTAAATTAATCATCAACTATTTTGATCATTGATTAATGAGTTTGAGCATTTTTTTTGAAAAGTAAAGTCGTCTAAATTCTCTGATTGTGGGTTTTTGAATTTGAATATTTTCTGGTTTCTTTCTTCCTCTATTACAGCAAACTGAATCTCTGGATTTGGGCAACATTGATTTACATTTTTTCCCATATTCTGATATTGTAAAGACTAAACTATTAATTGATTAAGAAAAAACATTTGACAGTCAATGAAAATGCTTGCAGGGCTGCTTAGTGTAAAGACTGGACTAGCTCTGCCCAACAGTAACTGAGTCTCTCTAAAGACGGATGAGAGACGTATCAACCGTCTCATCTAACTCGCAGCAAAAAACCACACATGTACATTTGTTCATTCAGGAAACAAGGACATCACTAACAAAGGTCCCCTGGTGAAACTGAGCTGCGTATGGTTTGTGTCTTAACCACTCGGTTACCAGGATGCTCTGTGTTACTCAGGAACATTTATGACATCCCAACAGAAAATTTTATAATGGGACTGAACAGCAGTACAAGAAATAGTTCCTCTGCTTTTCTCAACTCTGTCACTTACAAAATCTGATACATTTTTCATCTGTTCTGAGGACACATAAAACACATACTTGCTCATACAGAAACACACTTAGACGCAGCGTGCAGTCCGTTACACGAGCAGCATGTGCTCAGCGTGAACCTTCACTCTCACTCTCTTTTCCTCCTGCACCGTCTATCCATCTCCCTCCCGGTGTCCACCTTTTTCTCATGCGCTCGAGCAATAAAAAAATAAATAAGTAAACCCCACATAACCGTCACATGTTAGAGAGAGTTCTTGGAGTGAGTCCAGTCATTATAGCAAGAGAAGGAGCAGCAGCACAGTGCGACAATGAGCAGCAGTGCAGCAAGCTAACAGGCCAAGGCCTTCGCACACATGAATCATTGATCAGTGTGACAGTGAGATGACTGCCAGAGGTAATAGGACTGCGCTGCTGTGAGGGGGGGTTCTGTAGTGTACCCTCGCTGTCGGCTAACCCGCCGAGATGTGTGTGGAGGATGAGGCAGGCTGAAGAAGACAAGCGCGCCGGGTGTAGGGAGAAGACTGAGACAGTTCACTATTAAAAGAAGGCGGGATGCTTGATGTGGCTTTTTTTTTTAAAACTACCACAGAGGCGGGGGAAAAACCAAAAAATGTGTGAATAAAGTTAGCAAGTCTGCACAGATAACAGCCACTCCATTGGGGGCTTTGTGTATTAACAGCAGGGATCCAAAGATGTATAGACGGCGTATGTTTATAATAAAATAAATTACAAACCAATAAATTCTTCTTTTCCAGATAGGCATGTTTTAAAAAGGAGATTATTTGAGCTGGTAGAGGCGACGATAATGCTAGCTTGCTGTTGCTGCTGCAGTCGTTGGTATTATTGTTGTCAGGCACGTGTGTGTCTCCAGATTAGATAGAAATGATTGTGGGCTCCAGTGATGATTATATTTCACACTTGTGGTGGGAGAAAGAGAAGGAGATAGAGAAAGAAAACTGTGTGATGTGTGTCTATGTGTGTGTGAGAGAGAATGCATTGCTGTTTAATGCTTGTCTTACACTACATGTAGTTATCTAGTATTTCTAACAGTCCAGGGCTGAGCTGCAGGGCACAATGGCTGAGATTGACTGTGAATATACTGTCCTATCGATAAGCATTACAGCCAAGGTAGCACTGCAGTCAGTTAAAAATGATTTATCAATACACTCACATAAGCGGAAACACACCCGGCTCTGATTGCCAAGTTCTTTTCGCTCATAGACATAGCTAACCGCCAACTATATTCCGTCTGACAACCAAAGACTACAGCTGGCTTTGCCCGGCAGCAAACACTTTCAAGAGCATCAGTCATTCGATTTAGTGTGTAGTTTAGCATGTACAGTAAAGGCAATTGCTCATCCAAGTTCTGCATGGCTGTGTCAGCCTCTAGCTAAGCCAAAACTTCTGACGGATGGCAGAAAGAAAGGCAGAAAAAAAACAGAAAAGCAGGGCGGAGGGAGATAAAAGACACAGAAGAGAGAAGGAGAGAGGGGAGTAAGAAAGAGGAGAGAGACAAATGGGGAAAACAAGTGTGAAGGAGAGTGAAGGAGAAGGACTTCAGAGCCAATAAAACAAATCTGTGTCTAAGTCAACGTTGGAGTAGAGACTGAGAGCCTGGGGGTCCGCCTGCCCTCCCGCCTTTTCGCCTGTCGACCCTCGCTTCCCTCTGACAGACGAGAGGTGCTAAAGTGTTTTTCTTACTCCCCTTCCACCAACTCCTTGAAAGCTACTAATACCACTGTCATGACTGTTTAAGTGTGCATGTTTGTGTGCACGAGTGTCTGCCTGCTGACATTTCCTCGCTGCGTGCCGGTGCGTGTTGGCGAGCCTGGCGCCGCACTCTCTCGACTGGTATAAACCTCAGGACTCATCATCGGTTTGACCTTGCTAATCTGGAGAGGGAAGTCTTGTTTGGATAAAGGGATAAAATGTCGGAAAAGAGGGATAAAGGAAGAGCGGAGGTGGCGACACACGTCTCGCGTCGTGAATGATGAGATTTGCCGTATATCCTGGTGTTTATTTACCAGTAAAACTCACTCTCACAGTTATCTAGTTAGTCACGGTATGGCGTACACCAAGTCCAACGGATCACAGCTTTCTGCTTCACGCATTTCTCTGTTGTTCTTTCATTTCTAATCACGCCTCCTCTCTCTTTCTGTCAGAACCCCCCCTTCCCTTCCACTCTCCCTCTGTCTGTCTCCCACTTGCTGTCTTACTGATCTGGTCCCTTTTCTGAAAGCTGAGTCATGTTACAACAGACAGAATAGTGTTAAATGAGCAGGAGATCGGCGCCATGTTACATTCCCCTCCAGGCAGCCACCATCTACCAATACCGAGAGCTGAGACACTGCAGACTAACAGCGACTCGCAACTGCCGCTCACATACAGCTCAATCCCTGCATGTTTGTGCGTGGGTGGGTGAATGCGCTTGTGTGTGTGTGTGTGTGTGTGTGTGTGTGTGTGTGTGTGTGTGTGTGTGTGTGTGTAAGAGAGTGTAACAGAGAGGATAAGAAAGTAAAGAGTGCGTGAATGTGAGTTGCCGTGCACGTCCGCGTGCACGCGGGTGAGCATGTACTTGCCTGGTGAACTATTGGAGCTATTGAGGCTTTTTTTTCATTGCAGCCTCTCTGACCTTCTGGAGACATTTTACCAAAGGGCTCTCTCACCATTCAGAGCTTTCTGACCAGAGTCTGTCTAGCCATTTAAAGCAATTTTACCAAAGGCTTCTGTAGCTGTTAGGGCAGTTTTAGCAAAGGCCAGCGGGTTTCTTAGAGCTGCATCAGACGACCAAAATAAAGGGCTGAAAACAAAGAGAAACTGGACCAATCAATACAAACCCCAATGAGGCATGAAGCAGCTGACTGAAAGAAGCTGGGAGAAGCACTTGCCTGCACACACACACACACACACACACACACACACACACACACACACACACACACACACACACACACACACACACACACAATCCAGATCACAAAGTCACATAAACATCTACCTGCACAGACTCATACACACAAATATTTGAACACACAAGCACAAGCATTTAAGGTTTGTTGTTTTTCATTTTTAATAAAAAAAAAAAACACCAAGATTTTGTAAAGCAGGAAACAAGTTTGAGTCAATATTTTACCCAAATTTGTGTTCACATGCATTAAAAGAATGCACACTTTGTAGTAAACAAGCTGGGAAAGGGTTTCAATTGAATGTGTTTCAATTAAAATAAATTTAAGATAAAAATGAAAAAGAAGACGAAAATATTCTGCAAAAGGTACGGGCCATTATGCATTTTGCTATTTTTGTAAAAACAAACAAATTAAATATATGGTTAAATACAGGTTGCAAATGTTTTTTTATATAAATATCAAACATAACATTTGTATTTTCATCTGGTTTTTTATGTATTTTATTCTGCTTACAGTCAAAATTAATAACAACAAATTACATATTTGTTTAGTTTTTGAGACATAAAAGCTGAAACAAATAAGCCGAAGAATATGCAGTATTTATTGCAAAACAAACACATCATCGCACACGAAAGGTAATAGTCCTGTAAATATGAGCTATCGTAACGCAACAGCTAACAACATCTGTTGAAACAAAAAAATAAAGCCAATGCACAGTGCAGAACGCCGCGGTGTTCCTGCACTGTGATTGAGTCACTGTGTGTGACAGCGTTTTTGTGTCCAACTGAACTGTGCAGCGCCACAACACTCCTAATAGAAAGGATTCTAGTTTCCAGGCACTACTGGAAACAAGTTGTAGCAGCCAATCTTACCCACTCAGCATTGCTGAGTAGATAATTGGTTGCCAGTTGCCCTCCTTGACAGAGCTGCACAATGAAGAGGATCGCCGCTGATCCCAGACACACAGGCGACCACCTGTTCAAAAACTTTCCTTTGGGGGAAGGTAACATTTCATTAGGGCTACGCCGACTCAGCACCTAAACAGCTTCATTCCGACAGCCATCACCGGACACAGCTGACCCCCTGACATTACCTCTATACACAATCGCTGGCCTCCTGCCCACCACCTGCCATTAGAACAGACTGCAATCCCCTTTATGCAGACTGTTTGCTCCGCTGGGGATATCATTACTGTACCATGTGGCTACAAGCTAATGAATGCACTATAGTGTACACAGTATCTTTTCAGACCATTGGATTCATCATTACTGTTGCTTCCACAAGTTTGGAGTCTTCATTTTACCTGCTTTTGTCCTCTATGTCACCTAGCAACAGCTTCAGGAAATTATATCACTAAAAGTTCAAAACTTCTGTAGCTTTTTATACCGGCTCCATACAACCATCTCAGCAGAGTGCAGTATGCTGTGCAATGGCTTGCAGATTGTGCTGTCTGATTGCATGCGGCCACAGTTCAGGCTGAATAAAAGTAGCAGATCTTCACCAGAGTGAATCAGCACGTTTAAGCTTTTCCAATTTAGACCTGGACCATCCTTTCATTTGCTGCTTGTTCAAAGTCTTGGCTTTTTTGTCCTTCGAATCGGTAAACTGAAAAATCAGGTCAAGGAGTTTTTCACTCTATCTTTCTGCCGAGAAATTTAATTACAGTATTTACTTTGCACACAGCAACTGAACTGGAAACTAGCTTATATTGAAAATTTGCTTTTAGAAAACTTAGCGCGATATGCTGGATTTCTTTCCCAAACTTTCGCCTTTATAAGTCACAAATTTCATGACAAGTTTTATTTCTTTTAATAGAAGCTAGATCAAATCACGACTGTCAAGTGACAGCTAGCTTGCTTTCACTAAGTCACTTATAATTTGCACTGTTCAAAACAGTTAACTGCACAATTTGTCCTGCTGGTACAAGGGATTGGCTTTGGCTTTGACAACGGCAAACATGGCCTCAGCTAAAGCCGGGAAGAATAAATCACCAGGTTTCTTGTTTTCTCAGGTTCCAAAGAAAGTTTCTGCTGTGCTTGCTATTAAAGTGTAACAAGTTAGATGAGAGCCTGGAGCACCAGTGTTGAAGAAGAACAAAGCTGGGTAGTCGTGTGGTGTGTAAAGAGAAAGTGATGCACCGGTGCCAACCAGAGACAAAGGTTTCTCTTATCAAACACACCTTGGAGGCCTTAAACAGAGGTTGTGCCCGCCAGGTAAGTCTTCTCACGAAAATTTAACTATATCTGAGGCAGAATGGAGGCTTAAGGTCCACTATCTCACCTAAAAAGTTACATATTTCACTTTTAGGAGGCACATAAATTCAATTACAAAAGCTCACCTAGTTTATTTCCTGAAAGCATCAACATTATTTGTGAAGGTTTTCTACATACCTACATCTTCAGTGTTTACTTTGTCTGTATAATTGGTATCAAACCATATAACCAATCTGGCAACAGCAGGCATCACTTACTTTCTTGAAGAACTTTCATCAGTTGCAGCTCTCTAACAGCTGCTGGTTATAAGTTGACAGCCAGGTTCATTCTATCGACCACCTGTATGTCTGAAGAGAAAATACGTTGCATTTGTGTGATCCAGTGTGATTAAACACCAGCCACTGCTCACAATTTTGGTTCATTTCATTTTCCATCTTTAATGCTGTCCAAAACACTCTCTTGGGTTCATTATCAAGATACTGCCAGATTTCCACAGTCGGTCATATGAAGGCACTCGATACAGGAAGTATCCTACATGGAAATCTATGGGAGAATTCTGCAATGGTGTTCATGGTGGTCTTATGACACATATCCATCCCTCCCACCGAAAAGCAAATCATCTGCTTTCTGACCGGTGAAATGGGAAACACTGAGCCAGTCATGTTTTAGCACTGTGTTTAAAGCTGTGTGGTAGACCTTATTTTGGGGCAAAATCACCAAACCCTTAAAACGTTTTTTGTTGTTGTTGTTTTTTTTTTTTAAATCCGTTTTTATGTCTTAGTAACCATTGAAAGTGAAATTGAAACTGAACTTATGAGCAATGGTCGTTGTAACTGTCTGGGGACATTACCAAGATGGCTGCCGAGTGGTGAGATTTTTAAAAGGACAAAAATTATGTAGCAACCACTCATCTTCACTCTAAAATGTAGTTTTATCTCCTTTTCTTTTGATTCCTCTCTCTTCAACAGAAAGAGAAAGGATAACTAAATAGCCAACTTTAATTTGGTGTAACTGCAGCATTAAGAGAGGTAAGTCAAAGCGTACATGTGGACTAAACCATTTGCATCTTATGTAGGGGGTATCCGTAAGAAGACAGCAGTTATTCTTGAGCCTTGATTCAGTTTGTCAGTTATGTACACTCTCAGCTTTGATTTCTTTCTTCACTGATTAATTCCTAATGAAGTTAAAACTGTAGATCAAAGAGAAAATATTTACTGCGGGTACTTCTAACAGCCAGTAGGAGGTGACTCCTGTGATTACTAACAGAAGTCAGGTTGTGCAGAAGTTTATTTAATAAGGACCCAACTTATCCCTTGATTTTTTACCTCAGTAAACCTTTCCTTAATGAGTTTATGGTCTCAATTGCTAGTTTCTAGTCTCCTTCAATATGGCACGACGGTCATTTTGTAAATTATGATCCTATTTAGAGGAAAACAAAAAATAAAACAGGGCTTGCTTCAGGCTTTGCTACCTTGCGATTGACAATCCATCTTTTAAATACAGTCTAAGGTATATAAAAAAGCTTTCAGTGCCTGTGCACTGGCATCTAAAACAAATTAAGATATAAATTTAAAATGCGGAGTAAAATTATGCTGCTCCTATCACTGCTTTTCTTAGCTGGAAGAAAATACATTCCTTAATAGTCTTTCTAAGCCTTTTACCCATCAAGCATGTTAAATATTATCATAAATCTTTGGCCGCCCTCACGACGTGCTTAATGATCAAACACATGATTCACAATCCATCACTGTCAATAGCCAATAGGTGCACTTTGTTTGGCTCACATCAGCTCGGAAACAGTGACAGCAAGCTGTGGTGGCAACACTCGTGTTTACACCATAACCTCTTCTGTGACTGTCAGAACGTGACAGCAGATGCAGCAGCTGAAAGAGTGAAAAACGATTCTGTTTCCCCATCAGGTGCTTCCTGCGGTCACACATTGTGATTCTCTCAAAAATGATAACGGCAGCAGTATATGGCACATTTGACATTATTTGCAGATGCTAGCTTTGATATTCCCTTTAGCTCGGTTGCCTTTCTGCGCACGTGTTGTGATTTAATGTTTACGTGAACAGAATTAGAAAAGCCATAATGCAGTTCATTGTCTTTTAATCCTGTTTGACCCGCAATTTCCTGTCAGGAAGTCAAATCAAATAAACCTGTCCAGGCCTCATGTATATTTGGCATAATGTGCTACTCAGCTGACAGTTATAATTTCCCAGCTTCGCAGCCACGGTGGTCAACAACACAGAATAGAACATGCACTTAATTTATGATAAGCTGTAATCAGCTTGGTGCTATGAGACAGACAAGGCCTGCTAGGACGTTTGGAGGAGAAATCCAGATCAAGAGCTAGCGACTTAAGAACTCTTTGTCAGTTCTAGACACCAATCACGCAATTGATGAGGTTTTTTTTTAAATAATATTAATACATGTATCTGTAGATTTTATATAAATTAATTGCTTCATCAAGCAGATGTATGAGAATGAGCATGTTTTGTGTAACTAAAATTAATTCATTTTAAAATGATAAATGACTAATTTATCACATTTAGCAATCCGAAAACAAGAAAATGGATTACATCATTCATCTTCCAAAAATGTCATCAGTTAATTTTTTAGCTTTCCTTTAACTGAAAAACAATTTCAGCCTGTATTGTAGGCCACACACACCGAGCACAAATGTTAAAGCTGATGCAATTAGTCAATTAGTCGGTCTGCAGAAAATTATTGCAACTATTTACGCAGTTGATGAATATTTTTGGGCCATTTTTCAAACATAAGTGCCAAACATCTGCTGGCTCCTGGTTCCAAGATGGATGTGCTATTTTGCCATTTATTCTTGTAAACGTGAATATATTTCGCATTTTGACTGTTTGTTGGACAAAACAAGTCACTGGAAGGTGTCACCTTAAGGCTCTGGGAAACCAAATAAAGAAAATAATCTGCAGATTTATCGTAATGGAGGGGAAAACAACAACAAAAAAAACATCAGTTGTAGCTCTAATGAACACATTTTTTTTCCTTGGGAGCACAGTCGGGAGACTGTACCGAGTTTGACCTCTGTGATTAATATGTAACTTTTAAGGCAGATGCTTGGAAACGCAATCAGAAAATAGATCTACTGCCAAAAAAGCATCATAGTAATAAACTTAAAGCCACTAAAGACTCATTTGGCTCTTTATGGAACCACCAGGTGCCCGGAAGCTACGCGTTTCGCACAGCAGAACTATAAAGAAGATCTTAGCTTAAAGTGAATGCGGGCTGTGTCTCTGTGTGTGTGCAAGCGACTGAAATGTGATTTGGAGGTGATTATTTGATTGCAGCATGCTGCTGACTTGCTCATTTCACTTGCGTCAGAGGCTTCTGCCTGTTGCCATAGAGATGAGCATCGTTCTTAAGTGAAACATCCCGCCCTCTCCCCTCATATTTGATTGAACAAGCGAGGATTGTAACTGTTTAAAACAGCAAGATATTCATTAATGCAGAAAATACTCTAATTAGCTTCCTTTGACAGCACAATAGAGCAAAAGTAGGTAGGTAGAACATAAACGAGGCCTAAAATAGAAAATGAGTTACTGGTAGTGTTGTCAGTAGCAATATTCTTCAAGATTACAGATGCAATCTTTATCTGTCCTCTATCTCTCCTTAAATGCCCCGTTCGCTATCATAATGCCTGCTCCTCATATCTGATGGCCGTGCTGTGCTTAATAACAAGCTACGACTGCGGGAGGGAGGGGTACGTTGGGGGATAAACAAATTAACAAAGCTATTCACAGCCCCTGCTACACCAGGGGGTATGGGAGGAGAGGAAAGAGGGCAGTAAAGAAAGAGAGGAGCACTGCTTTAGCTAATCACAACAGGGGGCATACGCTGCAATCACTTAGGCACAGCATTATCTCTGCAATCATGCATCGCCCTATTGTTGTGCTAATTGGAAACCTTAATTTGAGACATAATATTATTGCCTCATTATTTGCTGGGTTACTTTCCCCCAAATTAATAAACAAGTCACACGACTAACACGGCGAGCTTTAAGGAAAGGCAATAATTTGAGGTGGGTTTAAAGAAGCGGTTTCAAAAAATCATCAAGGTCAGATGTGTTCATTGAATTATTAAAAGCTACATCAAATGCTCAGGATCTGCCGGACCGTTACACCGCTGCCCGCCCCGTGTCTTTACAAGGCGTGTAAGATCAGCTACAAGCTCCGTTACATGCACAACCACGGACGACTGCAGCAAGCACAGGAAAGTTTTGGCTGAGCTTCATGAGAAAAGATGAAGATTCAGCCAAATGTAGCAGCTGCGTTAAGATGATTTTCACCAAGGAGGGGGAGCATCTCCAACGCTGTGAAATGTTTGGCTCCAGCTTGGCACGACTGTAAAGGAATATGTCTTTTTTTTTTTTTTAATGTTGCAAATGTCTTGATTCAGTTAGCAGCATCTGCAGTGTAAAGTTGACAGACAATGAACGTCACACTTAGCTACTGCAGTATAAAGAAAAAATATATGGAACATAAGTGGTCAGAAAATTAAAATTTCTCAAGGCAAACATAACGTAATCCAGTAAACACTTCAAAACCGAGAAAATACTGAGCTTACAATCACATAAAACCAAGAAACACAGCAAATCCTCACATTTGATGAGCTGGAATAATGTTTTGTTTGCTTTTTCTTGCCTGAAAATGTACTTAAATAATTCATCAGTTATCAAAGTTGTCTCTGTTGAGTGCCTGATTTACGAAGTGACTGATGGTGTCAGCATGCGGTGGGGGAAAAAGAAAAAGAAATCAAATATCTGTCATATAAATAGTAATAATAATAATAAATATGTACAACAACCTCCTACCTAAGTACAGTACAACAATCAATGGAAGTTGATTATATTTGGAATAAAGGAAAATTCATTATCATATTTTGAAAGTTGAATAAATTAATTTCGTTTTGTATTACATTATGATAATAGGAATTAATCTTCAATAAGAACTTGATTTAATGAGGGTCTGACTCCAAATCAATAAACACAGCAAAAGTCAGCGTGGCGATTATTTGATGAAGATGAGGAGGCAAAATACCACTGGGGCAGAGTTGTTTTTTTTTTTTTTTCCTCTTCCTGTCACTGACTGGTAATTAATTCATTAAAATTACTGAATCATTATGTAATGAGAGAACCTAATCATCTGGTGGCCTGTGTCTCAACCTCTCCCCCTAGACAAAGACATTAAGTCCATGACCACTTTAATCTTGCAATTTGAATATCTTTGATTTACAGGCGAACATGTCGTCCGTGCTCGCGTCCCATACATCTTGGCACGGTTGCCATGGTGACGTCAACATGGAGATCAATCATTTGCCAAACAGGAGTGGAGCATGACACCAATTAAAAGGTGATGTCGTCTCCAAGTCATCACTCACACTCCTCACTAATGCACTAATTACCGGGGCTGGGACATTAATGGAATAGCATGGTTCAGCCTGGGGATTAATCTGCATGGATTTGTGTGTGTGTGTGTGTGTGTGTGTGTGTGTGTGTGTGTGTGTGTGTGTGTGTGTGTGTGTGTGTGTGTGTGTGTGTGTGTGTGTGTGTGTGTGTGCGTGTGTGCGTGTGTGTGATGTCTGTCTGTGATGTGTATGTATGTGTGTGAAAGTGTGTGTGATTAATGCAAACCCCCGCCTGCTCCGGCGTGACCTTGAGCACCACCACAGGAGGGAAATGAACTGGCTGGGTGGAGGGTTGGGAGATCTGCACTTGGGATGGCAAAGGGAAACCGATGTGCAACGGAGGAGCCAAGGTTGAGGCGGAACAGGGAATTGGTACAATCGGAGGAGATCGATGAATAAATTTGGCTTCTGACTTTGACAAACTCTGCTGATGATCTTGCGGACTACAGAAAAAAAAAAACTTCAAAAACTTTCTGGTTTTCTGAAAATTCCAATCAAGTTAGTAGTTATCATAAAAGCTAGCATTAATCTGCATTCATGAGCGCCGCAGTAATACCCTGCATTTATTAGCATTTGCAGTCAGTTTGGATCCTTTACTCAAGTAAAAGTAGCAAAACTACAACTCAGAAAAGACTGATCCTTATTCCAATCCTTTAATATTCAGTCATTCATTAATTTCTCCAACTTTTATTGAACATCTCAACACTAAGTCTGATCCCACACTTATATTTACATAAATATTGATTTAATAACCGTCGTACCCTTCATTGGCCGCACATTATTTCTCACAAGTTACTCAATCAAACTACTGAATGGCCCACACAAAAAGTATTACGCTTAAATTATTGATATGACATAAAAAAAAGTTTGAAGAGAAGAAATTGACTCCAAAAAATTAATGCGATGCAATTAACTGTAGAGACGATTGCCTCTGTTGGAACTTTACTCTCAAAAGCGGTAAAATTCTGTCATAAAGGAAAGTAGAGCACCAACGGGCTTTAGCTGGACAACACAAAGTAGTAAAGAAAGAATCTGATTTTAATCGGCTTGATTTTAGCCAATATAGATCCATTAAAATATGCCAGGATGCACTGCTGTTACTTGTGCTTTACTAGTTTAAGCTGCGACTGCTGCTGTGTGGTTTAATCTGCACCAGCACATCATATTCAGTAAGTTTGACCTATATTACTAAAATCGTAATCTGTGAAACAGCTTGCACCTAAACAAATGTAGTGAAGTAAAACTAAGCAAAATTTCCTCCTGAATGCGAAAGAAATAGAAGTTTAATGAAAAAATAAATTAATTAAAAAGGCTAAATAAACAAAGTATACATATTATGATTAAAGCTGTTATAATGGAAGTAGCAAAGTTGTGATTGAAAAGAACAAAACAAAATGAGGGAGTTAAGTAATAAAGCCTCACCTTAGAGCAAATGATATATTTAATTGAATTAAATGTTAAATAAACATCAACAAAATGTGTAAACAATTAAAAAGGTGCAGACAGTAAGGTCATAAGCTTCGACAAACCTGGATTGATTAATATAATAAAAGCAGCAGGAGCGGAAATGTAATATGGTGATTGCGTGCGCTTGTGTAGCTGTGTTTGTGTGAAAGAGAAAAACACTGAGTGAGTTACTGTATGCGAGTATTCATCATAGGATAATTACCAGGTTTGTGCGCTTTGGTCCAGGACAGCTAATTTACAATTCAGAATATCCTACAGAGGGTCGCACTCGGAATATAACACAACACTGCTTCAAAGTAACAGTGCAAAATTTCCAGGAGTCCTGCTTTGATCCCATATTGATTCCCTTTTCTTTCTTTTCTTTTTTTCTCCTGTATTTTCTCTACCCTCTGACACCTGCAACATTCAGTGCGTGTAAAATTCCCTGTTCTGAGTTGTTTTCGTATTTTTTATATCGATCCTTTTTTTTGAATTAATAGGCAGTCTCTTGACAAGCCTCCCAATTTCAAATCCATTTTGAAAAGGTGCTTTTTTTTTGTAAACTGAAGTTAAAAAAAACAAATGCTGTGCTCGATGGGCGACGTATAACTCACCGATGACATATGTGAGCAGCAGGGCCAGGGTGAGGGTGAGGAGAGACGCCGACAGGGCCGTGCACTTCCAGTTGCAGCAGCGGTGAGGCTTGTTGAAGGTAAACAGTGGTCTGGTCACGCTGCTGCGAGGGAGAGGACGTGGTGGAGGCGAGTACACCGTCCCCGAGGTCAGGGGGTATCCCTGCCCCGCCCCGGACAGCAGGGCAGAGGAACCAGAACCCTGCTTGAACAGGAAGTGTCTGTGGGAGAAACAGAAACAACAAAGTTCACATCAATGTGTAATCCACTGTTTCCTAAGCCCCACTCCTCCTTATACTCTTGCTATGCCTGTCAAACTGTTGCAAGTCTCTTGTAGCGTTACATGCATGTCAGGCTAAATTATGAAACCATAAATTATTAAAAATGTTCCCAGATTTCACTTATTTATAGGCATATTGATACTACCATTTAGATTATAAAAGGTGAAGATCTAGATATGTGTGGTAAAGGTTAAGTCAGGTTGTCCGCTACAGCTGTTGGTAGATTGTGTTGTGCTATTAAGTTGCAGACCACAACTTCAGCCCTGCATTTGTAAGGGCATCAGATGTGGGCAAACATCATCATCTGTGTCTGAATCTCCCTCTGATGTACGGCTCCTTTGGCGCAGTTTCCATTTAAAATGGTCTTTTGCATCATGCACACTGGACGCTACCACCTTGATGTCTCACACAGGCTGTGCAGTGAGTGTATTTTTCATTTTTTGTCGGTACGATAACACAGGTAAACATCGCGTTCTTGCTGATAATGTATTAAAATGTTAATATCTAATACATTTAAATGTCTTTTATTCATCATTTCTATGGATTTTATTGTTTTTTCCATTGGGTGGATGAAGACATTGACATGTAGAGACTGACCATTGCATTAGTTTTTTTTTTTTTGAGAAAATGGGCTTTAGACTTCACACAAAAGTAGACAGAAACAGCTTTTCACTTCGAGCCTGCAACTGTTGATAGTGTTGCCTGACATGACAGCTGTTGCTAACAGCTTTTATCAGCTGTAGCTAGCTCATTAAGCTAACATTAGCTGAGGGAGCTGAGTAGAAAACCGAGTCAGACTGTTTAACATTTCCAGCTGACTTGTTTTAAAATGAGAACCTTGTAAGAGGGGCCTTAAATATGCACTTGTAGGGAACATACATGATATTGTACTAAAAGACAAAATTGCAACACCCTCAGCAGCAGATGAATCATAGAGAAGACACCAAAATGAAGCAAGTATTTGTGTTGTCGGTGTCAAGGCCTGTTTGTTCTAGCAACACTATGAATACGAAGACACATGCGATATTGTTACTTTGAAAAGTTTGATTTCACAACTAAAGAGTAAAGAACAGGACAAAGTACCTAACAAAGTTACCCTAAACTCTAAAATGCTACACACTGGTTGTACAAGTCATGAATGGTGGCTCTTATAAACATGCGATCTCACAAGCAAATGAACCTCTCAGCTAAAAATATACATATTTTACCATGTTAATGTGTCAATACAGGGGGTCCTCGGTTTATGACATAATGGACCTACAGCATTTCGTCGTTAAGTCGGAACTGGTTACACTGCTTGGAAGTAGTTGGTGAGCGGAGCGAATGAAGATGTTGTCACGTGGCGCAATGGGAGGAAGACAGCTTTGCTTACATTTGCCGATGTCATGTCATGACATGTGAGTTCTGACTTTTGGCGAAAATTAACTTACATCGCGCCACAGAAATGGAACTCCGGGGTAGGTTGAGGAACCCATGTATAGTCTTCTCATATGCTAGAATATATGGCATGAGCAAAATATGCCGTCAACACTAATTCCTGAACATTTCCACTTAAAAACTCCATCGCAAAGATTTGTACAGAGTCAGACTTCTGGGTTTTCTACATAACAAACCTAAGGGACTAATGATGGTAGCTTGTGGGGTGGAATTTTCTGCATCCTCATTTTTCTACAGAATCAGTTTAGAGTTTGAACAAGTATGACTGAAATCCTCCAAAACTACAACTTTGCACAGTGTAAGGTAGTAGAGCTTTAGTGATTGATCATAAGAGAGCTGGTGTGCTCCAATTGTATTGAATACAGACAGGTGAGGGAATAGAAACAAAGGAAATATGTAAAGCTGCAAATTCTTGAGGAGGTTATGGTATAAAGTTACATCCAAATCATTTTAAGACAAAAAGAAATAATTTTAATGAAAAAAACTTACATTACGCGTGTAATTTTGATACAGACATGAGTTTCTAAGGGTTTACATCTTCAACCAGAGAGGGCCTTTAATAATGTGCCGCTTGGCCTTGGAACTATGCTGAACACTTATGGCAGCAAACTGCTTTGCAAAACAAGCTAATGACTGCAGTTTGTGTGTTTATGTGTTAATAAATACTAAGATTTAATTAATTCTTTTCACCTCCTGCTTGGTAAGGCGAAGAAAAAAAAGACTGCTTTCTCCAAACTCTTTAAATGCTGATTATCAATCTAACTACAGCACTGTGCAACTTTGGCACGTGGACAAAGCTTGAAAGTCCTGCTAGGCTTCGCTTCAGTTGTTAAACAGTGATTGGAAGACTGCTGTTCGAGGGAGGGGTTTACCAAACTGTCAATTAACTGCCGTCCTAATCTTAAGAGGAGGCAGCCGTTCCGCATTTTGTGTTCCACAAACTACCTGCCCCCTCTGGGACCACCGCCTGTGTCTTTCTAAAGTAGATTATGATACAAAGTGGGAAACAATCACAGTTAGTGTGCGGCCCTATCTAGGACAGTGGTTCAATGCTTCACCAATTAGCTTAGCACAGCACAGACATCATCTTTTCCCAGGTATCTAGTATCTTAATATGATTCTATTTATGCAAATCTGCACTCGGTGGAATTCTAACTCACATTGAAGTACGCCTGACTGAAACTCATTTAAAGGGCCCCCAAGGTGGAAGATTTTAGCAGAGACCCTTCTCCTGCCACTTTTTAAATGATGAACGCAGGCAGGGTCAGGTTTCAGATATCACAGTCAGGACGGACTGTTCCAGTTAGCATCCAGAACCAAGTCCTATGAAGCCACACCTGCTGAGCAAACGCTTCTCTAGAAATACATAAATCGGTTAAACTAGATATTATGCCACTTGTTTGGCTGCATTTGTGTGCTTTTAATCTAAGTGGTCTTTTAAACTTGCAAGTAATGCATCATGAAAAATTTATACAGGAAGCTAAAATCAAGGAAGTAAAGTAGTCAGAGGAAGTCCCTGAGCGCTGGAATTCCACTTGTAATTTATATTATGCTCCACAATAAATTCTGGAAAGTGAGCAAAAACATGTGACAAATGTAAAACACGGATATTATTCAAAGCTAATTCAGTATCACCAGCTAAACAAAAGAAAACACTCTTGCTACATAATACAATGCAATGCATCCATAACACGCCGTGGATATAGTTTAAGTCACAGAATATTAAACTACAATCTCTCCTCTCATCGCAGAAGAAGCCCACATTCGACCGAGCGTCTCTGTGGTGCAACATTATGAGCCGCTGCTGAAATGCAGAGCAGCTCTGATATGAAAGAGAATGGAATACCCCTGGCAGCTAAGGATCAATGACTTACCTATTCCTTCTTTTGACTCATCAAAGCGACTACTTAAGTTATACAGCGGTATTAGTTCAACAGATATGAGGTTTATTTTCATTATGAAAAAGAGCGTGTTAGATTGCAGACGATGATAGGAAATTAAGCTGAGGGGCAATTAATCTAGGTAGCATTTCATCTATATAGTGTTTGGATAATGGAGGGCGAAGGCTGGACGGCGTCAGATGAGGAAGCAGGAGTATGGAGGCTGGGAAATTATGCAATTTGGAAAAGTGGATCTGGGAAAGCAGTTAGAAGCTGTTCCAGCTCGTTCTGGCCGTTTCGACTTCCATCAGAAAAAAAATGAACAAAGACTCCTGGTTGCGAGAGACAAAGGATGGCTGTACAGGAGACAGCATCAGAAAAACAGGTATGACTCATTTTTGTATTCTCTGCAGTGTGTGTATTTTCCAAACAAAACAACTACAAAAAAAAACACCTCGAAGCTACCGGAATCCACCACCAGTGTGATTGCCCCTGGTTACCGTGCACTCTCCGGGGGTTAATGCTGGCTGTGAGTGCGATGTGTTGGGGCATACGTACAGCTCAGCTGGAGCGTTATTCTGTCCGTGCAGGGAAAGGTGTGAGGTCACGAGGCTGCTGGTAGGACAACGGTCTCTGAAGGGCCCTCCGAGGACACGTTATTAAAGTGAGGCCAGACAGCAGGCTGACAGCATCACTGGACACCGGCAGCCGCATCACACCTCTTCCGTTTGCCCTCATTGCACGACAAAACCACATCCGTCTCCACAAAACAATTCAGTCTCACATTGAGCCTCGAAGATGCATTTTATTTAATAATAAGAGTGTGGGACATCTGCCAGGTCGGTGACAGTTTTCTACAAATGCCTGCCAGAATAAAGCTCATCATAAATGGCACTCGTTTCATTTTAATTGCAAGGAAATTTTTACAAGCATAAGTGCTTGATTGGGAAAATGTATTCAGAGGACTATAGGAGAAAAATAAAAATGAGTAGAATCATCAAAAATAAAACCAGTTAAGAAATAAGGCAAGGGAACAGTTTGAGTTATCTTTAAATTTAAAATATATCTATATATTTTAAAAATTAGAGCCAAAAACTATAAAAACAGAAAGAATCGACTGATTTTAAACATATTATCATTGAACAATCTGCAAAATCACACCATTTATCAGAGCTAAAACTCTTTTGTGATGACTGCTTCCATAATCACAATATTTCATGAAATCACTTTATCCTACAAGTCTCATTTTGTTTAAAGTGCCAAAAATAAGGCGTTTTCATTAACGGCATGCCACAAAAATGTAAAAATCCCCACTCCTGGGCACAACTGTGAAGCCACCAGCTGTGGCTAGCAGTCATATGAGAAAACTTCATTCAGGTTTTAGGTGAACTAGGCTGAATTGTTTATAGTATTGGCAACAGCATTGTTGTACATGTTGATTTCAGGTTTGAGAGATTTTTGTAAAATAAATAAAGACATTCAAGTTTTGTTTTGTTTTTAATTTTCTTTGTTTTTATAATTTATGGCATCTTGCCATGTTTCACGGAGGACAAGAGTTTCCCAGCCATGGTTGGGTTGTTTCTATGCAGGACTTTATAAAGCAGTAAAAAATGTGACGAGAGCACAGCATAATAAAATGAATAAATAAATAAACACCTACTAACTGAGTGGCATTCAAAAGGTTTAAAAATATAAAAAAATTAAATTAAAAATCAGGAGAAAAATATAAAATAATAGCATGGAGCAGAGCATGAAGAAAAATATCTCAATTTCTCTCAAAACCTCTGCACCCAAAGTGAATTTCACTTAAATTAATCACTAACAGACTTAATAAAAGATGGCTTTTTTTCCCCCATTTTCCTGAGTTGACTTTAATTTTAGATATATTCCGTCTTCATCAGTCGTTTCTGTTTTTCCTGTGTTTTGCTCTCGGTGTGTCTATATTGTGGCTGCGACAGATGACACCCATCCTTCACTGTCTGCCTCCTTTCCTCCCTCCATCAACCAATTCAGTGTCTGCTGAAGGCTGTGAGTCAGATGGGGGACACAGGAGGCTGCACATGGAGCAATCGCACACCTAAGGGTCAACGGCAGTTCAGCTCGGAAAGGCCAGAGATAAACTCGCACAAACCCAGAGAAACAAAGTGTCGCTCAAAGATGACCACACAAGACAAACACAAAGAGATGTCAAACACAGCATTTTCACATTTTTGAGGCCAGTACACAGGTCGAATTCACCGCTGCGCTTTTATTGCTGTACTGAAGGCGGATTAGAGCAAAAGGGATCAGAATCCAGTTGAAGAAATTGCATTTGTCAACACATGTGGAACACTATTCTTCTTGTGTGGTGCTTTTAAAAATGCTTCACTGTTCTTCCTGGCTCCCTGCCTTTGATCTTTTCAGACAATATCTAGGGGCGATGCCCAAGAAGCTCTGAATTCATATCGGAGGGCAGATTTCCCTCGAGACAGGAAGAAAATGAGAGTTCCCGCTCTCCAGGAGGCTGCAGTCTAGGCCCAGGGGCTGTCTCTACCTGGATAAGTGCGAATGGCTCTGTATGTGTGCGTAGGTGGAGGCCTTTGTTAACAGGTGCATGCAGATGTACGGCGTGTGCGTGAGAAGGTGGACGTGCACGGTGCACATTTCAAGTGAGCTCACTTCTAAGCGATAAGATGAAGGGGGAGAAGGCAGGGCACCAGTCAATGTATTACAGTCCCAACATTTGTTATGCCTCTTAACATGCCCAGTGTGAGATCTGGTCAGATATATTGAATATCCATATCTGCATCACTCCACTTACACGAGCTGGCCTCTCCAGAAACATAACGGATGTGCAGCTGAAAAGGAAATCTATGCGCACTTCAAACAATCTTAATCTCCACTGACGCAACGTCAATACATTTCGATACTGATTCATCAAATGCGCATCAGGGAAAATGGAAGTATACTTGACAACAAGAGATATCCGTTTTTTTTTGCCTCTTTTATTAAGGTCACAGCATCACTTATAATTCTGTTGGCATAAGCCTCCATGTCAAGTTTGTAAATACTTGGTAAATCTTTAATCTCACGCCTGAGATTGAGCTGATAGCAGTGGCAGGGTAAGAGCAGAAATATGAAATCATTAGATTAGCAGTTTATCTGAGAATGTGAGAGAGGAGAGAAGGGAGGGTGCCTGAATATTAAATCCAACCCAAAACAGCTAAGCAGTGAAGTCCGTTTTTTTTTTTGTCTCCTCCATCAAAAGCTAGATAGAAGAGAGCCAATAATATCTGAATTATGTTATGAAGGGACACTATTCTATTGACTACGAATATGATTACATTTTACGGTTCAGAACTAATAGCACACTATCAAATGAAACTTATTTGACTATAAAGTCCCAAATGCAAAAATGTATTACGACAAAAAGGCACCATCCAATATACTGAGCCACAGCGGAAATTGTATTTTATAATCATGTCTCTCTTTGGGAGAAAGTTCTTTTTGCTCAGCAAAAATTATTTGAACAATTTGGAACACGGGAAAAAAGGCCCGAATTTTGTTTATAGTGAATTTTCATTTACAGCGCGCACACATAGAGAAGTAATGTAATTACAATACGCTCCTGACAAGTCTTTTACATTGATACTCATGTCTGGCCAATGATTAATTTAAATTGTCACTGAATCTAATTTTATTCTTCCTTTCCTTTAAATGAGGTAAGATCTAATTATGGCCTAATGCATAACTTATTAAAAACCTTTTCTTCTGGCGTGGCAGCCCGCCAATCTCATCCTCACTCATAATACCAGAACTCAGCTCCTGCACCAAGCTCTCATTAAACATGCAAACATATTCTTTTGCACCTTGCTGCTTCCTCTCGAAAGCAGCCTCACAAATGAGGATCTCCTAAATAATTCTCTGATCAATTATTACTTATGCAGCAAGCAAATGCTTAATTCTGTTTGATGGGACGGAATTCCAGCGGCTCGTCTGCAAGCATTTGGAAAAATTTCTCAGGGAACCGAAATTGGAAGTGAGATCACAATGTGTTCCTGAAAAGAGGGTTTCTAATAGATGAACAGAATTCTACTTTTATTTTGGATAGTTTAAGCTCAGACACAGATCCCCTGGTGAATCTCACTGCAGTAGGGGGTAGAAGAATGAAAAGAATTCAAAAGAAATGAGAGATTCGTTATGACTTTGATGGTGTGCAGAGTCCTGTAATAATACCCCAGAGGCCTGCTTGGTGTTCCACTTACTGCTCTAAACACGTACAAAACATGTCCATCCTAACAAATCCTTTAGTCCAACATTGATTCTTAATCATTCCACTCTGATTTTTTTAAGGAATTTTGAAAGCATGCCAAGCCACAGTCCTGATGAAAGAATTTTCTTTAATCTAATGATCCTCATTTGTGAGATTAAAGAAATGTCTTTAATCAAGTGACATTATGCTGAAGGAGAGTGGTTTGCCTTGAAGATATTTTCATTCGAAGAGTTTCATTGCAAAATGACATCCAGCGTTTTGGATTGAAAGCTTCTTGGAGCGAAGCCCTCCATTTGCTCCAAATTCTTTAAATCATCATTCCTGTTTTTCTTCACTCGTTCCAACAAGGATGCATTCGTTTGGTGTCTTCTCTTACCTGGTCTCGAGGGGGATGTTGCTGTTGAGCACCCAGCTGTTGTGAAGCTGTGCCTGGTCTGTGCTCGAGCTGGTGTCTGCCCCCTGACTGCCCTGACTGGCCTGGCACCGCGTTGGCATGGTCTTCCTCTGCAGGCTGACTTGAGTGTAGGGTGCTGGACGGGCGCAAGTGCAGGCGTGGGGGGGCGGCGGAGGCGGAGGCAGCGGGCGAAACGTGAACTGGCCACCTGGACTGCTGGGCAGCTCTGAGCAGAGACACAAAGAAAAGGAGGCGAGGAGGAGGAGGGAGGGACAGGGGAGAAATAAACATGGGTTTATTAGGAGCGCAGTACCATAAATTACAAATAAAAGTGGCGTGTTAGTTGACAGTTTATTGTTATTACACTGATTGAGGGGCATAAATCAGCTGGAAAACTGTCCCTGTCCAGTGCCTTCCCTACCTACCTGCTTTGATACACTTCCAGCAGCCCTATAAATAGGTTCTTGGCTGGCTGCAACATTGAGCAGTCTTTAAAGAGCTAACAGCTCTGGCTTAATCTGCACCCGCCAGCCCAAACTACCCATGTGATGTTTATTATGAGATCTGTAGCTCGGCGGAATGAGCTAGCCAGCTGTAACTCCCTCACACTGGTAACCTCAGGGTCTAGCAAGAGTTCTCTCAATCCATCATTTATCATTCTCTTTCACTGTAACTCGCCCTCGCCCCTTCTCTTCCTCCCTGCTGCTTTCTCTCGCCTCACAGTCTGTCTTCAAAAAACTGAGCATGGACTAATTACAGTTTTGCCAAATGCAATATGTGTGCATATGTTTGCTTAATGTGTGTGTAGGACTGCAAATGAAGCCACTTTGCATGTATTTGTAATGTGTATTTGTCAGCCTGTATTCAAGAGTGTACGTCAGCTGGGACATTAGTTATCAGTGTTTAGGGGGACAGCTTATGCCATATGGTTGCAGCATGGTTCCATGAACAAGGCAAATCCTTCATCCCAAAAGACCAACTCTGTCCAGCTGTATTGACAATGAATGTAAAATTAGCCTGAAAGCAGAGGGTAAAGAGTCTGTCTGTCAGAATCTGGTAGAAACACACACTCTTGGCTCTCAATAGTATTTGCTGCCAAAATGCCAGCAATAATTTAGTATCTGGAAATGTAGTCTACCTGGGAGATTACCACAGCTTTCCTTATTCATGTGTAAGTATTACACAGATAACACCAGAGGACCGATCTTATGACTCTTGCCAGATGAAAACTGAGAAAAGCAGAGAATTAAATAATCTTGTTTCAGCCACGGTTGCCAACATAAAAAACTGATGTGTTATTGGGATGTGCAGTTCAGCGGCCATTCTCTTTAAAACTGAGGCGACATCTTCTCCAAATATTGCAGAGAAACAGTAATGGGATGCTTTATTGTCAACATTTCCACAACACAAAATCTGTGCACATGCACTGACATCACATTGCTGCTTTGATCTCTTCAAAGTTATCACTGCCTTTTTTGCACAGATATGTCAGCCAATAAGCAATGTCATATCCACCAGTGTTCACTGACACACCACATAACACATCAAGGTTTATGGCCCCGAGTTGTTAAAATTTCACATTTACAAGATAAATATTGCTGCAGATATGTAAGGATGCTATGGCAGGACAGAAACAGTTCAGTAAATGGTCCATAAACATTTCCCCGTGTTTCCACAATACCATCTGTCCAGCTGAAACGGCGTTGAGAATACTGTTACAGCAGCAGGCATGACTTTTCATCTGTGTGTGTGTTCATGCACAATTGTGAACAAAAGCTGACGTACACATACACTACCAGTGAAAATTTGGACACACCTTCTCATGCAATGGTTTTTATTTGACTATTTCATACATTGTAGAATAATACTGAAGACTAAAACTAAAAAAGAATACATACGGAACAAGAAAAGCAGAGAGCACAGTACTCTTCCAAGGCTGCTCAGTTGTATCATTTCCAACGGCTGAACTATTGAAAAGTTTTTGGCAGAAATCACAGCACCAAAGAATGTGGTCATTTAAAATAGATGTACCCACAAACACAATGATCTTGCACTGAGCACAGGAGTGAATGTGTACGCTATGTACGAATTACTGAATTGCATGACCTAAATATGTAGCGGGCGGTGGGAATTGATGGGTCTCGGAAACACCCCAACAACTTAATCAATTGTTCTTTGTATTATTTCAGATGGATAAGTCCCGATAACTCGACAACGGAGGATTTGTAATAGGATCACAATCATGTGATCATCAGCAGGCAGCTGACGTAGCGTTCACTTGTTGTCATAGTTACAGTGACGCTATCTCGATGATACAGACATCTTTAGAAAGTCCATGGATCCAGACTATAAGCCACATCACTGCCAAAATCTAATCAGTTGGTCTTTGTGTCATTTCTGACCTACTCTGAAAATGTCATCCAAATCTATTTGTCTGTTTTTGTGTAATGTTGCTAACAGACAGACAGACAGACAGACAGACAGACAGACAGACACCGATCGTCACAGAACTCGGTCGAGATTCTGCCTCCTTAAATCAGATCAGAATTAAGGTTTTAGTGCCAAAGTCTTGACTTAAACCCTATCAAAAAAAACTGTGGACTGTGCTAAAGACACAAGATTATATCAGAATACCAACAAATTTATTTGCACCAACTCTGCCCAAAGGAATGGTCTAAGATACAACCACAAGCTTGTGGACAGCCACCAAAAGCAGCTAAGTAGAGGTAAAAATGTCCGAACATTTAATAAAAATATTAAAACTGCTTTAGGTATATTTTTGATCCTGCAGATTTTGTTATATTTTCATATGACCTATAATAAACCTATAAAATAACCAAAATGCATGATTTTCAGAGATACAGGAGTTACTGGAAAGACAAGACTGCCATGATATACAGGGTCCCTACAAGTGTGTGTAAACATTTGTTCACAACTGTGTATGTACAGCTGTATATGCATATTTGACAATAGCATCTACAAAATGATGTGTGTGAATTGTATGAACGCTGTCAAAATGCTTTTTGAACAAATGACAAGTTTTTTCATCCAAGACACATCGCCGGTTATTGATCTTGCAACGCAGCTGAATCGTCTCTGTCACATTTCCAAAAGATGTAATAAAATGCTTTTCTCCATTTTCCTGCATACTGACACAATGAAATTATCTCCTCATTACTCATGACGGGCCATTACTCACATCACATATTTATTTCATGGCTTGACTGAAACATATAAAGCGAACACTTTGTTTGTGCACTGAGGCACATTTCATACTCCACATGAAATCAGATATTTTTACCATTCTTAGCGTGTTCGTGCTGAACACCAACACCTAAAACATTATCAAGCTACAGTTTGTGACGGTTTTAAAACAGCGGAAGAGGGATCATTTTACAGCCATTTTTACACATCTCTGTATAAACATCAAGGATTCATTTCATCCAGAGACACTGCATAATACTGCATTGTACATTAGACAGTACAACCTGCTTGCCAACGCCACACTAAATCATTGACGGCTTCAACAGTTAATCAGGCTGTGCTCAAACTGACTATAGAAGGCCTGGTTAAATGACAGGAAATGTATTTGTGTCATCACCTGGAGGTGCTGTTTAGTCTAAACTAATGGATGTGGAAAATGGAAGTTATTTTTGTCTGAACCACCTCTGAGTATTAAAAATTACACGCTTTGGGAAAACTGACAGAACATTTTTAGAGCACTACGGCATAGTGTGCCATTGTAATGCACCAGGAGCTTTAAAGTGGTGCTTCAGTTTTTAGCACTCTATCTGATTCATCAGTAACAGCGAGTCCTTTGAGTCCAGCCAGAAATCCCTTTGCTTTCACAGTTTTTTTCTACATGCTGGAGGTAGATGTTTTTTAGCAGTTTTTATATATTTTTTTTTAAGTATTTTTGTTAAAAAATTAACATCACATGCAGTGCATTCCCAGAGCTGGGCACTTGAGTTGGCACTCAAGTTGCGCTTCAGGTGCTTAATCAGCTTACACCTTAAACTTGAGTGTGACTTTGTTGGTTTCATGTGTGACTCAGACTACAGTAAGTTACATTATAATGACATAATGATAATATGTGGCATTTTGAAATTGCAAGGACAATGGTAACATTTCCACCTAAGCTAAATTGTTATTCTTACACATCACACTTCGCACATGACAGTCTTGAAGATTTTTTTCAAGCTAAAACCTGCTCTAAAAAAAACTACTAGCAGAAGCTGAAGAAGCATTTAGGTCTTTAATTTTATCAAACAGTTAATGAAGATACATGTGGAAGATATGCATACAAAATGTTACTTTAGAGTCCCATTCCAGTCATTGATGAACCCATAAAAACTAATTTTAAAGTATCAAAGTTACTTTTTTGGACAATTTTTTCCTCCAAATCCAATACCCAGTTGAAAAGCACATTTTGTTTGAAACTCTATCTGCACACCATTTATCAGAGCCAAAAACAGTAAAAACAGAAAGAACCTTGTGATCTCAGCCCTCTGACAGTCCTTGAACTAATCATTTGCAATTCTTTCAGGAAAAACAAAGAATTGTCAGCTTAGAGTCATG